>NC_088241.1:47242922-47612922 GCF_036934945.1 Oncorhynchus masou masou | reverse complement strand
TCTCCTGCCGAAGCATAGCAAAACCAACCAGAATATTATCCATGTCCGAAATGGCCAAGTATCTGAGAAACTTCAGTTCTTCAGGTCCCATTGATAGGATAATCTCGAAAGGAGCTCGTCCAGTTTGTTCTCCAGAGATTCTACATGTGCCAATAGAGCAGAGGGTAGAGGTGGTTTATTTACGCGCCACTGGACTGTTTCATCACGGTGCCTGCACGTCAGCCTCTGTATCGTCGTCTCTTTTTCTTCCGAGAGACTGGGATTAGGGTCTTGTCCGGGGTGAGCAGTATGTCCTGCGCCGCCAACTGATTGAAGTATAAATCATCATCCAAATCGAGGTTAGGGATCGCTGTTCTGATGTCCAGGAGCTCTTTTCAGTCATAGGAATTGATGGCGGAAACATTACGTAGTTAAGATCAGCTAATAAATTGCAGAATTGGTCAGGAGCCCGTAAAAAGGTCGCTATCTATTCTAGCGCCATTCTCAGACATTCCAGCGTGATTCTGAACCTAACCCTAACTGTAACCGTAGCAAGCGGTTGTTTATAAACAGATAGTTTGTTGATAGTAAGACCACTTGTAGAGCATCTACAGATGGAATATCCAAACTATCCAAATAAACTGAGAAAAACTGAGATAAAACCAAAATGAAATGCGTTGTAAAAGTGTCGCTCAAAATTCTCAACTCCACGATACAATGGAGTTGAGTGGCGATGAGTTTACTTACAACTACAACGAGTCGGTATCAATCCATTCTTAAATTCGCACCCATGTAAGTCCTGTGTAAAGGCTTTCTTTTCCTTGGTTGCTGCAATCTGTTGTTTTTAATATAATAGCATTTTACGCAACCTCCGCCAAGGGAGTCGTTGTTTGTTATCAGAGGAGCAGCCCCGTCAATGCATGGCAGATTGGTATGTCATTTGTTTTCCAAAACAATGGACTCCAACTCCCACTGGCAAATCTATAAGAATCAAGGACGATCACAGTTACACAGTAAGTGTTAAACAATTGATATTTATAAAAGTATCGAATGGTAGTGCATGTTTGTAGTCATAAACTTCACACTCTGTTGGAAAACAGTGCATTATGCGGCGCAATTTGACAGAACATAGAATGAAGATTTTATAAAAAACTAGATTTCAACACTGAAATATAATAGCATCTTTACACGGGACAAACATAGGTACAAGGTACGCATTAAAGAATGGACATTTTCACAAGTATCGATTGATACCAACTCGATGTAGTCCGATGTACACTCTCCCAAAACGCATTGCCACTCAACTCCATTAAGATGTGATGTACATATTGTGGAGTTGGGAATTCTCAGTTAGTAAAAATGTAAACATGGCATTGGTCTTTTTGGATATAAAACATCTATAAGCTTTAATATGGATAGAGGCTCTTTGGGTATACTGTGTGTATCGCTATGCTAGCATGATGTTATGTAGCTGAACCAGAGGCTCTTGATTCCATTATTACCAAAACTGCATCCCAAATGACACCCTATTCCAATAGGGCTCTGGTCAGTGGTAGTACACTATAAGAAATAGGGTGCCATTTGGGAGTCCACACATGAATCATTATAAACAGTCATGAAGGAAAAATCAAAGGGCTGCCCGCTCACTTCTCCCTTCTCCCCCTCTGCAGCCAGCCACTGACCCATCAACAGGAAACTTCATAAACAAGGGAACGAGAGAGAGAGAAAAAAATGAAAATTAAAGAGAGGGAAATAAAAAAGGCCATGTAGCAGTTCTGAGGAGTTGTGATCATCATTCATCTTCATCCCCCAAGTGCAGATGGAACACTTGCTAAGCCATCATTTATTGCTGGTGTTTACTATGCCTACTGTGTTGGACACACACACAAAAACACACACACACACAAACACACACAAACACTGGAGGTGGGGGAAAGGGCTTTGTCAGCAAGTGGGCCTACGCTATTCTCCAACACGAGATGGGCCATGGTAGCAAACACACACACAAGCACACACACACACAAACACAAATACTGGAGGTTGGGGGAAAGGGGCTTGTCAGCAAGTGGGCATACACTATTCTCCTACACAAGATGGGCATTGGTAGCAAAGCATTCAGTGTGTGTGTGTGTGTGTGTGTGTGTGTGTGTGTGTGTGTGTGTGTGTGTGTGTGTGTGTGTGTGTGTGTGTGTGTGTGTGTGTGTGTGTGTGTGTGTGTGTGTGTGTATTCACGGTACGTACATTTATCCTTGTTGATGCCAGTTCAGATTCCTGACAGAGATAGCCTCCTCCGCAGTAATTATCTCCTATCTGTAACCTGTCAATTATAAAACTCAGAAACCTTGAATCCATTACAACATCAAACAAATGTACACCCTAGGAACTTTGATAAACTGTATAATCTCTCTCTCTCTCTATTATCATTCTCTCCCTAGCAGATTCAGTAAGTCTTTCATTCCAACGACCCTGATGCATTGACAAAAACACATTCCAAGATACAGCAAGACCTTGACTTTCCCTTTGTGAGGACGGTGCAAACTGAAGCAACAAGAAATACGAATAAAACAGGGCAGTACAGAGAGTCAGCGTACTCTGTAACCTGTTAAAGTATCAAAATGTATATTAGTGCTTTAACTGGACTGGACACACAGTCTTTTTTACCCCCGCTAGCAGCATCATACTGATGCTACTGTGTAGGTGACAGAATGGCCCTGTCAGGGACTAAATAAATGAATGTCAAAGCCAAAGGATATTAGTCGGCTGTGATAAATGAAGAAGGATATTGTCTGTCAGTTTGGTCATTAGTCTCTTTCACCATTCACTCCTTCTCTGCTTTCTCCCTCCTCCCCTACAGTCCCTCAAAGGCTAATACACACAGACATCGCTACTGCTACATATCTTACACTAATAACAACCATAGGCAATATCTATCTAACCATTAACTACGATAACGCAGTCACAGTAGTAATGAGCGTTCGAGGTCCGAATCAAAAAGCAACTCTGTACTCTGTGTTTGCCACAGACATTGACATTGAAGGAGTGACTTACATAGAAAGTATCACATGTATTGTTAAGCAGAAAATCTCCCCATTCTCTCTAACCCGATAGAGACCTGCTACACACCGACTTCCAACTGTCCTGTTGTTCCAGGGAAGACGAACCCCACACACACCAAATCCGCTACCTTCCATATGTCATTACATCTTCTAACATGTGTCCTCCCTCATCAGTAATGATTGCTTCATGCTAGTGCACAAGTAGTTTCACATTAAAATGAAAACAAGTTAAATCAAACGTAGGTGATTTTGACAAGAATCGGTGGTAGAGAAACATGGCTGTCAAAGCAGTCGTGAGATCTGAGAGGTGTTGACTAATTGCTTGATAATTACACAGTGAATCGTCTAATTAAGCCGACGGTTAATTAGGGTAAGCTTGCGCAGCTTGCAAGTCTTTTTTGGTTTGGTGTAGGTGTGGATTTGTGTGTAGATGTATGTGTGTGTGTGTGTGTCAGCAAATGAGATAAAGAGAGATCGTGAGACTGCTAAAGAGTGAGAGATCGAGAGAGAGAGAGCGAGCGAGAGAGACAAAAGGGTTGAAGTTCATGAAGAACTCCTCCAGACATATACAGGAACCATCTAACCATCCACAGCCTGTAGCCATTGCAACATCATACAGCTGAACCACTTGTGAAGCTTAAATGTGAATAATAATATTAAGAGCTCTAGACATTACCTCCCCAACCTCCCTCCTGCTTTGCAGTGGAGCACCATTATCCTTTGTTTGCCTTAGGACAGGCCCTGTTTATTTTACTACCAATCTGAAAATCTATGATGTGGAATAGAAAGCAGCAAAAAAGACCTGGCATCGGAACGCACTATGCAGTCACACTCCAGCAGTTTGTATTCATTTAACAAGCAAATTAGAGAGGAAGTGGAGTTTGTATAGTGCCTGTATGAGTGTAGAGGAAGAGGAAAATACAGATGACTACAGCCTCATTAGCTACAGTTAGTTACATGTTTACCGGTTATAATATCTAATTTAATTGGGAGATCAAAGGAGTGGTGACGACCTCTTGCATGGCTCAGAGGGCAGAGAAACTACACTATATATACAAAAGTATGTGGACACCCCTTCAAATGAGTGGATTCGGCTATTTCAGCCACACCCGTTGCTGACAGGTGTATAAAATCGACCACATAGCCATGTAATCTCCATAGACAAACATTTGTAGTAGAATGGCCTTACCGAAGAGCTCATTGACTTTTAACACAGCACCATCATAGGATGCCACCTTTCCAACAAGACAGTTCATCAAATTTCGGCCTTGCTAGAGCTGCCCCGGTCAACAGTAAGTGCTGTTATTGTGAAGAGGAAAAGTCTAGGAGCAACAACGGGTCAGCCATAGACCACACAAGCTCACAGAACGGGAACGCCAAATGCTGGAGCGCATAGCGCGTAAAAATCATCTGTTCTTGTTTGCAACACTCACTACCGATTTCCAAACCTCCAATTGTCAACACAAGAACTGTTCGTTGGGAGTTTCATGAAATTGGTTTCCATGGCCGAGCATCCGCACCCAAGCCTAAAAAGCACCATGAGCAATGTCAAGTGTTGGCTGGAGTGTAAAGCTAGAGTGATGAAACATGCTTTACCATGTGGCAGTCCAACGGACAAATCTGGGTTTGGCGGACACCAGGAGAACGCTACCTGCCCCGATGCAGTGCCAACTGTAAAGTTTGGTGGAAGATGAATAATGGTTCAGGCTAGGTCCCTTAGTTCCAGTGAAGGGAAATATTAAAGCAAAAGCATACAATGACATTCTAAATAATTCTGTGCTTCCAATTTTATGGAAACAGTTTGGGGAAGGCCCTTTCCTGATTCAGCATGACAATACCCACATGCACAAAGGGAGGTGGTTTGTCGAGATCCTTGTGGAGGAACTTGACTGGCCTGCACAGAGCTCTGACCTCAACCTCATCAAACACCTGTGGGATGAATTGGAATGGCAAATGTGAGCCAGGCCTAAACGCCCAACATCAGTGCCCGACCTCATTAATGCTCATGGCTGCAAGTCCCTGCAGGAATGTTTCAATATCTAGTGGAAAGCCTTCCCAGAAGAGTGGAGGCTGTTATTGCAGCAAAGTGGGGACCAACTCCATATTAATGCCCATGATTTTGAAATTAGATGTTTGACTAGCAGGTGTCCACATACTATTGGTCATGTAGTGTATGTGCCAGAGATCAGCTTCGTTTCCTATTCTCATCAAACTCATCCTTCCTTCCGATTGCCAAGCTACAGCTCGCTGTGACTTTATCTGAGTGTTACTTGGTGTGATACCATGCATCAGCACATCATTTTGTTTGTACTGGAAAACTGGAAAATGTATTTTCTCAGTGTTTGTTTGGTAAAAACATTTTGATTAAGCTAAGACTTTGCATGAAATATAGAAAACTAGAGCTGGTTTTAAAATTAAAGCATGTTATGGTGTCTTTAAGGACCTTCTTGATTCTAAGTAACCAGAGTAATCCTGATATACAGTATATTCCAAGAAAACATACATCAATTATTATAGTTTTATTGGAAAGAATGCATCATGCACTTTTCCTACAACTGATGGTGCAAACAGTCTGAATCGTGCAGTAAAGCTTATTATATGAGTCAAAAGCCAGTCCAGTTCCTACAGGATGAATAACATGCTAATTACCATGACGCATGTAAGGCTCCATGCTATTTACTAGTGGTTAAAACCATCAGAGAATCTGTGTGGCATCGGCAGAAAACGACCTCCTCACCTCTTACTCTTAATAAAGATGCTGGAGCAGTTGATTAAACTGTGTTGTTAATAAGTAGAGTTTGATTCACAGAGTGCATGAAGCAGAGGCCTGTGGAACTGTGTGTGTGAGTGTGTGTGTGTGTGTGTGTGTGTGTGCGTGCGTGCGTGCGTCAATGTGTGTTAACAACGTTAGGGTTACCATGGAGACGTAGTTACTGTTCGCCACCTCATCAAGGACACGTTTGTGTAATGTTGTAAATGTGGAGTGGGGAGGTCTGCTATTATCTCTCCCTTTAATTGCTTTTGAAGTAAATGCAAAGCATTATTCCATAGTTGTTGAGTGGAAGTTGCTTACGTTTGTTGGATGCACTCGATAAGTTCGATGAAACATTTTTGTTTTAAGTACATAAAACCTGCAACTTCTCTTCGAAACATCATCACTATCTTCTTTACCTGTGACTCTGTACTTTTGGCACAACAGTTAAACTTGAATGCGGGAGCTTCTAGGACCAAGCAGAAACTGTACCCATCAGGGCTCAGCCAATTACAGGTGTGATTTCTACCACCCTGAGACAGTCAAATGATAAACTGAGACAGTATGGTCGCTAGCTATTACAGGTAAACTATCCTGCTGTTACGACCTCAGCAATGTGTGTGTGTGTATGCACGCGCATATATACGTAAATGTGTGTGTGTGTGTGTGTGTGTGTGTATTACTGACATCCATCTAGAGATGTGGTAATTAGCCTCTGAAACATAGCACCGTGTATCACTCACAGGGATTTAGCAGCTGGGTAATTGGTACAACGTAAGGAAAAATGTACTCGTCACTCCTGAGGAGGGAAACGGGGCTATAGATCAGAGGCTTGGGGGGAGAGAGACAGTGGCCCACTGGCCCCTGTGCTCCCCCTGTTTCAGACAGAGCTCTCACAGTTCACAGAGTGGAAGAGGAGGCCAAAACGTTGGCATCGTGGCATTTTTGTTTCATATGCAACACAGTTAATTCATTCAGACTAAGGGTAGACCCCCCTAGCTTTGTTCTATTCTCTCCCTTCTCTTCCTTATGCTGGGCCTTATAATAGCTGGTTAATTCACATCACATTCTTTTCCTTTTTACACAAGCCCTAGAAACAGCCAGGAAGACGATTCTCACATTCACCTAGCAATCCACTGTGCATCTCAAAGCGCTATCAATGGCAACACACTGTAATGTTATGATAGGAGCAGCCAGCAGTGAACAGCACTAGCGAGCAAAAAAACAGGATATTAAAAAAAATAGGTAATCTGTGTTTAAATTGAAACGATACTGAAGGAGAGCCGCCTGTTTCATTCATATTGACATTAAGAACTTCTTTATCGCTCTCCCTAAAGAAAGCTGCACGAACAATTTAAACCAGCAAAGCACACAATAAGGAATAATATGATTTCTGTTTACTGAGATATCAGCTGGTATTTTGGCGCTACACTGACAGCCAATAGCTACAACAGTATATTAGACCCCAATCTAGCAACTACAAATGTCAAGAGAATGCGAAAGAGGGAGGATGTGGTGAAAGGGATGGGTGGGGGGGTGTCAAACATATGTGTAAAAAAAAATATTTTTTTAAACCAACAGAGTTTACATAAACATATTCTGAGGCTGAATCATTATCATATGTGCAGCTGTCAATCTTGATGCTTCAGCTGAGACCAAAGCGCCTAGGAAAACAGTATAATACAGCAACCCTATACCAGGTTGACCATGATTTCTCTCTGAACTCCCTTGGTAAGTCCAGGCATGGTACATTAAGCTTATTCAAAAGCCAGCAGAGGTGAAATACTTGTAGCAACAGTAGCAAGCCCATATATCCAGGCTCCTTCTCTCCTTCTCTCTTTCTGCTCTCTAAATCTCTCTTAAAAGAAACAGAAAGTTTAACTTTTCAAAATGACAAAGGGGCAGTCCATAAAACAAGTGATGGAGGCAGTGATATGTTTTCATCAAAACAGGGACAGCCACGCTCGCCTCATGCTTTCTCTACATCAGGTATCATTTACAAACTCAGCGAGGCAATGTGGGCTTCCAGTCACAAATTAGCTGCGTGGATGAGGTCGTCGGTGGGGCAAGGTATAAAGAATGTCAGTGAAATTACATGAATCAGCTATATTGAAAAAAAATGGCAAGTGAAAGCATCATCTGGTGAAGTTTGTGATTTGTTTTACATTTTCTTTTTCTACTTTCTTTTCTTTACTTGAATTTAATATATATATATATATATATATATATATATATATATATATATATATAGCTCCAGTAATCAAATGGTACCAGCTACAGAACAAAGATGCAGCATATCCCTGGTTAATGCCCAATAGACACCTACACACTAATATAAAGCTGAGTAGACATGAGTACCTTGTCCAGAGAGAAGGTCTTGGTGAGAGCGAAGCCCCATCCTTCCAGGAAGGCCCTGCGGATCATGGCTGTGCTGGTGGTGGGGGGAGCGGAGGCCAGGCCAAAGGGGTTGGGGAACCTGATCCCACACATCTCCACACCGATGTCCACAGAGTCGATGGCACAGTGGAAGAGAGGGAGCTGGGGGACGCTGGACACCGTCTGGCCGTGGAGAGACTGGAAGGTCAAAACATCCAGTTACACTACCACTACCAACGACAGGAATAGGGTTGAAAGTTCCAGGAACAGAATTTAACAGCATTTTGCAAACCTAGTAACAGATCCGACAGACCTCAAAGATGACGCCGAAGAACATGGCTGACGTTTTACATTCTCTTGTATTATAATTTCTTTTTGCGTTTTCTGAAACTTACTTTTTAACTCATTGTGTACATAATGTTGCTGTCTCTTATGACCGAAAATAACTTCTGGACATCAGAAAAGCGATTACTCGCCGCGGACTGGAAGAAACGTTTTCCTTTAACGAGTCCGACGAGAAGGATATCCTGCTTTCACTGGAACAGGCCCAGATTCACGCCTTTTACGTGAAGAAAAGATAACGGAAAAAGGAAGAAGCCGGAGGCGAGCGAGTAAACTCCCAATGCCTTCCATTCTCTTTACTAATGTGCTATCTTTAGAAAATAAAATTGATGACCTACAATTAAGATTATCCTACCAACGGGACATTAAAGACTAACATCTTATGTTTCCCCGAGACGTGGCTGAACGAAGAAATGGATAATATAGAGCTGGAGGGATTTTCCATGCACTGGCAGAACAGAGACGCTACCTCAGGTAAGACGAGGGTGGGGGTGTGTGTCTACAGTGGTAGGCCTGATCACCGACAACGATAAGACGGCCTATAGGGAGGAGGCCAGAGAACTGGCAGTGTGGTGCAAGGACAACAACCTCTCCCTCAATGTGAGCAAGACAAAGGAGCTGATCGTGGACTACAGGAAAAGGTGGGCCGAACAGGCCATTAACATCGACGGGGCTATAGTGGAGCGGGTCGAGAGTTTCAAGCTCCTTTGTGTACACATCACCAAAAAACTATCATGGTCCAAACTAGAGGTTGACCGATTATGATTTTAGAACGCCGATATCGATTTATTGGAGGCCCAAAAAAAGCCAATACCGATTAATCAGCCGATATAAGTATATATATATTTGTAATAATGACAATTACAACAATACTGAATTAACACATTTTAACTTAATATAATACATAAATAAAAATCAATTTAGCCTCAAATAAATAATGTAACATGTTCAATTTGGTTTAAATAATGCAAAAACACAGTGTTGGGAGAAGTAAAAGTAAAAGTGCTATATGTGCCATGTAAAAAAGCTAACATTTAAGTTCTTGCTCAGAATATGAGAACATATGAAAGCTGGTGGTTATTTTTAACATGAGCCTTCAATATTCCCAGTTAAGAAGTTTTAGGTTGTAGTTATTATAGGAATTATAGGACTATTTCTCTCTATACCATTTGTATTTCATATACCTTTGACTATTGGATGTTCTTATAACTGGTGGCATCCATAAGTCTAAATATTGCTGTTATATTGCACAACCTTCAATGTTATGTCATAATTATGAAAAATTCTGGACAATTAATTACGGTCTTTGTTTGGAAGAAATGGTCTGCAAACAGTTCTCAACAAGCCAGGCTGCCCAAACTGCTGCATATACCCGGACTCTGCTTGCACAGAACCCAAGAGAAGTGACACAATTTTCTTAGTTAATATTGCAAAGCTTCCTGACATCCAGGACTTATATAATAGGTGGTGTCAGAGGAAAGCCCATAAAATTGTCAGAGACTCCAATCACTCAAGTTATAGACTTTTCTCTGCTACCGCACGGCAAGTCTTACCGGAGCGCCAAGTCTAGGACCAAAAGGCTCCTCAACAGCTTCTACTCCCAAGCCAATAGACTGCTGAATATTTAATAAAAATCGCCACCGGACAATTTACATTGACCCCCCTTGTACACTGCTGCTACGTGCTGTTTGTTTGTTACCTATGCATAGTCACTTCGCCCACACCTACATGTACAGATTACCTCAACTAGCCTGTACCCCCGCACAGTGACTCGGTACCGGTGCCCCCTGTATATAGCATCGTTATTGTTATTCTTATTGTGTTACTTTTTATTATTACTTTTTATTTTAGCCTACTTGGTAAATAGTTTATTTTTCTTGAACTACACTGTTGGTAAGGGCTTGTAAGTAAGCATTTCACGGTTAAGTCTACACTTGTTGTATTCGGTGTATGCAGCAAATAAAGTTTGCTTTGACAGAGCTGTGAGATAACGAAAATAACCACTGGTATTATGACAAAAGTCAACATACAGCAGTCATATACTCAGCAGCCTCCTCATCCTCCCTAGGCACCCAATGTCCCAAATGGTACCCTATGAAGTAGTGCACTATATAGGGAATAAGGTGCCATTTGGGACACATCCCTAAAGTCGAACATACAACAGTCGTCCATCCATCCAGCAGCCTCTTCCTCTCCTCCTCCTAATTAGCCCAGCGTTTATCACAGTCTCTGATTGCTTTTGTAATGATGTCACCGCCGCATAATGAATGAGGAGGTGTCACGCTGTGTGTGTATGTATTTTTTGTGTGTGTGTGTGTGTGTGTCATGCTGCGGCAAGGCGGCTGTTACATGACAGCCGGTGTTCCCCTTCGAGGGGTTTGGCATGTGGAGGAATACACGCCAAACACACGCCAAGCAACACGGGGGAAAACAGCAGCGGGGAACATGTAAATACAAAAGATGGTGATTATTAGGAATACTGGGGGGTTCCAGAGTTCCAACCAACAACAGCTTTAGCTGTCAAGATGTTGACATGTTCTGGATCATCGTCCTCCCCACAACATGTCTCCTTATCTGAATCCCAAATGGCCCCATATTCCCTTTATCAGGGCTCTCCAACCCTGTACCTGGAGAGCTACTGTCCTATAGGTTTTCACAGCAACCCTAATCTAGCACACCTGATTCTAATAATTAGCTGGTTGATAAGCTAAATCAGGTTAGTTACAACTGGGGTTGAAGTGAAAACCTACAGAAGGGTAGCTCTCCAGGAACAGGGTTGGAGTGCCCTGACCGATATAGTCCCTAGTTAAAAGTAGTGCACTACATAGGGAAGAGTGTTATGTGGGACAAGTCCATTTCTACTTTGAAACTGGTTTCTCTCATATGGTGGTGAATGAATATATGCTTGACCTCATTCACATAAGTATATAGATAATATTTTAGAGTAAAAAGCAACCTCTCACCCAGGTGTCCCATGCAGCACTAAGTTCCCAGAATTCCTTGCATAAATAAGGTCTAAATGCAACCATGCACATGATATGATAGCAAAAATACACTGAAAACAGCCTAAATGCACTGCTCGAAAGGGAGACCTATGACACAGTAATATCACATTCTAATATAAAACACACTATTATCCTGAACGTGGAACACACAGTTCAAGGGATCCCCGAATGGCTCAGATATTAATTGCTGACCATTTCCAGCAAATTGCCTGAATTCATTTCCTCTTCCTTGGTCGATTACTGTACAAAACCAAGCAATATACTGTTGCTTCCTTTCTGGTTACAAGTGGCATTTAATCTGCAAATAAACACTTGTCTATGCTTTGCACTGAACACAGCTACATTACTACAATTAACCTGCATCTGAACCGGGCCCCGGTCTGCCGAGCGCTGCACTCTGCAGTATAATCTGAGAGGAAACGGAGGGATGGGGGAGGAGGATGGAGGGATGTAGAGGAGGTCAGGCACCTCAGGAAGACAAGCCGGCACGCTGGGAGAATTGGAGGCTGGGAATCAACCGCTGTCTCTGTTATTACGTGCGGGAGCTGTAAAGAGTCCTCTCTGATCCTGCCTTTACACAGACTAGTGCACCACACACCCATCTGTACTGCACTTTGACTCATTCACTTAGTGTTCACCACAGTAAGTGCTGCGTGCAGTACAGTACGGGGTGTACATGCTGAGTGTTCGAGGTGAACGTAGTAATGATGATGATGTATCATTTGGCTTCCTTTCCACTTCCTTTTCAAACCCACAGAAGACATGAATTAATCCACAACGGAAAGAGCTAATATTGCATCGGGACTATTTCAATATTGACATATTCTGCTAATTGAGAAGTGATGTAATTGCCTTGGTTCATTCATGAATCTACACACGGCGATGCTGTTATTGGGAAAAAGAAAAGGAAACAAATGAAAGTCGAGCAAGATGAAGTACTGAACATTGTTACTGTGTAAATGTTTATAGTCACTCTCAAAAAGTGAGGGTTTACTTGATCGTCAGTGAAACGTTAGCTTTCTCTAAAGCCTCCATCTTTCCTTTTCTATTTCTTTCTCCTCCTCCCTCATGTGTGAATGTTGAAAACGTTGGAACAGTCTGTATATATGTGTGTGTGTGTGTGTGTGTGTGTGTGTGTGTGTGTGTGTGTGTGTGTGTGTGTGTGTGTGTGTGTGTGTGTGTGTGTGTAGAACACAGCCCTGGGGCTGGGGACACACCTGTAGGTACTTGTGCATGTGCCAAGATGCCTGTTTGCCGTCGTTGACTGACTCCACGGTGGTGTTTGCCTGTCCCGCCACGTCGCCCCCAGCAAACACCCAGGACTCACTGCTCTGCATGCTCTCTGGGTCCAGCTCTGGGAGACCCCAGCGGTTCAACCGCACCGGAGCCATGGCCTCTTTCACTGGAGGAGAGGGGAAAGAGGATCCACAGTTCGTGATGGTGTGGGCAGTACTTAAGTAAAAATACTTGAAAGTACTACTTAAGTCATTTTTGGGGGGTATCTGTACTTTACTTCGCTATTTATATTTTTGAAAACTTTTACTTTTACTTCACTACATTCCAAAAGAAAATAATGTTCTTTTTACTCCATACATTTTCCCTAAAACCCAAAAGTACTCTTACATTTTGAATGCATCACAGGACAGGAAAATGGTCCAATTCACACACTTGTCAAGAGAACGTCCCTGGTCAAACCTATTGCCTCTGAGCACACGTGCTTTGTTTGTTAATTATGTCTGAGTGTTGGAGTGTGCCCCTGGCTATCCATACATTTAAAAAACAAGAATGGTGGCATCTGGTTTGCTTAATATAAGGAATTTTAAATTATTATACTTTTGACACTATATATGAATATATGTTTAATTTACTTTTGATACTTATGTATATTTAACATCAACTACTTTAAGACTTTTACTCAAGTAGAATTTTACTGGGTGACATTCAACTTTTACTTGAGTCATTTTCGATTAAGGGATCCTCACTTTTACTCTAGTATGACGATTGGGTACTTTTTCCACCACTGGGTGTGGGGTGTGTGTGTTTGTGTGTGTGTGTGACTGTTTGTGTGACAGAGATAGAAAGAGAGAAAGAAAGAGAATGACAGAGAGAGAAAGGGAGAGAAAGAGGCGAGAGACGACAGAAAGTGATAAAGAGAGGAGAAAGAAAGAGAACGAGAGAGAGGAAGATAACGAGATAAAAAAAAAATTGTAGTGAGAGTGAGCGACCGTGATGGACTACAAACCATACAGAGAGCAATATGAAGTCTGTGACAAGACCGATGACAGCAGGGGATTCACGCTCTCTGTCTCTCCCCTCACTCTCAGCTAGGTTAATGTAACATCTCCTGAGGCATTCATTCACCGTTAGCTGAACGTTAGCCCAGAGATCCTCTGTCAAACTGATCTACATTATAAAAAAGCTCATTTTCTTCTACCTCACCTATACAATTCATCTTTCAGACTAAATGCTTTTCAGCATGGAAGATGGCCTGCATCTATCAGCAGGGACATTTTTAAATACAGATCTGCGAGTTGGACAAGATTTATTACACTCTATTAGAATTACAAGAGGGAGGGGGGAAAGTTACACCTTCCCAGTCTATTCAATGGGGAAAGGTTTTCAGCACACAACTAAGAATACAATGTTTTATTGCAACCACACTATTGAAGTTGAATTCCTCCATAAGGGGAGGACAGAGGAGAATGTGTAGAGAGTTGACATGCGTTCGGCGTGTCAAACCCCTCAGAGTGGAACACCAGCTGTCATGTCACGGCCGTCTTGCTGCAGTGTTACACACACATGACAATGTATGATGCGGTGACTGTTATCACACACGGTGATGGGGGATAAACACAGCAGCATCGTCCTGCTATAGTGATGAACAGACTCACTTACAAGACATTGGGGAAACAAAATGGTGTCAAGATGATTGCAATAGAAATTCTGGGCTTTTGCCCATTCACTTAGTAGAAGAAGATACATACCTCATTATACTGTACAAAAATGTGTATTGGTATATTCAGCAGAATATTTAATATGGCATGTTGTGTTACCATACATTTCCATATAATCCATATGTTTAATCATCCATTCTGAGCCATTATTAGCATATGCTATAACAGCTAGAGCTAGACCTACACAACACAAATTCGGCAAAAAATAGAAACCTCCCTTTTTCAGGACCCTGTCTTTCAAAGATCATTCGTAAAAATCCAAATAACTTCACAGATCTTCATTGTAAAGGGTTTAAACACTGTTTCTCATGCTTGTTCAATGAACCATAAACAATGAAGGAACATGCACCGGTGGAACGGTCCTTAAGACACTAACAGCTTACAGACTGTAGGCATTTAAGGTCACGGTTATGAAAACTTAGGGCACTAAAGAGGCCTTTCTACTGACTGAAAAACCCCAAAAGAAAGATGCCCGGGGTCCCTGCTCATCTGTGTGAACGTGCCATAGGCATGCTGCAAGAAGGCATTAGGACTGCAGATGTGGCCGGGGCAATAAATTGCACTGTCCGTACTGTGAGACGCCCAAGACAGCGCTACAGGGAGACAAGACGGACAGCTGATCATCCTCGCAGTGGCAGACCACGTGTAACAACACCTGCACAGGATCGGAACATCCGAACATCACACCTGCGGGACAGGTACAGGATGGCAACAACAACTGCCTGAGTTACACCAGGAACGCACAATCCCTTGATCAGTGCTCAGACTATCCGCAATAGGCTGAGAGAGGCTGGACTGAGGGCTTGTAGGCCTGTTGTAAGGCATGTCCTCATCAGACATCACCGGCAACAACGTCGCCTACGGGCACAAACCCACCGTCGCTGGACCAGACAGGACTGGCAAAAAGTGCTCTTCACTGACGAGTCGCGGTTTTGTCTCACCAGGGGTAATGGTCGGATTCGTGTTTATCATCGAAGGAATGAGCGTTACACCGAGGCCTGTACTCTGGAGCGAGATCGATTTGGAGGTGGAGGGTCCGTTATAGTCTGGGGCGGTGTGTCACAGCATCATCGAACTAAGCTTGTTGTCATGTTAGTGTTTTGCCATGGCCAGCGAAAAGCCCGGATCTCAATCCCATTGAGCACGTCTGGGACCTGTTGGATCGGAAGGTGAGGGCTAGAGCCATTCCCGCCAGAAATGTCAGGGAACTTGCAGGTGCCTTGGCGGAAGAGTGGGGTAACATCTCACAGCAAGAACTGGCAAATCTGGTGCAGTCCATGAGGAGGAGATGCACTGCATTACTTAAATGCAGCTGGTGGCCACACCAGATACTGATTGTTACTTTTGATTTTGACCCGCGCTTTGTTCAGGGACACATTATTCAATTTTTATTCAATTTCCACATGTCTGTGGAACTTGTTCAGTTTATGTCTTAGTTGTTGAATCTTGTTATGTTCATACAAATACATGTTAAGTTTGCTAAAAATAATCACAGTTGATAGTGAGAGGACGTTTCCTTTTTTGCTGAGTTTATATCCCTCATAATAACAGCTAGCTATAACTGCTGTAGCTAGGGCCAATACAACACCTGCATCCCTCATAATAACAGCTAGCCATAACTTCTGTAGCTAGAGCTTATACAGCACATACATCCCTTATAATAACAGCTAGCTATAACTGCTGTAGCTAGAGCCTACAACAACACCTTCATCTGTCATGCATAGTACCTGGCAACACAAACAAGGGGGAGCTGTTTTGAAGCCACCGTGCCTCCATCTTGGCATTCCCCGAAAATTGTACAAAATATTTTATAGAAATGCATATATTAATGTCTACGTCTTTGATTTTACCATGTTTATTATTTTACACACATCTTAATGCATACATTTAAACTATATTATATGAGCTAAACATACAAATAACAAATAAAGTATCATTTTTAGAAAGTACTAAAGGGGAAGTGCTTATATGGCCAACCAGTGGCTTCAAAGCATCTCACTGGCTAGCACATAGCATGAGCAATCCAAGGTATATATACATCTTTGGCATGAACGCACACGCATGCAAACTATGCAGACGCCCACACACAGAAACACACACACACTTTTTGTGACAGTACAGCGTAAAGGGAAAGAGATGCTTAGCTAACACAGAGGAGGTGGGTGCATCATGTCTCCAGTTCCCCACCCACCCTCCATGAAACTCAGCAGGAAGGAGACCAAACAGGAAGGAGGCATGGGTGCAATAATGGCTGCCTCCCTCCCTCCCAGAACTGAGTCTGCTTCCCAAATTACACCCTATGCCCTTTAAAGTGCGCTACTTTTGACCAGGACCCATAGGGCTCTGGTCAAAGGCAGTTGACTACATAGGGAATATGGTGCCATTTGCGACGCACACTGGGTCCAGCCCACCAGACTATACAGGCCAGGTTTTAACTGCTAACTCATCCTACAGCTGTGTTCACTGCCAAGCGGAACATCCTCTGTGGGTCTGACAACATACTTAAGTGGATAAGTGATTCATAGTTCAAGAATAAGGATCATTCTGACTGTACTACTCTGGGGATTCTTTTCTCAGCATTTTGTTGTTTCTGTATGATGAAATCACACACTCAAAACACACAGGCGCTTGCAAGCACGCTTGACACACACACATACACACACAAACAAACACACACACACACACTCTCATGCCAAGGCACGGATCAATTCCTTCCTAAATATGCAGGCAATCAGGTTTGGCAGAAATATCATCCTATCAAATTAAACTAGTTTGCTCGGAGTCACGCACCCCATTTAATTCAGGCTCTTATCAGTAATTCCTCATGTTTTAATTAACCTTGGTGATTAATTGCTAATCATAACAATACCCTCCTTAGCACTCGATGACACCTTCGGGGATGTGGAGCAGGTTCTAAGGATGTTTCTTTAGCAACAGGTCAACCATAGTACCAGGGGGGAGGAAGAGAGATAGTCCGTGTCCCAAATGCCATCCTTTACTGTGCACTCCTTTTCACCAGCGCTTGATGGACCCTGGTCAAAAGTAGTGCACTATGAATGGAATAGAGTGCCTTTGGACACGCAAAAAGAGTAGCAAAATGGATAACAAAATCCATTTGAGCTGTGAAGAGGTGGAAGTGGGTAGACCGAATCAGTGGAGCAGATTACGATAACAATCAGTCAATCAAGCCTTTACCCCATCTATAAAATCAATAAGACACAGTCAGATAGACACAGTCAGGCAAGAACGTCAGCGGAACTCGGTCTACACTGAGTCTCTCACACTCTCTCTTTATCTTAATTACTTGGTTGAGTAGATGTGTATTTCACCATCACGACCGATTATGAATGCGTGTAAAACATCTTCAGTTTCTGCCTGCTTAGGTAGCCCCAACTATGTATTTGTGCATCTGTGCTGCATCGCAAGGTTGGCTAATGGCAGCGCTAGCTGGGTAACCAGTTGTAAAGCTCTGTCGCTCTATCGCCGAGCACTTGTGCGTGTGTGTGTGTGTGTGTGTGTGTGTGTGCGCGTCACCGGGCGGTCGTCTGAGCTTAAAACTCATTACAGTGATTTCATGTCATTGTTGGGTGACTCTGGACAGTGTGTGGCGTTTGTGGCCCTGCTGTGATACCCACGTCTGTTTATTCAATAGCAGCCTAATTGAAAATCATAGCAGGTATGGCCTTTTCTCAACACAATCTAATTACCTGCCCTGGCGACAGTGTCACACAAAAAGACAGGCGTTGTCTTGTAAGCAAGTGGGTTTAAAAAAAATGATCATCCTAGACGAGGGCTCCCCTACTGGTGCCCTCCAGGTTTGGCCCCCACATGTTTTCTGAGCAATTTTTTAAAATAATAATAATATATATATATATATATATATATATATATATATATATATATATATATATATATATACATATTATTATATTATTATAATGATAATATATTATTATCATAGTCAAACATTTGGACACACCTACTCATTCCAGGGTTTTTCTTTATTTTTAATATTTTCTATATTGTAGAATAATAGACATCAAAACTATGAAAAAGCTCAATCATATGGTAACCAAAAAAGTGTTAAACATATCAACGTATATTTTATTTTTGAGATTCTTCACAGTAGCCATCATTTATGACAGACACTCTTGGCATTCTCTCACCTAGCTTTTTTATTTTATTTATTTTACCTTTATTTAACTAGGCAAGTCAGTTAAGAACAAATTCTTATTTGCAATGACGGCCTAGGAACAGTGGGTTAACTGCCTGTTCAGGGGCAGAACGACAGATTTGTACCTTGTCAGCTCGGGCTTTTGTACTTGCAACCTTCCGGTTACTAGTCCAACGCTCTAACCACTAGGCTACCCTGCCACCCCGATGAGTTAGTCACCTGGAATGCATTTCAATTAACAGGTGTGCTTCGTTAAAAGTGAATTTGTGGAATTTCTTTCCTTCTTCTTTCGTTTGAGACAAGTCACTTGTTGTGACAAGGTAGGGGTGGTATACAGAAGATAGCCTTATTTGGTAAAAGACCAAGTCCAGCTCAAATAAGCAAAGAGAAATGACAGTCCATTACCTTAAGACATGAAGGTCAGTCAATCCGGAGAATTTCAAGAACTTTGAACGTTTCTTCAAGAGCAGTCGCAAAAACTATCAAGCGCTATGATGAAACTGAATCGTGAAGACCGCCAAAGGAATGGAAGACCCAGAGTTACCTCCGCTACAGAGGATAAGTTCATCTCAGTTCATCTCGCACCTCAGATTGCAGCCCAAATAAATGCTTCACAGGGTCCAAGTAACAGACATCTCAGCATCAACTGTTCAGAGGAGACTGCATGAATCAGGCCTTCATAGTCGAATTGCTGCAAAAAAAAACATGACTAAAGTACACCAATAAGAAGAGACTTACTTGGGCCAAGAACTGTTGGTTCCAACAGCTGTGTCTTTTTGAGACGCAGAGTAGGTGAACGGATGATCTCCACATGTGTGGGTCCCACCGTGAAGCTTGGAGGAGGAGGGGAGGTGTGATGGTGCTTTGCCGGTGACACTGTCTGTGATTTATTTAGATGTCAAGGCACAATTAACAGCATGGCTACCACAGCATTCTGCAGTGATATGCCATCCAATCTGGTTTGCGCTTGGTGGAACTGTTATTTGTTTTTCAACAGGACAATGACCCCAAAGACACCTCCAGGCTGTGTAAGGGCTATTTGACCAAGAAGGAGAGTGATGGAGTGCTGCATCAGATGACCTGGCCTCCACAATCACCCAACCTCAACCCAATTGAGATGGTTTGGGATAAGTTGGACGGCAGAGTGAAGGAAAAGCAGCTGTCATGACGTTGGCCTGGGGATGGGTTTATGACAGTCATAAATACCTCTTCCCCCCTTTTTCCTCTCTCTACCCTACTGATGTTACATTTGCAAACCCCTTGGCTAACATAGAGATTCTGGGAACATCAGAAGGTAGGGGGAAATGAACTATATTCTGGTAATCCGACCAATTGAACATATGTGGTGGTACTTAATGAATATGATGTCAGTTCGGTTGTCATCTAAAACATTCTCATCAATGAAAAGATGACAAACTCTACAGTGGAAAGTCTACACATCAGTTATCGGATTCACATGGAATTGTTGTTCAATTTAAATGTTTGAATATGAAATTATTCGTGGTGGGATGAAATGTGATTTTAGCTTCTAAAATGTGAGATTTGGGTTTTCATAAGGTTAGGGCTCTGCTCAATCAGTGGCCCGCCCCTGTGAAGAGTCATGGGTTATAAAACTTTTCAGACACACCCTTCTCGCTCCACTATATGACAATATATGATGACAATATAACCTCCTGTTCCGAGGATGTGAGGACGACTGTCCGATGTCAGAATGGTTCAGATAATAACTACAGAACGAAGCCAACATCAGCGTGAGCTTTGGTTGCGAATGGTATGAACTTTGACCTCTTATTCACTACAGAAGTGATACCTCCCAGCCGTTGAGTTAGCAACAGCAGCTGCAAACGAGGGTTAAGAAGGAACAGACAGAGTATCCCGTCTATCACACAACGACGTTACGACAACATATCCAATTGACCACCAGAGACATTCTTCAAAGGACAAAGGACTTGGTTTGGCAACACGGCCTTGCATCTACCACCAACCTGCTGAAGCGCAGCTCAGAGTAAATATTTATTGCATTTTCCTTTTCCAAATGGGCGGTAATTTAGAATGCATAAGATACTATATTTAACATAACACAGCTTCTTCCTTTGTTACGCAGTCTCTTTCACTCAAACCCAACCCTTTTCTTTTGTGTAACAAGCTGTCATATCTGTTCCGCCCGCTAGGGACGTTTTCCTTTATGACGTAATTTGTAATCAAGTTATGATTAATTACGTGTATGTGTAATTCTGTGTGATTAGTTAGGTATTTAGTAAATAAATAATTAAACCCAATTTTGCATTGCTGATTCAACTTGTTTGCCAGGGTTTGTGAAGATAACCAAGAATGTACAACTTTCAGATGAGACTGAATTAAGGTGACGATTAATATTGACTGCTAATTGATGTAAAATATTACTAGGTCTTTAAGAGTTTATTCGGAAGATAACCGCTCTATAAATATTATTTTGTGGTGCCCCGACTCTCTAGTTAAATACATTTACATGATCAGCTCAATCAGGTAATTTTAATTACGGAGAAATAATTTTATAGAATAGCATGTCATATCACTTAATCCGGCATAGCCAAAGACACGACACAGCCAACAAGTGCTCAGCATATGTGGGAACAAGACTGTTAGAAAGGCATTCCAGGTGAAGCTGGTTGAGGGAATGCCAAGAGTGTGCAAAGCTGTCATCAAGGCCAAGAGTGGCTACTTTGAAGAATCTAACTTCTAAAATATACTTTGATTTGTTTAACACTTTTTTCGTTACTACATGATTCCATATATGTTATTTTATAGTTGTGATGTCTTCACTATTATTCTATAATGTAAAAATAATGAAAAACACTTGAATGAGTAGGTGTGTCCAAACCTTTGATTGGTACTGTATATATATATAGTTGGACATTAAAGACAGTAACAACACCAAGAAATCAGCTTCAAGTGATGTAATTTAAAAAAAATCTGTTCCCAAGTATTCCCAATAATAGAGAGACATGTGATCGAATTCAAATGTAAGTTAGGTTTGAAATTATGATTTAGTCAAATATTATATCTGTTTTGGCTTCTTGCGGTCAATTTTCAGTCTACACATTATTTGTAATTATGTTCCAACCCCCTGACAAGGTTCTGTAAACACTCACATACAGGTAGACACACAGGCACGCTAACATGCACAGACACGCACGCACACGCACACGTGCACACACGCACACGTGCACACACGCACACGTGCACACACACACACGTGCACACACACACACACACACACACACACACACACACACACACACACACACACACACACACACACACACACACACACACACCCTCAAAACCCAAGTACATTGAGCTCTCATCACCGGCACTCATCTAAATTAGAGCCTCAACACAAGACATAGTGTTTAGATGATGATGAGGAAAACAATGTGATGAGTGTCGTCTTAAGTCCTACTCCAAATGTGCTAAACAATGATAAGTTAGACAGTCCTATCCATACGGGACCACTGTCGTCGCTCGTGTAATGAGAAATCTCCAGGAGAAAGGGGAGATCCAGGTGTACCATCAACATAATGGTTTGTGTTTGTTTGCCAGGCTTTCTGTCTGTCTGACTCTGTTTAATGCAACTCAAGGATAACATCCTCACGCTGTTTTTAAAGCAATAATGTAGACAACATTCAACACAAACTCTTCAGAGAAACACTTAATTTGAGGATATTTGTAAAAGTTGATAAAAAACCATAACAGTGGACTGTGCTGTCAAAGAGTCTACTCATATGGCAAAACTCAGGTTCCATTCAGAGTAAAGGTATTATTATTGTGTATCAATAGGAAGACTATTGGCGCCCCCCCCCTTGGGTTGTGCCGTGGCGGAGATCTTTGTGGGCTATACTCGGCCTTGTCTCAGGATGATAAGTTGGTGGTTGAAGATATTCCTCTAGTGGTGTGGGGGCTGTGCTTTGGCAAAGTGGGTGGGGTTATATCCTGCCTGTTTGGCCCTGTCCAGGGGTATCATCGGATGGAGCCACAGTGTCTCCTGACCCCTCCTGTCTCAGCCTCCATTATTTATGCTGCAGTAGTTTATGAGTCAGGGGGGCTAGGGTCAGTCTGTTTTATCTGGAGTATTTCTCCCGTCTTATCCGGTGTCCTGTGTGAATTTAAGTATGCTCTCTCTAATTCTCTCTTTCTTTCTTTCTCTCTGAGGACCTGAGCCCTAGGACCATGCCTCAGGACTACCTGGCATGATGACTCCTTGCTGTCCCCAGTTCACCCTTGCCCGTGCTGCTGCTCCAGTTTCAACTGTTCTGCCTGCGGCTATGGAACCCTGACCTGTTCACCGGACGTGCTACCTGTCCCAGACCTGCTGTTTTCAACTCTCTAGAGACAGCAAGAGCGGTAGAGATGATCGGCTATGAAAAGCCAACTGACATTTACTCCTGAGGTGCTGACTTGTTGCACCCCCGACAACTACTGTGATTATTATTATTTGACCATGCTGGTTATTTATGAACATTTGAACATCTTGGCCATGTTCTGTTATAATCTCCACCCGGCACAGCCAGAAGAGGACTGGCCACCCCTCATAGCCTGGTTCCTCTCTAGGTTTCTTCCTATGTTTTGGCCTTTCTAGGGAGTTGTTCCTAGCCACCGTGCTTCTACACCTGCATTGCTTGCTGTTTTAGGCTGGGTTTCTGTACAGCACTTTGATATATCAGCTGATGTAAGAAGGGCTATATAAATAAATGTGATTTTGATTCATACAAAAATCGTCTCAACAAATTGTTGTGATGTTCAATGCACTTTCAATAAAGTTTGACTCTGATTGATACCTTTGGGGTCGCTCAACATGGATCCGAAGGCACTGATGATGTAATCGGCCTTGAGGCGTATGATCTGATCCTCGTCCTCCATCCAATCACCTTCGTCTGTCAGCTCCGTACGACAGAACTCCATTCCCGCCAAGCGACCCGCCTTCATGATGACCTCACGAGGGGACAGGAAGGGCATGAACTCACACTTCTCTTCCATGGCCAGCTCCATCTATAAGTAGGAGAAATATAGAGCTCAGGGGTCAATGGTGATGGGTCATTGACAGGTTACATCTTTAAATTGCGGCTTGAATTGTGTTGAATTATTTTAAGTATCAAAGATTGTAATTATTTTATCACAATATTTCTCGTCAAATGCAAAGTCATTTTAATCTAAAACTGGACAAAAAGATGTCTAATTATCAAGCCCAAGGTACAACTTTTTTATTCCCTTCGTTTGTCAGGACTGGAAAATATATTTTGTAGTCTCACACATTACAACGGCACACAATAGAAGACACTAGGAAGTTTTCCTGCTTTGTTCAAAGACCTTCAATTTCATACGGATTAATGAAAAAAGGCCCCATCTACAACAAAGTCATTGAAATTACGTTTCCAGTCCTGAGATGTGCACAAAAGGGAAGGGGGTGGGTTGTTTCTATAATAGCTCCCCTTTCTCTCAGTTTTCTGAAATTGTCTCAGTTGACATCAATGCTCATGCTTCACACAATATTGAACTTTTTTCAATGTGATGTGAAGGTTACTGACGCCTACAAGAGGCCTAAACTTAATATACCTTATAAACAAACTTAATTAGTGTGAGGCGATGCTAGCAGCTTAACTGTCTGCTTCTGCGGGGAAAAGCAAACAGCTGTTGATAATCACCTTACTTTTCTCATTTCGTTAGGGTTATTTTTGGCGTTACTATGGCAGCAAGAGGTGTGCTCTGACACGACGCATGACTAAAGGTGCCGTTGGACGATAATTCTAGAATGAACTGTGCTGTCAAACTCAACTCTCAACTAGAATAGCATTGACAGAAAGACACCTTGAACTTTTCATCACACTCACAATCATAACAAATATACGGCAGTTGAAGAATGCATCTTAACTCCAAGTGCTACTTTTACTGATGGTCTAACACATCAAAAGTTGATAAGAATCAAGACTGAAGGGAGTATACGAGTCAATGTCATGCTTCAAATGCAGGGATATCTTTTGAAGGAACAGTGAAAATAGCAACAGCACTGCCTATGATATCCTTCCTCTCTCCTTTGTGGCAGCGCTACTAGAAAGGGACAGATCCCAGTGAGTCCGTCTGGGGCTCACGGCAGTGTGTGTGTGCAGGCGGAGAGCTTTTGACAGTTATCGCCCTCCAGAACCTAAGACAGGCCTTTGTAATAAACCAGAAAAAAAGTGGCTTAAAAAAACATGTCAGCAGGGCCAAGGAGAGGACACTCACACAGACAGCTTAATAAAGACAGCGTCCTCTCTCCTCTTCACTAGCCTTCTCCCTAACACTATCTCTCTGTCTATCTTTCTCCCTCAGTCTTTCTCTCTCTGTCTGTCTTTCTCTCTCTCTGTCTGTCTTTCTCAAACAAGTTAAGCATCTGGTACACTGGTAACATTTAGCGATCTCTCTCTCTCTCTCTCTCTCTCTGTCAACGCCTTCTCTTTTATCCTTTTCTCTCCTTTCTTCTTGTTTGTCTCTACCTCCTCGGGGACAGCCCTGATGTTGGTGAAGCCTTTCCTAAACACCACGTAGACCCGCTTGGCACCGCAGCGCAGGGAAGAAGTGGCACAGTCGAAAGCTGTGTCTCCTGAACCCAGAACAATCACCGTGCCACGCAGCTCCGGCAGGGAAGACTTGCAGTTACACATCCCTAAAAGCGGGAGGAGAAGAGAAAAGGAGTTACAATCTGATCATTTACTGTGTTGATTTTGAAATGATATATACAGTACAGTGCCAGTCAAAAGTTTGGACATACCTACAATGTAGAATAATAGTGAACACAACAAAACTGTGAAATAACACATACGGAATTATGTAATTACCAAAAATGGGTTAAACAAATCAAACAATATTTTATATTTGAGATTCTTCAAAGTAGCCACCCTTTGCCTTGGTGACAGCTTTGCACACTCTTGGCAGTCTCTCAACCAGTTTCATGAGGTAGTCAACTGGAATGCATTTCAATTAACAGGTGTGCTTTATTAAAAGTTAATTTGTGGAATTTCTTTCCATCTTATTGCGTTTGAGCCAATCAGTTGTGTTGTGACAAGGTAGGGGTGGTATACAGAAGATAGCCCTATTTGGTAAAAGACCCAGTCCATATTATGGCAAGAACTGCTCAAATAAGCAAAGGGAAAAGACCGCCCATCATTACTTGAGGACATGAAGGTCAGTCAATCTGGAAAAATAACTTTGAATGTTTCTTCAAGGGCAGTCACAAAAACCATCAAGCTCTATGATGAAACTGCCTCTCATGAGGACAGACACAGGAAGACCCAGAGTTACCTCTGCTGCAGTGGGAAAGTTCATGAGAGTTACCAGCCTCAGAAATTGTAGCCCAAATAAATGGTTCACAGAGTCCAAGTAACAGACGCATCTCAACATCAACTGTTCAGAGGAGACTGCATGAATCAGGCCTTCATGGTCGAATTGCTGCAAAGAAACCACTACTAAAGGGCACCAATAAAAAGAAGAGACTTCCTTGGGCCAAGAAACACGAGCAATGGACATTAGACCAGTGGAAATCTGTCCTTTGGTCTGATGAGTCCAAATTGAGATTTTGAGTTCCAACCACCGTGTCTTTGTGAGACGCAGAGTAGGTGAACGGATGAACTCTGCATGTGTGGTTACCACTGTGAAGCATGGAGGAGGAGGTGTGATGGCGTAGGGGTGCTTTGCTGGTGACACTGTCTGTGATTTATTTAGAATTCAAGGCACACTTAACCAGCATGGCTACCACAGCATTCTGCAGTGATATGCCATCCCACCTGGTTTGCGCTTAGTGGAACTATCATTTGTTTTTTAACAGGACAATGACCCCAAAGACACCTCCAGCCTTTATAAGGGCTATTTGACCAAGATGGAGAGTGATGGAGTGCTGCATCAGATGACATGTCCTCCACAATCCCCCGACCTCAACCCAGTTGAGATGGTTTGGGATAAGTTGGATAGCATAGTGAAGGAAAAGCAGCAAACAAGTGCTCAGCCTATGGGGGAACTACTTCAAGACTGTTAAAAAGCATTCAGGTGAAGCTGGTTGAGAGAATGAGAATGAGTGTGTAAAGCTGTCATCAAGGCCAAGAGTGGCTACTTTGAAGGATCTAACATCTTAAATATATTTTGATTTGTTTAATACTTTTTTGGTTACTACATTACTCCACACATCTTATTTCACAGATTTGAGGTCTTAACTATTATTCTATAATGTAGAACATAGTAAAAATAAAGAAAAACCCTTGAATGAGTAGGTGTGTCCAAACGTTTGACTAGTACTGTATGTCTAAGTGTTTAATTCATTGTGGGAAAACTACACTGAACAAAAACATAAAATGCAACATGCACTTATTATTAAGATTTTACTGAGTTACAGATCATAAAAGGAAATCAGTCAATTGAAATACATTGACTCTGAATACAGATATGCATCTGTTGGTCAGACACTGAGTAAAAAAAAAAGTAAAAAAAGGGTATGGGTGTGGATCAGAAAACCAGTCAGTATCTGGTGTGACCACCTCCTGCAGCGCAACACATCTCCTTCGCATAGAGTTGATCAGGCTGTTGATTGTGGCCTGTGGTATGTTGTCCCACTCCTCTTCAATGGCTGTGAGAAGTTGCTGAATCGAAGGTAAGCATTTGCCCACTGAAGTTTGTTACGATGCTAAACTGCAGTCAGGTCAAGACCCTTGTGAGGAGGCTGGTGGCTGGTCTCAGACAATCCCGCAGACGAATCCGGATGTGGAGTTCCTGGGCTAGCGCAGTTACCCATGGCCTGCGGTTGTGAGATCGGTTGGAAGTACTGCCATATTCTCTAAAACAATGTTGGAGATGGCTTATGGTAGAGAAATTAACATTCAATTCTATGGCAACAACTCTGGTGGAGATTCCTGCAGTCAGCATGCCTATTACACATCCCCTCAAAACTTGAGACATCTGTGGCACTGTCTTGTGACAAAACTGCACATTTTAGAGTGGTCTTTTATTGTCCCCAGCACAAGGTGAACCTGTGTAATGATCATGCTGTTTAATCAGCTTCTTGATATGCCAGACCTGTCAGGTGAATGGATTATCTTGGTAAAGGAGAAATGCAACAAATGTGTTCACAGCATTTGTGAGAAATAAGCTTTTTGTGTGTATGGAAAATGTGGGGATCTTTTATTGTAGCTTAGGAAACATGCATTTACATATATTTTTCAGTATAAATGAAATCTTAAAAAAAAAGAAACACTTTAGTTGTGGCTGTCAATGCTTGTTCTATTGGCTGCGGTGTTCACCTGTTTTGCTGGCTTTGGAGACCAACGGTAGGAAATCCTTTGACGTGTAAAAGCCTTGTTCGATCGTCAGCCCCTCAAATATTTTATGTCTGTTAGCCTGTGGAAGACCTGGTGACAAAACGACACAGAGGTAAAGCAACGGAGTGGAGAAAAGTATTATAGCAACAAATTAACAAATGGCACAGACAGAATAACGTACATTTCTGAAAGTTTAAAGCCCTTACAGAAAAAACACATGACTTTCATGTGATCACATATGATATTATGAGAAGTTAATGTGATAACATGTGACAGCATGTAAAAGCAACATGTGATAACATGAAACTACATATGTGGAAACATGATCTCATTCGAAATAAATGTGACAACATGGGGATGGAAAATGTCTAAATGTTTCACATGTGAATCTGCAATTCAACACATGCGAGGTGAAAAGATGTTATTCTCCTCAACATAATGAACTCTAAATGTAACACATGGTTTCCCATGTGAACAACTGACCTCGCATGTGCCTCTTTCTTTTTACATGTGAAAATTCCCGCTCAACATGTGAAACAACTCTTTTTGGGGAATGAAATTATATGGGGGTTTTAAAGTAAGTGGTACGTTGTCCAGAGAAAATTGTGTCAAACAAATCTTTTGACATTTGACATTATCACTTTAGCACGGACTTTTCAAAATGACCACAACTGTGATTTGAACTCAACCGCTCATCTTTCTGCTGTTCTGACTATTCTGTCATCATTGATTTCCTTTACTTATTTCTGCAATTTGAGGGTTTTCTGTATAGTTGTCTAATGTTGGTGGGGAATATTATTCTGTTTTAATGTTACTCCTTAATCACTGTAATGAATATATATGTGTATTTTTAAGTAAATATCAGTTTTGTTAAGTCCAACTATCGTTTTCTCTCACTCCTCTTGTCTACTGGTGACACTTTCTACAATTCTATGGAAGACAGAGCTCTCTTTTTTAATTTTTTTTATCAAGAGTCAGTTAAGAACAAATTCTTATTTACAATGACGGCCTACACCGGCCAAACCCGGGCGACGCTGGGCCAATTGTGCTCCACCCTATGGGACTCCCAATCACAGCCGATTGTGACACAGCTGGGATTTGAACAAGGGTGTCTGTAGTGAGATGCAGTGCCTTAGACCGCTGCACCACTTGGGAGCCCCGCTACAGTCATGTCAATCCAGTGAAAAAGTACACTGGACAGAAACGGTTTTGTATTGGTTCCATTGTGTTGAGTACTGAGTTCTAAACCTTGACCTACAATTATCACTGTGATATATTTTACAGGGACAATAATAATCTATGCCTTAGAAATACCTGACAAAGCCTCTATTTTACCACAAGCAATCATGTCACATTGATATGAACAAGGCTCAGATCTAACACAATAGTAGAAACTGAGACTTGCTGGCTGCGTTTAAACATATCTTTTCCCACTAATTGGTCTTTTGACGAATCAGATCAGCTCTTTTGTCCAAAAATGGTCAAAATAACAGAATTGGGCTGCTTGTGTAAATGCAGCCACTGAGAAGAATTGGAAAGTGACACACTGAAATAATAAAGCAATAACCTTTTTGGAGCAATATTGTAACATTAACTATATCAGTATGTTGGTATATATTTATATTAACCAACTTGTTAAAATGCATGGCTCCTAATGGGGATATTACTGTATATCATGGCTGAGAGCTCATTAAATATGGATATGAATTGCTGAGTAATGGTGACTGGGAGGGTAAATTGTGACACATAGCAGAGTAGTTTTATAACAGTGTTTAAAAATGCAAGGTTACAGTATATGAAACAATGGGCACATTCCACTAAGAAAGACAAGTGAGTAGTGTCCCTCATTTCTAGGAGAAGGTTTTTATGTTAAAGCTTTTGGGGCAGCCAATTCGGCAGCAGTAGTAATCCAAAGAAATTAGACTCCGGCAACTGCTCTAATACTACAAACATACAGTATCTCATTTTTGGATTAATTAACAGTATATGTGCCAAACAAACAAAATAGCATTTGTGATCAATACAAACAAAATACTATAGCACCATTATTGAAACCACTATATGCAGCTAAACAACCTCAAGGACGAGTTTTCAAAGTGAAGTTACAGGACATTACCTTTAACTTCTTGGTGACTGGGGGGCAGTATTGAGTAGCTTGGATGAATAAGGAGCCCAGAGTAAACTGCCTGCTACTCAGCCATAAAAGCTGGAATATGCATATAATTAGTATATTTGGATAGAAAACACTGAAGTTTCTAAAACTGTTTGAATGATGTCTGTGAGTATAACATAACTCATATGGCAGGCGAAAACCTGAGAAAAATCCAACCAGGAAGTGGGAAATTTGAGTTTTGTAGGTTTTCAACTCAAAGCCTATCGAAGATACAGTGGGATATTGGTCATGTTGCTCTTCCTAAGGCTTCCACTAGATGTCAACAGTCATAAGAACCTGGTTTTGATGCTTCTACTGTGAAGTGGGGCTAAATGAGAGGGGATTGAGCCAGGTGTCTGGCAGATTGCCACGAGCTCGTGGCGCGCGGTGATGTGAAAGTTAGCTTGCGTTCCATTGCTTTTCTACAGACAAAGGAATTCTCCGGTTGGAACATTATTGAACATTTATGATAAAAACATCCTAAAGATTGATTCTATACTTCGTTTGACATGTTTCTATGACCTGTAATATAACTTTTTGGACTTTTCATCCGACCTTTCGGATGGACTTGCACCCGTGTTTGGATTTGTTTACCAAACGCCCTAACAAAAGGAGCTATTTGGACATAAATGATCAACTTTATCAAACAAATCAAACATTTATTGTGGAACTGGTATTCCTGGGAGTGCATTCTGATAAAGATAATCAAAGTTAAGAGAATATTTATAATGTTGACTGCACAATGGGCAGATATCTTTTTGGCTTGTTTGGTCTCTGAGCGCCGTACTCAGATTATTGCATGGTATGCTTTTTCCGTAAAGTTTTTTTATAAATCTGACACAGCGGTTGCATTAAGGAGAAATGTATCTAAAGTTCCATCTGTAATAGTTGTATCTTTTATCAATGTTTATTCTCAGTATTTCTGTAAATTGATGTGGCTCCTCTGCAAAATCACTGCATGTTTTGGAACTACTGAACATAACACGCCAATGTAAAATAAGATTTTTGGATATAAATATGCACTTTGTCAAACAAAACATACATGTATTGTGTAACATGAAATCCTATGAGTGTCATCTGATGAAGATCATCAAAGGTTAGTGATTCATTTGATCTATATTTCTGCTTTTTGTGACTCCTCTCTTTGGCTGGAAAAATGGCTGGGTTTTCTGTGACTTGGTGGTGACCGAACAATCGTTTGTGGTGCTTTCGCTGTAAAGCCTTTTTGAAATCAGACACTGTGGCTGGATTAATGAGGATTTTATCTTTAAAATGGTGTAAAATACATCTGGGTTTAAACTGACCCTCTCCAAACATCTCACAGCAGTGTTACTCTACCTGACTATACAGTCCTTTTTGTAAGTATTCAGACCCCTTGACGTTTTCCAATACTTAACAGCCGCATTCTAAAATGTATTTAAAAATAATAATAATTCTCAGCAATCTATACACAATACCCCGTAACGACAAATCAAAAACAGGTTTGTAGAAATGTTAGCAAATGTATTCAAAATAAAAAATTCACATAAGTATTCAGACCTTAACTCAGTACTTTGTTGAAGCACCTTTGGTAGCGATTACAGCCTCAAGTCTTCTTGGGCACACCTGTATTTGGGGAGTTTCTCTGCAGATCCTCTCAAGCTCCATCAGGTTGGATGGGGATCAGTCGCTGCACAGCTATTTTTAGGTCTATCCAGAGATGTTCGATCGGCTTCAAGTCCAGGCTCTGGCTGGGCCACTCAATAGAAATTCAGAGACTTGTCCCGAAGCCACTCCTGCATTGTCTTGGCTGTCTGCTTAGGGTCGTTGTCCAGTTGGAAGGTAAACCTTCATCCCAGTCTGAGGTCCTGAGTGTTCTGGAGCAGGCTTTCATCACGGATCTCTCTGTACATTGCTACATTCATCTTTCCCTCGATCCTGACTAGTCTCCCAGTCCATGCCGCTGAAAAACATCCCCACAACATGATGCGGCCACCACCATGCTTCACCGTAGGGATAGTGCTCGAATTCCTCCAGATGTGATGATTGGTATTAAGGCCAAAGAGTTCAGTCTTGGTTTCATCACACCAGAGAATTTTTTTTCTCATGGTCAGAGAGTACTTCAGGTGCCTTTTGGCAAACTCAAAGCAGGCTGTCATGTGCCTTTTACTGAAGAGTGCTGGAGTGCTGCAGAGATGGTTGTCCTTCTGGAAGATTCTCCCATCTCCACTGTAAGAGTGACCATCGGGTTCCTGGTCACCTCCCTAGCCCTTCTCCCCCTTTGCTCAGTTAGGAAGAGTCTTGGTGGTTCCAAACTTCTTCTATTGAAGTATGATGGAGGCCACCATTTTCTTGGAGAACTTCAAAGCTGCAGAAATGTTTTGGCACCCTTTCCCAGATCTGTACCTCGAAAGAATCCTGTCTCGGACCTCTACGGACAATTCCTTCAACCTCATGGCTTGGGATTTGCTTTGACATGCACTGTCAACTATGAGATGTTATATAGACAAGTGTGTGCATTTCCAAATCATGTCCAATCAATTGAATTTACCACAGGTGGACTCTAATTTGTAAAAACAGCTCAAGGGTTTGACAACGTACTGTATGTATATAAGTTACATTATTTTTTATACATTTGTTAAAATTTCTAAAAACCTGTTTTCACTTCGTCATTATGGGGTTTGTTAAAATTTCTAAAAACCTGTTTTCACTTCGTCATTATGGGGTTTGTGTGTAGATTGATGATCTGAATACTTTTCGAATGCACTGTATGGACATCTTTAGTATTCAATACCAAATCAAAGCACGTGAACAAAAAACCCTTGCAGTAGACGATCATGACAAAGTGGATTGTAAGTCATGTGGCTCCATTTGCCACGTATTTCATCTAATTTCCCTTCTCCTCTATCGGTCTCTCTCTTCCTCTCTCACTCCCTCGGCAGGCCATCCATGTACAGTGGAGTGAATCCTACCCCTTTTTTCATATTAAGAATATAATGTGATATAGAATACATCCTCTGTTGCAGATGTTTTCATTCGCTGCCGGGCCCTCCTCTCATTAATCAAACCTTATCAGTTGCCATCCGACTAGAGAAAGAGAGGGACAGAGAGAGAGGGGGACACAGAAGGAGAAAGAGAGCGAGAGACAGAAAGTGAGAGGGAGATAGAGAGAGGGGGGGAGATGGAGAGAAGGAAACAAAAAAGGAAGGGACAAGGGGGAGAAGGAGGAGGAGGAAGGGAGTGCACATTCACTCCCTGACCTCGTTCACCCTTATGATGATCAAGCACCAAGGACAGATTGTTAAATAATGCAGCGGCACACTAAGTACATTAAGATTTAACATAAATCAAGACCTCTGAAGCCATAACTGCCCTCTGTACTGGGATCCATTAACCTTGTCACTGGGAGAAAGGGACACATCCAGAGAGAGAATATGGACGCTTCCGTCACACCTTATGGTAGCCATTGGTACTCACATAGATAAGCCTTATGCTGGACTCAGTGAGACATAATAATTCACACGCAGTAAAGGGTACCATTTCCAAAGATAAATTGGTAGTGCTACACATTTGTTGTGGAAGAGAGGAGTTTCTATGTACAAATATACATTCAATCAAATGTTATTAATGTCAAGTTTTCCTTCTGATGCGAATTCATTGACAACTTGACGTTGACTCCCTGATCGAAAATCAGCCCCAATCGGCATCGTCCTGTCTACTGTCCAACAACATCAGCTATTGACTTTCCAATGTTTTCAAATCAAACGCTGTCTTTAAAAATGATCAGAACCCTTTTAAACCATTCAAAACTACTTCTATCACTTTCCCTGCTTGTTCTTTTCTTTACATCAACTTGTTTCTTCCACCCCTCTTTTCAAGATGTGCCAATCCAATCAATGGACGGTCCGTTCATCTGTCTTTCCAGCCTTTCAGCAATATGCAGAACAGCTGCTGTCTTTAAAAACTCCAAAGAAGGGATGGAATTTTCTGTAAACCAGAGAAATCAAAGGAGAACCAAGACAATTGAGCCTCACCACCACAGATCACATTGTAGAGCGGAGGATAAAGGGTTAATCCACTGTTTAAACCAAATGAACCTTTGAGCTGGCTTCCTAAGCTTATAGCTCAGAAACAATGCCCTTATCTCTCTCCCTCAACCTGCCTTCCGTTCAGCATACTGCCAGGGAGAAATTAGCATGTCAATCATGTCGAAGGATGACATTTAAAAAGCCTGTAAAGGACTAGTATGAAATCACAGAAATTAATTGCAAACACACTTCCGCTTGAATTTTTCATAGGGAATTGAAATTCCTTTACATCCCTTTGTGAGGAAAAGGAGAAAAAAAATCCCCAAATAGTTTTAAATAAACGACTTGCCGTAATTAGGGAGTCCACTATCAAATGACTCTGAGCATTTTGAAACAGTGAATTATAGGAGTCTTTTTTATTCTGTCTTAGTTCAGTAAAACCAAACAAACAGACAGACAGACAGCTTCAAGGAACGTTTGAGTTCCCCAGATCCACACAGCTACAAGACAGCTACATTTATTTGCCTGCTATAGAAAAAATAAAAACAATATTATTACTCCCTTAATGCGTTTCTTTCATTTTGGCATATATTTGTTTCGGCAGAAGAAGTCTTCAGTTAAGGCAAGTCATCACTATGTAACGGAGTGCTTCTTTGATTCTAATGAGAAATGGGAGCATTTGAATGAAGCTCAGCCTGAAAGATAACAGGTTCATAGAGGTATTAAGTGTTTGAGAACATTTCATGTTAAATCTCTGTCTTTCTCAAACACTGCTCAACTGACGTACAGCCACAGAAGAAAGTAAATCCTCGGGCTTGAGTGTGTCTGTGTGCGGGTTGACATCAGGTTAGCCTTCCGTGCCAGTGGTGAGGTGTATCGCTAAAGAGTATTCCGGGTCAGCGAATCAGAGCTCTGGGATAACCCAGCAGGGGGGACTCTGGGTAGAGATATTTGACGGGGGCACGTGGCATGCTCGGTGGTGCCCCAGCGGGCCTCACAACGGGCGCTGTTAGTTTACCATGCTGGGACACAGTATCGCACACAGAAATAACAAATGACAAGTGAATGAGGCTGATGCTGTGAGGCGGGTTAAAGCAGGACCTCTGAAAGAGCGGGAAGCTCACAGAGAATGCATTCCAAATGGCACCCTATTCCTTCCTTACCCTATTCCTTCCCCCCGGTTGCCTTCAATAGTGCACCCGTACCACAAAACGTTTTGCGACGGAAAACAGACATAAGCAATTCTTATTATTCTTATTACAGATTACCGACCATTTCGAGTCTCACCATACCTTCTCTGCTATGCAATCTGGTTTCAGAGCTGGTCATGGGCGCACCTCAGCCACGCTCAAGGTCCTAAATGATATCTTAACCGCCATCGATAAGAAACATTACTGTGCAGCCGTATTCATTGATCTGGCCAAGGCTTTCGACTCTGTCAATCACCACATCCTCATCGGCAGACTCGACAGCCTTGGTTTCTCAAATGATTGCCTTGCCTGGTTCACCAATTACTTCTCTGATAGAGTTCAGTGTGTCAAATCGGAGGGTCTGCTGTCCGGACCTCTGGCAGTCTCTATGGGGGTGCCACAGGGTTCAATTCTTGGACCGACTCTCTTCTCTGTATACATCAATGATGTCGCTCTTGCTGCTGGTGAGTCTCTGATCCACCTCTACGCAGACGACACCATTCTTTATATTTCTGGCCCTTCTTTGGACACTGTGTTAACAACCCTCCAGGCAAGCTTCAATGCCATACAACTCTCCTTCCGTGGCCTCCAATTGCTCTTAAATACAAGTAAAACTGAATGCATGCTCTTCAACCGATCGCTGCCTGCACCTGCCCGACTGTCCAACATCACTACTCTGGACGGCTCTGACTTAGAATACGTGGACAACTACAAATACCTAGGTGTCTGGTTAGACTGTAAACTCTCCTTCCAGACCCACATCAAACATCTCCAATCCAAAGTTAAATCTAGAATTGGCTTCCTATTTCGCAAAAAAGCATCCTTCACTCATGCTGCCAAACATACCCTTGTAAAACTGACCATCCTACCAATCCTCGACTTCAGCGATGTCATTTACAAAATAGCCTCCAATACCCTACTCGACAAATTGGATACAGTCTCACAGTGCAATCCGTTTTGTCACCAAAGCCCCATATACTACCCACCATAGCGACCTGTACCCTCTCGTTGGCTGGCCCTCGCTTCATACTCGTCGCCAAACCCACTGGCTCCATGTCATCTACAAGACCCTGCTAGGTAAAGTCCCCCTCGATGGTCACCATAGCCTCACCCACCTGTAGCACGCGCTCCAGCAGGTATATCTCTCTGGTCACCACCAAAAAACAATTATTTCTTTGGCCGCCTCTCCTTCCAGTTCTCTGCTGCCAATGACTGGAACGAACTACAAAAATCTCTGAAACTGGAAACACTTGTCTCCCTCACTAGCTTTAAGCACCAACTGTCAGAGCAGCTCACAGATTACTGCACCTGTACATAGCCCACCTATAATTTAGCCCAAACAACTACCTCTTTCCCTACTGTATTTATTTTATTTATTTATTTATTTTGCTCCTTTGCACCCCATTATATTTATTTCTACTTTGCACATTCTTCCATTGCAAATCTACCATTCCAGTGTTTTACTTGCTATATTGTATTTACTTCGCCACCATGGCCTTTTTTTTTGCCTTTACCTCCCTTATCTCACCTCATTTGCTCACATCGTATATAGACGTGTTTATACTGTATTATTGACTGTATGTTTGTTTTACTCCATGTGTAACTCTGTGTCGTTGTATGTGTCGAACTGCTTTGCTTTATCTTGGCCAGGTCGCAATTGTAAATGAGAACTTGTTCTCAACTTGCCTACCTGGTTAAATAAACGTGAAAAAAAAGTTAATGTAGTCAATGAGTACAACTCACATCATCTTTACATTTTCTCATCATATTGGTACTACAGTACATATATACAGAGAGAGGGTGGAAAAGACAGGAAGAAAAGGAATAAATGAATAACCAACCAATGCCGATAAAGACAGCTTTGTAACCTTCATCTCTCAGAGAGAGCAGAGTCAACCCGTCCTGGCCCAGGGCTTTCTCACACACCACCTGAAACAACACAACACAACTCATTAGTTATAACGGGAGCACCAGCTCTAAGAACATTTCAACGGATAATCTATTGTATAATTATAATGAATGTTGTACGTAAAATGCTTCATGATCAAAAACCGAATGTTCGAACACTTGGCTTAACACTCCGGTTGGATGAGCATATTAATGAGTTGTACCAATAATCAAAATTACCTAACTTGGGACGCTATTCACTCTTTATGTGATTATAAGTCTTCTTCAAATTCTTCACTTCTACTATTTATCTTTTCACAGAACAGAACAGAGCAGAAAAATCCACATAGACATGCAAATGCCTCACCTCTAACTACTCCCCTCACTCCACTCCCTCCATTCTTTTCAGCAACCAAATCTGTTTCCTGGTTTAAAATGAATCATGAGCAGGTGCTGTCTGGTCTGGTCTGGTCTGCCGTGGCTGGCTAGCTGGCCGTGGTAAGGACTATCGATTGCCCTTTCTCACCACTGTGGCATTCAAGCAACAGACAGACAGACAAGCTAGAGCATCGCCCCAAGTTGCAGCCGGTGCCGGAGACACAAGGTCTCAGCAGCCTGGAGCCTGCCCGGCCTGATGCAGCTTTTAATTGTTCTTTATTAATGCGCCTGACATTTGGGCTGCTGATCTTCTCCCAGACCTGTCGCCTGCGCTAGCCTCTGATGTAAACGAGGAAGGGGACAGGGGAATGGAGGGAGAGAGAGATGGAGGGAGAGATGGAGAGAGGGGACAGGGGGAGATGGAGAGAGAGTGGGAGGGGAGGTGGGGGACTCATTACCTTGATGCCCAAATCCATCATCAGCTCCACCTCGAAGTGCACTACCTCATATGGCAGCCTGAACTGAGGGATCTCCGCAGAGCTGTGAGAGAGAGAGAGAGAGAGAGAGAGAGAGAGAGAGAGAGAGAGAGAGAGAGAGAGAATGAGAGAGAGAGAGAATGAGAGAGAGAATGAGAGAGAGAGAGAGAGAGAGAGAATGAGAGAGAGAATGAGAGAGAGAGAGAGAGAGAGAGAGAGAGAGAGAATGAGAGAGAGAAAATGAGAGAGAGAGAATGAGAGAGAGAGAATGAGAGAGAGAGAGAGAGAGAGAGAGAGAGAGAATGAGAGAGAATGAGAGAATGAGAGAGAATGAGAGAGAGAGAATGAGAGAGAGAGAATGAGAGAGAGAACGAGAGAGAGAACGAGAGAGAGAACGAGAGACAGAGAGAATGAGAGAATGAGAGAGAGAGAACGAGAGAGAATGAGAGAGAGAAGAGAGAGAGAGAGAATGAGAGAGAGAGAGAACGAGAGAGAGAATGAGAGAGAGAGAATGAGAGAGAGAGAGAGAGAGAGAGAGAGAGAGAGAGAGAGAGAGAGAAAGAAAGAGAATGAGAGAGAGAGAGTGAGTGAGTGAGTGAATGTGACTGGGAGATGGAGAAGGAGAAGGAGGAACAGGACGAAAAGGAAGAGGAGGATGAGGCGGATGAGGAGGAGGATGAAGAAGAGGGATGACAGAAAAAGGACTCAGAGGAATATGAAAAGTTAGGTGTGAGGAAGAAAAAATAGATAGACACAGGGAAGAGGATTCTCTATACTGTTGCAACAGCAACTCCTTTTTCTTATTTTCATTTGATGAACTGGGTTGGTATTCACTTTTACTACTTTCTCTGCCTCAAAATTATCCTGCTTCTATGTCCAACCTCTCCCTGAACCATCCACAAATTCTTAATTTTATTCCTGGTTGTCCTTCGAAGTATGTGAAACCCACTGTGGACATTTGCTGGAATCCTAGGAGAAATCAAAGAACGTCTGCTAAATGACTAAAATGTAAAATGTACTAAAGGCCTGGGTAGGTAATTGGTAACCCAATCCAAACTCAGGCATTTGAAAGATTAATATTCACAATTACCAAAACTCTCATTAGCAGCTGTGACCTTATACAATGTTCTTTATATTGATCCAGCAGACTCATGATCAACAATGCCCTTTAGTGGTAAATGCCCCACACAAAAGGACATGAATTTAGATGAATTACAGATGCATATCCGCAAGCGTTGACAAGGAGCTACAGATCTGGCTTTAAGTTACACCATTGACTAATTGCTGCCCAGGAAGCGAATGAATACAAATGTAGGATCTTAATTCGATCACTCTTTTGTTGCTGAGAATTGAAATTGAAGATAAGCATTGTCATTTACATAAATTCACTGAAAACCCATAGTAACATTGCACTTTTCACGTAGACCACTTTTTGCTTAACTTTGTGAACAAAACACTCAAACCCTGTTGATGCAGGATTATTTTGCTGTGACAATATATACTGAGTATACTAAACATCAAGAACACGTTCCTAATATTGAGTTCCTAATTTGTAATTATGAAGACCCAGGTTGGGGTCAAAGTCCTAGTGCTATTAAACATTATTGGATTACACTTTTGTTATTTTGTTATGTTACTAGCCATTGAAAAAAAAAAACATTTTTTTGTAAATAATTCAAATACATGTTACAATGTCAACTTGAAAAGATGTCTAGGTGTGACAACAAACACTAGTGGGATTGGGAAGTTTTACCTCAGTCCGCCGATCCACTTCTGTTTTTCGAATATGGTGATGTCATCGTAGCCAAGGCGAGCCAGGAAGGAAGCACAGCTGATGCTGGCCGGGCCACAGCCAATCAGAGCGATCTTGGAGTGGAAGCTGTTAGGCATCTGGTCTGGAGGAGGGAGAGCTGGGTTCCTCACTTGAGGAATGCCCATCTTACTAAAGATCTGAGGTGATAACAGGCACATGAGGGAGTTTGGTTTATGTACTTGCTTGATTGCTTGCTTACTTAGACCATTCAATTCCTAGTGGAATATACAACGCATTCGGAAAGTATTCAGACCCCTCGACTTTTTCCACATTTTGTGATGTTACAACCTTAGTCTAAAATTGATTAAATGTACTATTTTCCTCATCAATCTACACAGATGACAAATGCCATAATGACAAAGCGAAACAGGTTTCTTGACATTTTTGCAAATTTAGAACGATCAAAAAATTGTGCTCAGGTGCATCCTGTTTCCATTGATCATCCTGGGGATGTTACTACAAATTGATTGGAGTCCACCTGTGGTAAATTCAATTGACATGATTTGCAAAGGCACACACCTGTCTACATAAGGTCCCACAGTTGACAGTACATTTCAGAGCAAAAACCTAGCCACGAGGTCAAATTAATTGTCCGTAGAGCTCCGAGACAGGACTGTGTTGAGGTACAGATGTGGGGAAGGGTACCAAAACTGCAGCATTGAAGGTCCCCAAGAACACTGTGGCCTCCATCATTCTTAAACGGAAAAAGTTTTGAACCACCAAGACTCTTCCTGGCGCTGGCCTCCAAGCCAAACTGAGCAATCAGGGGAGAAGGGTCTTTGTCAGAGAGGTGACCAAGAATTCATGGTCGGAGTTCCTCTGTGGATATGGGTGAAACTTCCAGAAGGACAACCATCAATGCAGCACTCCACCAATCAGGCCTTTATGGTAGAGTGGGCAGACGGAAGCTTCTCCTCAGTAAAAGGCACATAACAGCCCGCTTGGAGTTTTCCAAAAGTCACCTAAAGGACTCTCAGAACAATGAAAAAAAGGATTCAGTGGTCTGATAACTCTGTACCGGTACCCCCTGTACGTAGCCAAGTTATTGTTATGTCATTTTCTTGTGTTACTTTTAGATTTTCTTTTCTTTTTATTCACTTTAGTTGACTTAGTAAATATTTTCTTAACTCTATTTCTTGAACTGCATTGATTAAGGGCTTGTAAGTAAGCATTTCACCGTAAGGTCTACACCTGTTGTATTCGTGGCATGTGACAAATAAAATTGGATTTGATTATGATTTGATGAAACCAAGATTGAACTGTTTTGCCTGAATGCCAAACATCATGTCTGGAAGAAGCCTGGTACCATCCCCAAGGTTGAAGCATGGAGGTGGCAGCATCATGCTGTGGGGATGTTTTTCAGTGGCATGGACTAGGAGACTAGTCAGCATCAAGGGAAAGATGAACGGACCAAAGTACAGAGAGATCCTTGATGAAAACCTGCTCCAGAGCACTCAGGACCTGAGTGGCTTTGGGACAAGTCGCTGAATGTCTTTGAGTGGCCCAGCCAGAGCACGGACTTGAACCCGATTTAACATCTCTAGAGAGACTTGAAAATAGCTGTGCAGCAACGCTCCCCATCCAACTTGGCAGAACCTGAGTGGATCTGCCAAGAAGTATAAGAATAAGAATTTGTTCTTAACTGACTTGCCTAGATAAATAAAGGTTAAAAAAAATATTTTTAAAAAGTACAGGAGAAACTCCCCAAATTCAGGTTGCCAAGCTTGTAACGTCATACCCAAAAAGACTTGAGGCTGTAATCTCTGCCAAAGATGCTTCACCAAAGTACTGAGTAAAGGGTCTGAATACTTATGTAGATGTAATATTTAAAATGTAAAAAAAACGGCTTTTGCTTTGTCATTATGGGGTATTGTGTGTAGATTGAAAAAAACCAAATGTAGTTCAATTTTAGAATAAGGCTGTAACGTAACAAAACGTGGAAAAAGTCAAGAGGTCTAAATACTTTCCGAATGCACTGTAGGTCATCATTAATGAACCACAACCAGTTCCAAAACCTTTCGTCCTGTGTCATTTGTTCCACTCATTCATGCTTGGTTTATCCCCATCCAGTACTAGCAACGCCGGCCAATGCCTGTCTAGACTGACTTACTGTATGGCAGGGGTGTTCATTTATCCTGGCCATGCTAAAACCAGGAAGTGTTCAATTGCACATACAAAACGGTTCAAAACTCCAATCAAATTAGAACATGGTCTGCCCAACTAAAAGCTATCTATGAGACTACACCACACTGCCTGTGAAATAACTAGCCCTAGAGTCATCTACTAGAATAATATGGAGAGAAAACAACATTAATCAGAAAGCTTCTGTAACGCACCATGTTCACTGATGATTTTCAAGAGAAATATAGACTTCTGCAACACAAACAGGTGAAAGAGAATGCTGTACCAGCAACATATCCATAATTAGGGGTGAAATGAGAGTGGGGATACTTTGTCTCCTTAATAAGATGATCTAGATCAATACATGAAGCCTCAAATTGTTACTGCAATATTATGCCTGAGCTTTAGGTGATATTCATTTAGTTATTCATGTGTTTCATGAACTGTGAAGCCCAAATTGCTGCATGACAATGCATTTTTAATAGTGCTTAAGAGCAGTTCCGAGGCCTTGTTATTCAAAACACCCATCTCTGTTTTTCTAATTCTTCTCACACTCTAATTGAACACACTAATTGAACACCAAACTACTACTGCTGCGGTGCTAGCTTTGCGTCACATTTTATATGTGTGGGTAGCACTGGGTACAATAAGCACACAGCACACGCATACAGAAGCATCAATCAAAAGCATCATCCAGCTTCAACGGATGAAACATGACTCTCCCCTGCCCAGTGCTTATCATCATAACAAACTGGACACATCAATACTGCTTTCACAAGACAACTCCCCTCTGGTCTGTCTGAACTACTGAGAGTTAACAGTAACACTGTCATTCAGGCCATATTATACACCTCAGTGCCAGACTCTAGGTAGACACTAATACGCTTATATCCACTATAAGATTAGGAGAAGAATAAAGCCTAAATGAAAGGTGGCTTTGACTTTATCAGTAATGTTGAGAGGACTAGAGCTAGGAGCATGGAGCGCAGGCTGAATGGAGCTGATAGAAGCTGAGCAGCGATCGCCCAGATAGCCCCCTTCTCTTTCTCTTCTTCCTGAGCTTATCTAATTATCTGCTAGATAACCGCCCTGACCTTTCCCATTTAAGGAGAGAGGAGAGCTGCCACATGATAGAGATGTATAGTAGTCACAGCAGATGTGGCAGGCAGCGAGAGAGAGAAGAGAAGGGAGCGGACGGAAGGCTTTTGTAATTGTGCCTTTTATCCTTTAGGAAGTAATGAAACTTTAACGTGAGCTTCTCTTGCTTTCTGAGATGTGTCACTAGATTAGTCTTGATAGGAAGAGAAGGCAGGAGGAGGAAAGGTGTGCGAGATGGCTAGAAATGAACTGTTTTGTTGTACTCCGTTCCTGTAGCTAAAGAACAGGATCTAAAACGCACGGCATATACAGTACCTGAGAGGATGATAAACACACTGATTAAAGAATCCAACCCCCTGGCAAAGCCCGCATGCCAACCTTCCTCTCGTTGTGCGTGTTTGTCTCATTGTTCTAAAGCAATAGAGGGAAATTAACAGACTAACATGCAAAGATAATCATCCACGTCACAATAGATTGAAGGTGTATACAGGCACCCGTTTTGTCATCTTGACTTCCTCTCATACAAAGTGATCTCGTTATGCCGTTCTTCATTCAGTAGCTCTGTGTTGTCTATGCATGTACTCTACCTTGAACTACGGAGTAGTACAATTTAATTGGGCTGAGCACACCTACAGTACAGTTGGTTACAGTTACATAACGGCAACGTAGGTAAAGTGACATGCTCACAATTATTTTCCTTTCATATACCTGCAGAACCATTCATTCAATTTGTAAAAGTGTAGGATTTTGTCGATATGCGTCCAATAATGATCCTTCAGTCATTTTGTAGAAGTGTAAGATTCCTTCCATCTACAGTGCGTAGAATAAGTAAGACCATTTACATCCATTCCTCAGAATGTACTCGTCTTGTTGAACTCTCTCCAGAATGAAAGAGTTTGTTACTGTAGAAGAAATGCATCCTTAGCAGCAGGCAGCCCTACAAGATGATGTGTGGGTCAAAGGCAGCAATTCAAGCCCACACACCATCTCTGACATTTCACTTTAATTAGCTGTTACCATGGAACTAAATAAAGCTCACCACCACAATGACGGGAACAGATATCCTGATTATCTCGGAGCTACACCATGAACACACACACACACACGTAATCACACACACAGACATGCAAGCCCACACGCACACACACACACACACACACACGCAAATACACAACACACACACACACACACACAAATACACAACACACACACACATACACACACACACACTTGATGTTCTAATCATTATTCACCATGAGGAAGAATTAGGGGGAAAAGATAGTAGCACACATGATGAAACAAATGTAGCGTATAGCAGTTCAAAAACATGTAGCTTTACACAGACTCCTGTCATCAGTGATAACGGTCATGGCACATGAAGAACATCAACACATCTCCTCTCATATCTATTTACCACTAAAATAGATATGTACAGCATTCCTTTAAAGGACTTCTTGGCACTGTGTATTTCTTCCATTTCCCTTCATTGTTAGTCATTTATCTTTAGAACATACAGTCAAATGAATTTCAGTTGGCATTGACTCCTGCAGCCTATATGTTTTAGACATGAAAGAAAGATTCTCCCATTCCTTGCGTCTGCTTTACACTGGGTCATATCTAAATCATCTGTGTTGACTTTGACATCTTGCATAATTCTCTGTTCTGTTAGCTTCTCCCTGGTTTTTACTTCTATTTCCTCCCCCCATCCCTCTTTCCACCAGCTGGTTCCTAATGGTGAATCTGATGTTTATCATACCAGAAGGTTTGGCTTGGATGATAAATAAGGGGAGAATTGTGACTTTATTGGCAGAAGGCTGTACTGACGCCATAACAACGGGTTGAGAGGCCCCATTAATACTGAGCTTGATGCTGCAGCACACCACTCCCTCACCCGCTATGGGGACTTAGTAGAGATAGGACCATGTAATGTACAATGAAGGGAAACATAGCACTGAGCAGCACAGTAGAGTACAATGCTGTACAGACTAGAGTGCAAAGTAAAGAGCAGTGTAGTACAGTAGAGTACAGAGTAAAGAGCAGTGTAGTACAGTAGAGTGCAGAGTAGTGTAGTACAGTAGAGTACAGAGCAGGGTAGTACAGTAGAGTGCAGAGTAAAGAGCAGGGTAGTACAGTAGAGTGCAGAGTAGTGTAGTACAGTAGAGTACAGAGTAAAGAGCAGGGTAGTACAGTAAAGTGCAGAGTAAAGAGCAGTGGAGTACAGTAGAGTGCAGAGTAGTGTAATACAGTACAGAGTAAAGAGTAGGGAAGTACAGTAGAGTACAGAGTAAAGAGTAGTGTAGTACAGTAAAGTGCAGAGTAAAGAGCAGTGTAGTAGAGTAAAGTGCAGAGTAAAGAGCAGTGCAGTACAGTAGAGTGCAGAGTAAAGAGCAGTGTAGTACAGTACAGAGTAAAAAGCAGTGTAGTACAGTAGAGTGCAGAGTAAAGAGCAGGGTAGTACAGTAGAGTACAGAGTAAAGAGTAGTGTAGTGCAGTAGAGTACAGAGTAAATAGCAGTGTAGTACAGTAGAGTGCAGAGTAAATAGTGGTGTAGCACAGTACAGAGTAAAGAGCAGTGTAGTACAGTAGAGTACAGAGTAAAGAGCAGTGTAGTACAGCAGAGTGCAGAGTAAAGAGCAGTGTAGTACAGTAGAGTGCAGAGTAAAGAGCATTGTAGTATAGTAGAGTGCAGAGTAAAGAGTAGTTTAGTACAGTAGAGTGCAGAGTTTAGTACAGTAGAGTACATAGCAGGGTAGTGCAGAGTAAAGAGTAGTTTAGTACAGTAGAGTACAATGCTGTACAGACTAGAGTAAAGAGTAAAGAGCAGTGTAGTACAGTAAAGTGAAGAGTAAAGAGCAGTGTAGTACAGTAGAGTGCAGAGTAAAGAGTAGTTTAGTACAGCAGAGTGCAGAGTAGTGTAGTACAGTAGAGTACAGAGCAGGGTAGTACAGTAGAGTGCAGAGTAAAGAGCAGGGTAGTACAGTAGAGTGCAGAGTAGTGTAGTACAGTACAGAGTAAAGAGCAGGGAAGTACAGTAGAGTACAGAGTAAAGAGTAGTGTAGTACAGTAAAGTGCAGAGTAAAGAGCAGTGTAGTAGAGTAAAGTGCAGAGTAAAGAGCAGTGTAGTACAGTAAAGTGCAGAGTAAAGAGCAGTGTAGTACAGTACAGAGTAAAGAGCAGTGTAGTACAGTAGAGTACAGAGTAAATAGCAGTGTAGTACAGTAGAGTACAGAGTAAAGAGCAGTGTAGTACAGTACAGAGTAAAGAGCAGTGTAGTACAGTAGAGTACAGAGTCAAGAGCAGTGTAGTACAGTACAGAGTAAAGAGCAGGGTAGTACAGCAGAGTACAGAGTAAAGAGCAGTGTAGTACAGTAGAGTAAAGAGCAGGGTAGTACAGTACAGAGTAAAGAGCAGGGTAGTACACTACAGAGTAAAGAGCAGGGTAGTACAGAGTAAAGAGCAGGGTAGTACAGCAGAGTAAAGAGCAGGGTAGTACAGTACAGAGTAAAGAGCAGGGTAGTACAGTACAGAGTAAAGAGCAGGGTAGTACAGTAGAGTACAGAGTAAAGAGCAGGGTAGTACAGAGTAAAGAGCAGGGTAGTACAGTACAGAGTAAAGAGCAGGGTAGTACAGTACAGAGTACAGAGCAGGGTAGTACAGTAGAGTAGAGAGTAAAGAGCAGGGTAGTACAGTAGAGTACAGAGTAAAGAGCAGGGTAGTACAGTAGAGTGCAGAGTAAAGAGCAGGGTAGTACAGTAGAGTACAGAGTAAAGAGCAGGGTAGTACAGTAGAGTACAGAGTAAAGAGCAGGGTAGTACAGTATAGTACAGAGTAAAGAGCAGGGTAGTACAGTAGAGTGCAGAGAAGCAGCAGGTTAACGTAATGACGTATACAAATACAATATCAGTGGTTAACAGTGCAGTAGTGAGTAAGAAACTATATGGTAATTGCTTGAGCTGTTCTGAAGATCCAGGATAATGTGTATGTTAAAAACCTAAAAAGACATGCCAAAGACTGCAGATGTGTAACAATGTTGCAACATGTGGTAAGATAATGCTGTTGCTGTATATATTCTATGTACACATTTACATGTGGAATAGATGTAAATGTACACACAACGTTACAGCAGAAATGTTAAAACATCAATTATAACCAGACCGTGGTATCTGTAACAATCACATTGTTAAAAGCTACTCACTGCTAACTACCAACAGCTGGCTGATTTTGATACCCAGTCAGAAATACACCTACTCAATGGCGTCGCCCTAACACAGTCCTGCAGCCCAACAGCCTATCCATCCACCCATACACCTGATGTGTCTCTACATATAGTGTACACTCCTTATCCTCTACACTCCTTCTAAAATGTATCAAAACACCATCACTACTAACTGTACAGGTAGCAGCTTGTCAGACTTCTCAAACTGGATGTGTGTGAGTGGGTGGCTTGAGCTCAACCTTGTTTCATTCTGGCAAAGACATTGACCAATTAAAACGATGTGAAAAAGTATATCCTTTCACATAAGTGAAAGAAATGTGTTTTGTATGCCTCATTTCTAACATGTAATGCATTCGTATCTCATAATGTGAATCAAATGAATGTCCAGAATACCTGTCAGCGTGTATCGAGGTGAATCAAGCAGCTCAAGTCATGTGTCCAAGTGAGTCTGATGAGGACTACAGAACGGGTTAAAGAGGACTACAACACCCATACCTCAGTGGCGAACTGCTGGAGCCCCCCGATGTTGATTGGTCCTTCCTCAGAGGCGTAGAGGTTACAGCCCCCCACACAGAGGTCAGAGGTCGGGCACACCATGCCACAAGTCAGGCCTAGGGGGTTGTCTGACAAGATCGACTTCGCCGCCCCATAGTAGTTCTGGAACACACACAGAACACACAGGCACACACATAGAACACACAGGCACACACAGGAACACACACAGGCAGTTTTCAGGATTTGGAAGGAAATTTCAATTTTGTCATATTTATGTGATAATAACTGCTTCAAAAAGCTTGACCGAATCCTGTCACTTCAAACCAATGGTATAACACCCAAAATGTAAAAACAAGCGGCACATATAGAATATTGGATGATATTATAGTAATTTTGGTATTTAGATAACATTTTCCGTATAATAATTTAGGGGGATAACACAAACCAGTACAGCAATTGTGTGTACTTTCAGAGGGTATCTGCTTTTTGTATTACAGTTCTACCAAGTACTCATAGTACCGACAGACTTTTACAAACTGTTTTGACTGGATCTAAGGATATATCTAAGGTCATTTTGATTATAGTTATAAACAGTTATGACTATAGGCGAATACGTAAGGTGCTCTATTTCTTCAGGTGATCTGTCTATCTGGTCAAAATCACTGATTCAGGTCCCCCTCTACCCCTCTGGTGATATTAATAACTTAATATTCCATCTCCAGAGAAACCTGGATTGAAATAAAGACTTCATTAGATTTGCCTTACTTTCAGAGAATACACACCAGTACAACTCTCAAATAAAATACAATTTTATTTGTCACATGCACCGAATATAACAGGTGCAGACCTTACCGTGAAATGCTTATTTACAAGCCCTTAACAAAAAATGTAGTTCGAAAAAAATGAAGTTAAGAAAATCTAAAATAAAAAAGTAACAAGAAAATTACATAACAATACAGGGGGTACTGGTACCGAGTCAATGTGCGGGGGTACAGGTTAGTCAAGGTAATTTGTACATGTAGGTAGGGGTAAAGTGACTATGCATAGGTAATAAACAGCGAGAAGCAGCAGTGTAAAAACAAAGCGTGGGGGGCGTCAATGATGATTAATTGTTCAGCAGTCTTATGGCTTGAGGGTAGAAGCTGTTAAGGAGCCTTTTGAACCTTCCGTGTGGTAGCAGAGAGAACAGACTATGACTTGGGTGACACAAGTCGGAAGTTTACATACACCTTCACAATGATAGGAAGAGCCGACATCGAAGAGAGCCAAAAAGTACAAATCTTCTGTCCCCATGTGCAGTTGCAAACCGAAGTTTGGCTTTTTTATTGCAGTTTTGGAGATGTGGCTTCTTCCTTGCTGAGCGGCCTTTCAGGTTATGTCAATATAGGACTCGTTTTACTGTGGATATAGATACTTTTGTACCTGTTTCATCCAGCATCATCACAAGGTCCTTTGCTGTTGTTCTAGGATTGATTCGCACTTTTCACACTAAAGTACGTTCATCTCTAGGAGACAGAACGTGCCTCCTTCCTGAGCGGTATGATGGCTGCGTGGTCCCATGGTGTTTATACTTGCGTACTATTGTTTGTACAGATGAACGTGGTACCTTCAGCTGTTTAGAAATTGCTCCCAAGGATGAACCAGAGTTTTTTTCCCTGAGGTCTTGGCTGGTTTCTTTAGATTTTCCCATGATGTCAAGCAAAGAGGCACTGAGTTTGAAGGTAGGACTTGAAATACAACCACAAGTACACCTCCAATTGACTCAAATGATGTCAATTAGCCTATCAGAAGCTTCTAAAGCCATGACATCATTTTCTGGAAATTTTCAAGCTGTTTAAAGTCACAGTCAACTAAGTGTATGTAAACTTCTGACCCACTGGAATTGTGATACAGTGAATAATGAAGTGAAATAATCTGTCTGTAAACAATTGTTGGAAAAATGACTTGTGTCATGCACAAAGTAGATGTCCTAACAGACTTGCCAAAACTATAGTTTGTTATTAACAAGAAATTTGTGTAGTGGTTGAAAAACAAGTTTTAATGACTTCAATGTAAGTGTATGTAAACTTCCGACTTCAACTGTAGGTCCTGGATTGCAGGAAGCTTGGGCCCAACGCACTGCAATATGGAGCACCTTACGGTCAGATGCCGAGCACTTGCCATACCAGGCGGTGATGCAACCAGTCAAGATGCTCTCGATGGTGCAGCTGTAGAACTTTGAGGATCTGGGGACCCATTCCAAATCTTTAAGTCTCCTGAGGGGGAAAAGGTGTTGACGTGCCCTCTTCACGACTGTCTTTGTATGTTTGGACCATGATAGTTTGTTGGTGATGTGGAAGGAGCTTGAAACTCTCGACCCACTCCACTACAGCCCCAAGGATGTGAATGGGGGCCTGTTTGTCCCTCATTTTCCTATAGCCCATGATCAACTCCTTTGTCTTGCTCACGTTGAGAGAGAGGTTGTTGTCCTTGCGCCACACTGCCAGGTCTATGACCTCCTCCCGATATGCTGTCAGCAAACTTAATGATGGTGTTGGAGTTGTGCTTGGCCATGCAGTCGTGGGTGAACAGGGAGTACAGGAGGGGACTAAGCACGCACCCCGAGGGGCCCCCGTGTTGAGGATCAGCTTGGCAGATGTGTTGTTGCCTACCCTTACCACCTATGGGGCAGCCCGTCAAGTAGTCAAGGACCCAGTTGCAGAGGGAGGTGTTTAGTCCCAGGGTCCTTACCTTAGTGATGAGCTTTGTGGGCACTATGGTATTGAACACTGAGCTGTAATCAATTAACATAATTCTCACATAGGTTTTCCATCTGTCTAGGTGGGAAAGGGTAGTGTGGAGTGCGATTGAGATTGCGTCATCTGTGGATCTGTTGGGGTGGTATGCAAATTAGAGTGGGTCTAGGTTTTCCAGGATGATGGTATTGATGTGAGCCATTACCAACCTTTCAAAGCACTTCATGGTAATCATTTAGGTCACCTTCACTTCCTTGGGCACAGGGACTATGGTGGTCTGCTTGAAACATGTAGGTATTACAGACTCGGTCAGGGAGAGGTTGTAAATGTCAGTGAAGACACTTGGTCCGCGTATGCTTTGAGTACACGTCCTGGTAATCCGTCTGGCCTCGGGGCTTTGTGAATGTTGACCTGTTTAAAGGTCTTGCTCACATCGGCTACCGAGAGCGTTATCACACAGTCTTCCGGAACAGCTGGTGCTCTCATGCATTCTTCAGTTTTGCTTGCCTAGAAATGAGCATAAAATGCATTTAGGTCGTCTGGTAGACTCGCGTCACTGGGCAGCTCGTGGCTGGGTTTCCCATTCTAGTCCGTAATAGTTTGCAAGCCCTACCACATCCGACGAGCGTCAGAGCCAGTGTAGTACGATTCAATCTTAGTCCTGTATTGACGCTTTGTTTGTTTGATGGTTTGTATAAGCGTCCGGATTAGTGTCCCGCTCCTTGAAAGCGGCAGCTCTAGCCTTTAGCTCGATGCAGATGTTGCCTGTAATCCATGGCTTTTGGTTGGGATATGTATGTACGGTCACTGTGGAGATGACATTGTCGATGCACTTATTGATAAAGACGGTGACTGAGGTGGTATACTCCTCGATGTTAGCAAGCAAAACAGTCCTGTAGCGAAGCGTCCGCGTCATCTGACCACTTCCGTATTGAGCGAGTCACTGGTAATTTCTGCTTTAGTTTATGCTTGTAAGCAGGAATCAGGAGGATAGAATTATGGTCAGTTTTGTCAAATGGAGGGTTAGGGAGAACTTTTTATTTTCATTTGAACCTTTATTTAACTAGACAAGTCAGTAAAAAACAAATTCTTATTTACAATGACGGCCTACCCAAGCCAAACCCGGACGATGCTGGGCCAATTGTGCACCGCCCTATGGGACTCCCAATCACGGCCAGATGTAATTCAGCCTGGATTCAAACCAGGGACTGTAGTGATGCCTCTTGCAATGAGATGCAGTGCCTTAGACTGCTGCACCACTCAGGAGCGTCTCTGTGTTTGGAGTAAAGGTGGTCTAGAGTTTTAATGAGGTAAAACGGATTTAAGTTTGCGTGCATTAAAGTCCTCGGCCACTAGGAGCGCCGCTTCTAGATTAGCATTTCCTTGTTTGCTTATGGCCTTATACAGCTCGTTGAGTGCAATTATAATGCCAGCATCGGTTTGTGGTGGTAAGTAAACACGTAACCAGCAACGCTACCACAGCATTCTGCAGCGATACACCATCCCATCTGGTTTGCCCTTAGTGGGACTATAATTTGCTTTTCAAGACAATGACCCAACACACCTCCAGGCTGTATAAGGGCTATTCGACCAAGAAGGAGAGTGGTGGAGTGCTGTGTCAGATTACCTGGCCACTACAGTCACCTGACCTCAACCCAATTGAGATGGTTTGGGATGAGTTGGAACGTAGAGTGATGGAAAAGCAGCCAACAGGTGCTCAGCATATGGGGGAACTACTTAAAAATGGTTTTAAACTCATTCCAGGTGAAGCTGGTTGAGAGAATGCAAAGAGTGTGCAAAGCTGTCATCAAGGCAAAGGGTGGCTACTTTGAAGAATCTAAAATATATTTTGACTTGTTTAACACTTTTTTGGTTACTACATGATTCCATATGTGTAGTTTAATAGTTGATGTCTTCACTATTATTCTACATTGTAGAAAATAGTAAAAGTAAAAATAAAGAAAAACCCTTGAATGAGTAGTTGTGTCCAAACATTTGACTGGTACTGTATATTGTAGTTTATATAGAAACTGAAGAATAATAGTATTTTAAAAACTAAATAACAGAAATAAGAATAATTCTCAATTAGAATGGCAACAGACTTGACAGAACTCATAACAGTTCTATAACACTATATAATGTATTTAATTTTCACTGGCAAGGATAATATAGGAAACCCTACAATACATTTAATTAATGAGAGCATAACTCAATTATAAAGTTATTTTATTAGGGAAATGTGGAGCCAATCAAAATCAAGGACACTGTTGTATTGCAGTAAATATTCAGGATTTAAGCTTCCTGCTCTGTGTAAACCTAATAATCACCTTGATTTGTCAAATATTATATCAATAAAATTATTCGATAACTGAATGATAATGAGTTCCCTGCTTAAGTCAAATGTAAAAGCTCTAATACCCTATAAGGTTCCTTACCATCGAAAACTAACAGTCATAGAAGTAAAAGTAGCTATAGGCAAGGAGAGACAATATTGGTTCAAATCCCTCCGGTCGTTTGGGTTTTCCAACAAGAAACAATAACAGAAATGTAAAAATAGTAGTATGCACCTATTATGCCATGCAAATAATGTTGCCCACACATATAATATTAGCTTGTCTAAGGCATACATTAGATAATGAAATGACAGGAGGAGTCCTAGATTAAAAACCCTTTCATATTTGTTTCCCTCTATAACAACACTGAGATAGCCTAACTGTTTATTTCACCACTTTCATCTACAAGGACACTGAAATGACTGATTTGATCCGTTTTATAAGGTTTCTCCCATTCACAATGTCCTATAACTTCACTGTAAACAACTATTCTTATCAGACACAGCATATATTATGCAGGTTTGTTTACAGAGCATCATTAAATAGCAATTCGGCATGCCAGTGTGAGGCTGTGTGTCTGGCCTTGATCATATGGATGGAGGCAATATATAGGGCTATATTTATACCATGTACTGCTTTTACCCTGGCAGAAGACATCAATTAGAGCTGTTCCTCTCTGAGCTCAGAGCTCAGGTCTGGGGCTCTCTCTCTCTCTGAATACAGCTGGCTGTTACTGGGCTGGGGGATGTAATTATCCCAAGCCCATATCTCAACCAATCAAATACCAAGCCCATGTCTACACCAATCACAGTCTTTTTGTATTATATTTAGATTTTCTAAGTGATATTACAGATGTTTTAGTAAAAATAGCAATGATAAGACACTAATAAATTGATTAACAATTTGGCATATCAAAGCTTTCATATTAATAATTTGTGTCATTTAGAATAGAAAGGAAGTGAACGTTTACCTTGTTGGCAATACTGGTAATGAATGACTTGATGTCCAGGTTGGTAGGGCAACTTTTCTGACATGGGGCATCTGCACATTTCAGGCACCTACAAAACAGGATGAGAAAAAAGTTGATGTTAGTGAGCTGTTAAATGTGTGAGTAATGAAAGAATGGAGTCTTCCATTTTTTTCTCAAGACGATTAGGCAGAAAGAAAGAGAGAAAGAGAGAAAGAAAGAGAGAAAGAAAGAAAGAAAGAGAGAAAGAAAGAAAGAGAGAAAGAAAGAAAGAAAGAAAGAAAGAAAGAAAGAAAGAAAGAGAGAAAGAAAGAAAGAAAGAGAGAAAGAGAGAGAACGAAAGAAAGAAAGAAACAAAGAAAGAGAAAGAAAGAAATAGAGAAAGAAAGAAGGAGAAAGAAAGAGAGAGAGAAAGAAAGAAAGAAAGAAAGAAAGAAAGAGAGAAAGAAAGAAAGAAAGAGAGAGTAAGAAAGAGAGAAAGAAAGAAAGAGAGAAAGAGAGAGAAAGAAAGAGAGAAAGAAAGAGAGAGAAAGAAAGAGAGAAAGAGAGAGAGAGAAAGAAAGAGAGAAAGAAAGAGAGAGAGAAAGAAAGAGAGAAAGAAAGAAATAGAGAAAGAAAGAGAGAGAGAAAGAAAGAGAAAGAAAGAGAGAGAGAAAGAAAGAGAAAGAAAGAAAGAGAGAGAGAGAAAGAAAGAAAGAGAAAGAAAGAAAGAGAGAGAGAGAAAGAAAGAAAGAGAGAGAAAGAAAGAAAGAGAAAGAAAGAAAGAGAGAAAGAGAGAAAGAAAGAAAGAGAGAAAGAAAGAAAGAAAGAGAGAGAAAGAAAGAGAGAGAAAGGTTGAAAACAGAGTGGTTGACTATAATAATAATAAAAATAACAATAAGTGAGAGAAAGATATAAAATAAAAAAAATAGGAAGAAAAAAGAGAAAGACGAATGAGAGAAAGAGAAAAAAATAAAATTGAAAGTCAGAAAAGAGAAAAAAAGAGTGAGATAAAGAGAGAGAGAGAGAGAGAGAGAGAAGAGACAGAACCCCCCCCCTCTCCACTCCAGCTAGACACCTATAATAATCCCAACTTGCAATTCCCTGAGCTCAGTGCAGAGCAGAGTGCACCAGTCCGCCATTAATACCACTTATCACCCTGACAGCAGGGCAATTATAGAGGGGCTGTAGCCAGGTAGACGGCCGCCACGGCCCTGAAATCACACACACACGCAGTGCATGCACACTCGCAACGTGCACACATACACTCACACAGACGCACCACAGCAAGATGTTTTATTAAACCTGGGTGGTTGATCATCAGCTGACATCACTGTTGACCCATTTTTTCATTTGACAATAAATTATGCTTTAGCCCATAGCATAACGGATATTGCGATAGTGTATCTCAGCCCAAAGAATAACTGGAGACGAAGCACAATGAATGGGGCCGAATGGGGCAGAGGGAAGGACATACATACATGAAATGCAAAGAACTGAAAGGCTCTGGAGAAATTAGCTTGAATCATGTTGTAATCTGAAGGTCAATGATTAACACTGGAGGACGGGCTACTGAGGGATCTCGGAGAGAGGAAGAGCCACACACAAACACACAGAGGCACGCATCCACACAAAAATATATACAGTGGGGTACATAATTATTGGCACCCTTGATAAAGATGAGCAAAAAAGACCGTAAAAAATAAATAATACAAATACTGAGCTGTATTGTACGCATTTTTTTTGTGTAAATTGTGTTCATTTATACCAATACAATTACTCAGAGAAAGAGATTGTGTTTGACAAAGTTAAAAAGTTCAATAAGAAAAGATAGGGGTAAAAATGATTGCCACCCCTGTTTTCAATACTCAAGAACCTTACCCTTGTGAGGATAACGAAAAGGAGCATTTTTCTATATTTTAGGAGATTGAAGAACACATTGTGAGGGATCTTTGACCATTCCTCCATACAGATTCAATTCAAACCGTGTTTTCAATGGGGTTCAAGTCCGGATGTAGATTTTGTGGACAATTAACAATTTCTTTGTGGATCTTGGGGTTATTGTCTTGCTGGAAGAGCCACTTAGAGCCAAGTGCCATTCTCCTGGCAGACGTAACCAGGTTTTTGGATAAAATGTCCTGGTACTTAGTAATGTTCATGATGCCATTGACCTTGACAAGGGCCCCAGGACCAGTGGAAGCAAAATAGCCCCATAACATCAAAGATTCACCACTATAATTAGGTATGAGGTACTTTTATGAATATGCTTCTGTTTCTCAACGCCAAACCCACCCCTGGTCTGCATGGCCAAAGAACTCTATTTTCATAGCACCAGTTCCAAAACAAGTACCAATGGTGTTTATCAAACTCCAGGCGATGCCATGGTCAGATAACATGAAAATAGAAATCTTTGGTCACGCACACCAGTGGTGGGTTTGGCATCGACAAACATACACACGTCAAAACAATGCAGAATACATAATACTCACATTTCTGATCTATTTGAATGTGCAACCCTCTCAAATATTAATATAGCATACATTTCCTGTAAAAAAATATATATTATAGCTTTTGTGTTTTCACTCCAGGTGAAATTGCATCGAGGCATTAATAAAGATGAGATCTAACAGATACATAAATGAAAATCTGTGGGAGGGAGGGCACCTTCAGTACACTGTCTCGCCTCTCCGAAAGATTATTGTTGGTGTGAAAAAAACAAGAAAAAGTCCTCTATCTATCTCTATCTATATATATATTCTCTCTCTCATATATATATATACACACACACTCTCTATCTATCTATCTATCTATATATATATATATATCTATATATGTATATATATATCTATATATATATATATATATATATATATACACACACACCTCCTCTTATCCTCTCTTCTCAAGGTAACATTAAAGAGCCTGGGCCGATACAGACACATTATAGACCCTCCTCTATCTATCTCCCCCGGCCAGCAGCAGCCCTGGCTAGCGCTTAGCAAATGTCAACAGAAAATAATGCACACACAAAGGCAATCTTATTTGTTCAAGAATCGCTCTAGGTCACAGCAATACACTGGGGCACACAGAGCTCCACACCACACAGCTTCTCTAAGGAGGACTTTTTCTCTCTCCTCTATCTAGGAGGTACAGCAGGCAGCACCTGCGTTACACTCTCTAGAACACAGTCACTACACAGTTTCAATACAACATAGACCCATCTCTCCCTCTTAAAACGTGGCCTGATTAGCTTTGTGTTGTTTCTTTTCTTGTTCTTCTCCTAATAAATCAGTGCTTTGAATGCTCTGTATGATGAGTGGAGTCCTGCACGTTATGAATCGCAATATGCGCCAGGTACCTAATCTCCTAATTCATTGTTTCTATTATTATTAGCAGGCAACAGAAATGTGCAATTCAATAAAAGCTCCACACACATCTAAGGGGTTTGCAATTTAAATGATTGCTTTTCCCTCAAAGAATTATTTTGTCACTACACACAGAGCTGTTCACCGTTATCTTTGTGAAATTAGTCGTTTGCATTCATATTCATGATGAGGAGGTAATACGGAAAATAACACCTTCCAGTCTTATCACGCCACTGATTTGATGTCTATAACAATCAGGAAGAGAAATGTCAACTGACAATTAGGTGGACAATAGAAGCCTTTGACAAACTACACAGAACCGAACTGCAGCTCCTGGTAATATTATGTCAAATCTGACATATTGCAACTGCCTGTAGGCACTGCCTATAGCCTTAGAAAACCATGGTTTAAAGTATTCGATAAAACCATTTGAAAAGTCACAAGATAATCGGAGGCTCATAACCATATTCAAGGCCACACTATCAGCACCAGGGACAGCAGTTATAGTAACGCTGCCTTCTTTTACAGTTCAGTACAAGTATCAGTACAGTATAACATTAGTATAGTAGATATTAACATATGCTGTGTACATAATTATTGTTATTAGCTGCTGTAGTTATGACTGGATCCGGACACAATGAAACTAGACCTGCAGCCCATATTCTCTGTCTGTCTCTTTCTCTCTCTCTCTGTCTGTTGCTCTCTCAGTACATATCAGAACCAGACCCAGGTGAGGTGAGGTTACGCCACGCACACAGGGTACCAGCGGTTACCAGCCGAGCCGTCACAGCTGTCAATGTTGTCCTGCTGAGGTCTGCCTCAGATCAGCCAGGGGATATACAACAGCTGTACACAATACCCCCACAATGCATAACACAGGGAGGGAGGGAGGAATGTAGGCCTGCTCTTCGCCCCCCACTTCTGTTATGTCACCTCCACCTCCATCAAGAGTGGCAGGAAATGTGATGTATGGAGAGAGAAGAGAGGGAGTGAGAAGGGGAGAATTATGCCATCATGTTAAAAAATAATAACATTTGTCCTTCCTATTATTAGTCAGCAATAACTAACATTAAATTGTTAAACTGACGTTTACCCAAATCTACAAACACCGCCCAATCAAAATAAACAACAGAATCTTGCGCAAACAGATCACGTAGAAAACCTTGTGTTTTCAAGGTAATGTAATTCACCAGGATATCTACAATTCAGCCCCATTAATCGTTCAGTGAAAGACACAGCAGTCATATTCCGATGACCTGAATGCAAAGAACTGTGAAGCTTAGGGCATTGTTTGCACTTCCTGACACAGAATGGCAAACCGACGTGGGTCCCATTGACACATTTTCCCCCCTAAATGGTGGAAACTGGGAGTTAAATGAAATGAAAGGAGCCACAGTGGAGCCGTGGTAGGGGTGGGAGCAGCAGGCATTTAAGGAGCTGTCAGGACAGACAGGTATGGGGTTATAATGAACATCCTGCTTTTAACACACTCACCTGTCACCTTAATTGCTTTAACTGTCAAAGTGTTCATGCAATTAAATGTCTAGCTTTTTATCGGGGGCGGGGGAGTGGTGGTGGGGGAATGAGAGAAATATACTTACTATTCAAATCAACAATTAAAATAAACAATTTAAAAAGTACATTCATTATCCAAATTAAACAATAATAATTTTTTGATTTTTTTTTTTAACTAGGCAAGACAGAACAAATTCTTATTTACAATGTCAGCCTAGGAACTGCCTTGTTCAGGGGCAGAACGACAGATTTTTACCTTGACAGCTCAGGGATTTGATTGAGCAACCTTTCGGTTACTGGCCCAACACTCTAACCACTAGGCCACCTGCCGCCCCAGTAATGCTTTGTGTTTGTGAGAATAAAACAGAAAACACTAAAACAAGTCACACAATCATCAAGCAAGTCACCATTCAACAAAATCAAATAATTCAAATCTTGCTTCTCTCACTGACTTCACCAACACACTATCTTCGACACATATTTCTACGTGAAGGAAAAGACTCTTAATATCATTTAGACTCCAATGATGATAATAGTTGCCAACTGCAGAGGACAGCAGAGAGCAGTAAGTGATGTGATGATGTGAGCTCCACACCACACAGACTATGTGGTCAAAAATAATCCCACAATTAGCCCAATAGCCCTGACACCTGATCAGCGTTATGAGAGCTACAGCCACTGAACACAGTGGGCAGGCTACTAACTCCAGACCCTAGGTCAGATCACAGGCAAGGAGAGACAGTAGGATTGAAATTGTATTTGTCACATGCTTTGTATAACATGTGTAGAAAAACAGTGAAATGCTTACTTCAGGTCCTCTCCATCAACGCAGAGTTTAAGATAAAAAAAAGAATAAGTCAAATTAAATAGAAATAGTGACATGAGGAATAAATACACAGTGAAAAATGAATAACAAGTAACAGTAGCATGGAGTAATTGAGGTAGCTATGTACATACTGTATAGGTAGGGGTAATGGGACTAGGCAACGGGATAGATAGGCAGGAGCAGCAGTGAATGTGGTGAGTGTGAATGTGTGTGTGTGTTTGTAATCAGTATGCGTGTGCCTCTGATGTGTGTGTGGGCGTATTTAGTAGGTGTGTATGTGTGTGTTGGGATGTCAGTGTAAGTAAGTGTGAATGTGTGGGTAGAGTCCAGCGCAATGCTCCCTCTAAACTGCGCGCGTGCACAGCCGCGCACCTAATCCAGGACTGCACAAAAACGCAAGAGATTGAACTTCACTGAGTTCACCCAATTAGTTTGCACTATATTATTCAACGTTTTTTCTGTGATCGAATCAACATTAAATAACCCATTTTCAATGTAACAAACCAAAACAAATCTAACTTTGCAAGATTGAGTCTGTGATTTTATTGTATGCAAAGCCAGAGCCACAGCGCAATTTGACCGGGGTAGCCCACGAGCGGTATTTCAATAACCCGCGAGTGAACGAGTTTTTTTCCAGATCAGATCAGAGCCGAGCATGTGCACATGTGTTGATATTCTTTGCTAGTTAGCGAGTTATTAGCCCATTTATAGATAAGTATAGGTCAGCAATGTGGAGTTTCTGCTTCCTACAAGAGCACCACACCTGTAGGCTATATTTCAAGATGTCTGAAAAGCCAGTCAGGTAAAAAGCTTTGGTCTTAATTAAAGGGGCAGTGTTGTATTTTGAGACCGGTTTGAATATGCAAATAACCAATAGGCAGAGGATTAGCCTACATTGTCTAATTCTCTGTGTGGTAATAATAATTTTTATTTTGTAACGTGATTTATTGCATCATACAACACAATGCAATGTACAGCCACCTATTTTACCCATGGTGTTACAGACCAAGTAAAAAAAAAATCACAAATTCATGTCAAACCCTTCATAATGTAAAAACGTTTTTCAAAGTTTCATGCAATAGTCCTGCATTGAACACCATATATGGGCTACTGTAGGCTATACTATAAAAATCAAAAGCTATTTCCATGTGAAAATGTTCTGGGATTCGCTCTATTGGTTTTGTTGGTAGGCCTACATTATGATCAAATAGCCACAATAGCCTCAGTGTTCATTGTAAACATGCGCCGGAAGTCGTACAAAATTCTCACAAAACTTCCACTCAAAAGACCCCAAATTTGCTCAGTGCCCCCCAAAAAATTGAGGGAACATTGGTCCAGTGTGTGTGCATAAAGTCAGTGCAAGAGAGTTCGTGCAAAAATAAGTAAATGCAGGTAGTCCGTGTAGCCATTTAATGAGCTATTTAGCAGTCTTGTTTCACAGCTTTATGGCTTGGGGATAGAAGCTGTTGAGGGTCCTGTTGGTTCCAGACTTGGTGAATTAATATTGCTTGGGTGGCTGGAGTCTTTGACAAGTTTTTGGGCCTTCCTCTAACCCCGTCTGGCGTAGTGGTCCTGCATGGCAGGGAGCTCGGCCCTAGTGATGTACTGGGCCGTACTCACCCCCTCTGTAGCGCCTTGTGGTCGGATGCCTTGCAGTTGCTGTACCAAGTGATGATGCAGCCAGTCAATAGAACAATGCAGAAAATTTTGAGGATCTGAGGGCCCATGCCAAATCTTTTTAGCCTCCTGATGGGGAAGAGGTGCAGATGTGCCCTCTTCACAACTGTGTGGATGTGTGTGGACCATGATAATTCCTTAGTGATTATAGCACAGGAGGTTGGTGGCACATTATTGGGGAGGACGAGCTTCTGATAATGGCTGGAGCGGAGTCAGTGGAATGATATCAAATACATCGTACATAGTTTCCATGTGTTTGTGTTTGACGCCATTCCATTTGCATCGTTCCAGACATTATTATGAGCCGTCCTCCCCTCAGCAGCCTCCTGTGGATGATTGTGATTCCTTAGTGGTGATAGTGCCCTGTGCGTAGGACAGAACCATGGCATGGCAGTGGAGCACAGCATAAAGAAAATTGTACATTTTCAAAAAATATATATATTTAGACCCATACTCTCTGACAGTTCACTTTTTACATTGCTTAACTTTAAGATTAGGATATTTTTCTAGCTCCCACACTTTGCAAGAATGTCATTACAGACCTAAGAATGATTGCAGAGGGAGTGTGGCATGAAGTGTGTGTTTTTGAAATGTGCAAATGTTTTGTTTTAAGTTTCCTAAGTGCCAACATACCAGAGGGTGAAATGGGAGTGAGGCAATAACACCCAGATGGAAAATGAAACATTTAAATATAAAGAGAGTGGGTTTTAATGAAATACAGAGCTAAAGACAAGACAACGATTTTCATCTTAGAGAGTGATTTGACAAGATAATGGTTATGACCACACGGCTGAGAAGGCCTTTCAAATACCATCCAAATATGCCCCACGGGGATGGATACAGGAATTTAATCAATTGAAAAATGGCAGCAAAAACAAATATGGTCTCAATATCGTAAGAGAAAAAAAATATATATATATATGCCCTATTCTTAAATGATACAAATGTCATTCTATTCGGTCATTGTTTGAAAATGAGAAGCCTGAATAGGGACATTTCTCAATTTCTCCAATGTTTCAGCCTTGATTTCCAGGTTTTCAACAATGAAAGAAATCAAGTAAAGAAATACCCATCATCCCCCGACGATGGGGCATTGACAAGGGTCGTTCAAAGTACACCCAAGGTCTCTGTGTTTTCTTGAACTGCAATTGAAATTCATATAGCTATTCAACAAGGCCCGGGCTGCATCCACAGCATAGTGCTCACTGGCTAGTTCATCACTCATAGCCCAGTACAGCCGTACACTAGCAGGCAGAGACAGAGGAAAGGAGTACAATAAGAGCAAATCAAAGGGAAGGAGATGAGCGATGGGCGGCAGTACATACACAGATTCAGAGTCACACTCTTTCATTTAAGGCAACGACAGCCATCCTTCAGCGTAGGGACACCGCATGATATTGCCCTCTCCTCCTCCCATGAGCGACAGTTTTTCCCTTTACACTGATCAGAGAAAGTGTGTGTGTGTGCGTGTGATGTGTATTGGGAGTGTATAATGTGAATATACAGCATCTCTGCAATTCAAGTGTATGCGGAGGCATATTCTGACCTTCACATTGACCTTACGAGACCCTGTGCCACACACACACATAGTGGTTCCTCATTTAAAAGTTGCATCATACTGCAGCATAGCTGTGATATGCTTTGATGAGTCGCAGTGACTGTCGTTAATGCCACATCTGCAGTCCTCATGCCTCCTTGCAGCATGTCTATGGCACGTTCACGCAGATGAGCAGGGACCCTGGGCATCTTTCTTTTGGTGTTTTTCAGAGTCAGTAGAAAGGCCTCTTTAGTGTCCTAAGTTTTCATAACTTTGACCTTAATTGCCTACCATCTCTAAGCTGTCTTATCGATGAAGATCTGTGAAGTTATTTGGATTTTTAAGAATTATCTTAGAAAGACAGGGTCCTGAAAAAGGTCTGTTTCTTTTTTTTTTGCTGAGTTTATTTCACACGAGATCATGTTTCCACATGTGTAGTTTCATGTTATCACATGATGCTTTTACATGCAATGACATGTTATCACATGAAATTCATGTGGTTTTTCTCTAAAGGCACACTCACACAAACCCTCTGTCCCTCTTCCCTCCGTTCTACCCCACTATCCCAGGGGGCACGGGAGCTCGAGGGAGGATGTGGAGGTGGTTTACCTTGCCCGGACTCCTGTGTCCTACTAGGATTACCAGTAAGGGGTTAGAATGGAATGAATGAAAGGCACTATGAACACAGCTAACAGGTGGACTCTCTTGTGGAATGCGGAACAACCCCAGTAAACAGTGAAAAAGAGCCAGTGTTCTGTTCAGTGTGGGCATAGACGAGAGAATCAACCTTTAACCTTTAAAGGCATAGGGACTACTAGATAAGGACACGACTGCATGTGTGCCACTGTGTCACCATTAACGACTGGAGGACTATATGTGTTTTATTATACACACTTAAAATTCACACTGACAGTGGCCTAAAAGCTGACATTTGTTTTTGCTCGTGTTGTCTATAAAATGAATAAATACTAAATAGCATAAAAAATATATTTTTGGATTGCGGACCCTCAACAAATCAATGAGGTATAGTTCAGTAAGAATCGACATTGTAGAACTGCTTGGCTGTATATCCCTCACACATTTAAAATTTTATTAATTTAGCAGACAGATTTTTCAACTAATCGGCTTGGGGGATTTGAACCAGCAACCTTTTGGTTACTGGCCCAACCGCTAGACTATCTGCCGCCCACACAATATGTAGCTTGAACATCGCTCTTTCTGTGATCACCGCCAGGCAGCGATACAGGTGATGAGATATCAATCTTCTCTCACAAGCTGGGATGTATTGTATCGTAATCCATTAGTCCTACACTTCCCTCATTCTCTCTGACATTTTGGGGGAAATATGCTCTTTGAAGGGCGGGGTCTCCCGACCCCTATGAAGTCACTCAGCACACTGAAAAAACATAATTTAAGGATTTACAATTTATATCCAGTCCAATATTTCTGTTATTGCCTAGATGTATACTCTAGCACTAACCTTTGGGCGAAAGGTTTACGGGGATAGACGGTGAATATACCAGCTCTGATTTGCTTCACCTGAAAGGTGGTGGAGTGGAGCTAACCTTGTTAACTCAAGCTATTAAAGTCGTGTCATATACTCCTATTCAGGCTATTACCGATGGAACAACCAGGAACAAATACAATTGAGAAAGAATATAACCTCCTACATTTTGCCATTATTGACTTATATATCTGCTGTTGGTTGGTTGTACACTACACAACAATGCAGTCTCTATATTGTTCATTGACACTGAGAGACCAGAATCTGAGTACAAGGACAGTTGCTTAAGCAACCGGTTCACAGTACCATTGTCCAATTCAAAAACGAATGTAAGTATCATGGAATGTATTTGTAGTGTACAACTGACCAACAGCAGATATATAAGTCAATAATGGCAAAATGTAGGTGGTTATATTCTTTCTCAATTGTATTTGTTCCAGGTTGTTCAAGCGTTAATAACCTGAATAGGAGTATATGACACGACTGTAAAGGAAATAAATGTACTGTGTTGTGCCATTATATTGCTCATCCAAATATTTATATATTCTTAATCCCATTCCTTTACAGAGATTTGTTAGATTTGTGTGTATTGTTGTGAAATTGTTAGATATTACTTGTTAGATATTACTGAACGGTTGGAGCTAGAAACACAAGCATTTCGCTACACCCGCAATTACATCTGCTAAACACATGTATGTGACCAATAAGATTTGATTACATTTATAGCAAGAGGTTAGCTGAGCAGTAACCATGGAATATGCCTATGCTGTGACTGGCAATTAGCCATGTTCTTATTGTGTTTGTACAACCTTATTATGCAGCTACATCTTCTTGTGTTTGTACAACCTTATTATGCAGCTCCATGTTCATAGTGTTTGTACAACCTTATTATGCCGCTACATGTTCTTATTGTGTTTGTACAACCTTATTATGCAGCTACATGTTCTTATTGTGTTTGTACAACCTTATTATGCCGCTACATGTTCTTATTGAGTTTGTACATCCTTATTATGCAGCTACATGTTCTTATTGTGTTTGTACAACCTTATTATGCAGCTCCATGTTCTTATTGTGTTTGTACAACCTTATTATGCAGCTACATGTTCTTATTGTGTTTGTACAACCTTATTATGCAGCTCCATGTTCTTATTGTGTTTGTACAACCTTATTATGCAGCTACATGTTCTTATTGTGTTTGTACAACCTTATTATGCCGCTACATGTTCTTATTGAGTTTGTACAACCTTATTATGCAGCTCCATGTTCTTATTGTGTTTGTACAACCTTATTATGCCGCTACATGTTCTTATTGTGTTTGTACATCCTTATTATGCAGCTACATGTTCTTATTGTGTTTGTACAACCTTATTATGCAGCTACATGTTCTTATTGTGTTTGTACAACCTTATTATGCCGCTACATGTTCTTATTGTGTTTGTACAACCTTATTATGCCGCTACATGTTCTTATTGTGCTTGTACAACCTTATTATGCAGCTACATGTTCTTATTGTGTTTGTACAACCTTATTATGCAGCTACACGTTCTTATTGTGTTTGTACAACCTTATGCCGCTACATGTTCTTATTGTGTTTGTACAACCTTATTATGCAGCTACATGTTCTTATTGTGTTTGTACATCCTTATTATGCAGCTACATGTTCTTATTGTGTTTGTACAACCTTATTATGCAGCTACATGTTCTTATTGTGTTTGTACAACCTTATTATGCAGCTACATGTTCTTATTGTGTTTGTACAACCTTATTATGCAGCTACATCTTCTTATTGTGTTTGTACAACCTTATTATGCAGCTACATGTTCTTATTGTGTTTGTACAACCTTATTATGCAGCTACATCTTCTTATTGTGTTTGTACAACCTTATTATACAAGTACATGTTCTTATTGTGCTTGTACAACCTTATTATGCAGCTACATGTTCTTATTGTGTTTGTACAACCGTATTATGCAGTTACTGCATTACTACCCTGTATATATTGCTACAAGTGGAGATTCTGGTATACACTTAATGTGACAATAGAAGTTGGCCTATTTATTTAATATGCAAGCCATGTCCCTGTGTAGTTGTATTCATAGCATTCCTGTTTGTTAGGGGAGCAAGGGGCCTTCTCTCCTCTCTCAGCTAGGCCTAATGAAGGCACATGTCAGAAGTCGGTCTACCTCACACGTGCGCACAGAGACACCACACACAGTCCTAAGGACCAGGACACCACCGCACAGACAGCCTTACATCCCTCTGATCAGTAGCAGATGAAGGCTCCCGCATTGATCTTTGATGTCCTACATTATTAGCTTTTAGGAAACCTGAATATTTCATCAAATTGTGCTGCTCCGCTCAGTAGGGGGTCCTTTGAGGAGGAATCACAATCAGCTGAATGCAAAATAGGAGGGCAGCTTTGCCTGGCTGAAATGACTTCTCAGCTTTGTGTGTGTTTGAGAGAAAGATAAAGGGAGAGAGGGAGAGAGAGAGAGTGAAAGAAAGTAAGAAATAAATAAAGAAAAGGGATGTACAGAGAGAGAGAGAGAGAACAGACACACACGATAATCTGAACTATTGGTACAACCAATTGGTACATTGTCGATTAGTCGTAATTCTGGCTAATAAACAGGCAATTCTTCATAAAGGGAAATTAATTAATTTCTATTTTGATTATGTTTGTGTCTCCCTGATGATACATTTATCTCGGAGCTGTTTCAATTTCTCCAGGAATTATGTTCATTTTACATGCAGCTCTCTAATCCTATTCTATCTGGTTTTAATGAAGCTAAGGGGATTAACTGAGATGGTCTCCTCCCAACACACTGCTTTCTACTCTCCTGCCATCTGATCATAGCGTGAAAGCTCATAGTCTAATGCATGCTGAACTGTGCACTGTAAAACCATGAAACATGTGACACGTTTATAACCTAAATGTCTGTTTAAAACTTAAAAAAGTGCTCTCATCTTAAACACTGCCATTTATAATGCAAAATTAAAACAGTCAGCTTTTTCCCAGTCAGTTTCTAACAAGGAGAAGACCTATATCTTCAAAGTGTTCCGATTTTAAACATTAGTGTTAACTTTCCCATCGTCCTCTTTAGAGTGCATTTAGCCATCAGAAATTGATGTGACATTTACATGCCTTTTATTCAGATCAGTGTTAGGAATGTCTGTCACCATACCTACTCCTGTCCCCAATTGCTTCAAATGTCCACCATTGTTCCTGCACCCAAAACTGTGAAAGTAACTAAACTAAATGACTATCTGACATCATGAAGTGCTTTGAGAGGCTAGTTAAGGATCATAGCACCTCCACCTTACTCAACACAGTAAACCCATTGCAATTTGTATACTGCCCCAATAGATCCACGGATGATGCAATCAACATTGCACTGCACACTGCCCTATCCCATCTGGACAAGAGGAATACCTATATAAGAATTCTGTTCAGTGACTACAGCTCAGCTTTAAACCCTCCAAGCTCATCATTAAGTTTGGGGGTCTGAACCTCTCCCTTTGCAACTGGGTCCTAGACTTTCTGATGGGCCGTCCCCAGGTGGTGAAGGTAGGCAACAAACATCCACTACGCTGATCCTCAACACAGGGGCACTACAGGGGTGCGTGCTCAGCCCCCGTCTGTACTCCCTATTCACCCATGTCGTTTGCAGACGACACAATGGTGGTAGGCCTGATGAGACTGCCTACAGGGAGGAGGTAAGGGCCCTGGAGTAGTGGCAGGAAAATAACCTTTCCCTCAATTTCAACAAAATGAGGGAGCTTATTGTGGATTTCAGGAGACAGCAGAGGGAGCATGCCCCCATCCCCCATCAACAGGGCCGCAGTGAAGAAGGTGGAAAGCTTTGAGTTCCTCAGCGTACACACGACTGACAATCTGAAATGGTCCACCCACATAGACAGCATGGTGAAGAAGGTGCAACAGCGCCCCTTCAACCTCAGGAGGCTGAAGAAATTTTGCTTGGCCCCCAAGACCCTCACAAACTTTTTACCATTGAGAGCATCCTGTTGGGCTATATCACCACCTGGTATGGCAACTGAACCGTCCGCAACTGCAGGGATCTCCAGAGGGGGGTGCACAACATCTACAGCACCCGGTGTCACAGGACGGCCAAGAAAATCATCAAGAACCTCAGCCACGGCCTGTTCCCCCACTATCATCCAGAAGACGAGGTCAGTACAGGTGGTCCTTGTTTGGGAACACACACACCAAAGCACGCAACAGGCTGACCAATATAAGGCTTGAAAAATTGGTGGCCATCCGGACAAATTTGAGGCTGCCAACAAGCCATCCTCAACAAGGTTGGAAAGTGACAGTGAAGATGAGGCCTCAGAGTCTGATGTTCAAGAGGTGGACATTGAGGAGGTCCAAGGAGAAGACTTGGAAGACTGAGAGGAAGTTTCTAGACTATCATTTTACAGATGTATGTTGAAAACATTTTTTGGGGAGATGCGATGGATCATTCATTATTCCCTTTCTTTTGTTGTTCAGTGAAATCATCCCATGTGAAGAGTCAACTCATTTAATTAAAGTTCTATTTGTAATTAAATAGTTTAAAATTTATATTGGAAGGATTTAATAATTTGCAATTATGTCTACTCATGATAAGGTAAAATGTTTATGTTTCTGTCTCCATATGATATGGTAAATATATCCAAAAAAACAAAAAAATATATCCAAATATACAAAAAAACTTTACATTTAAATGCTATTCATTTTAATTTGCATATATTTCCGTTAATTCCCAAATATTCCCGTTAATTGCCACGGAATGTTTCCACCTCTGGATATTCCCCAAAACGTGCAAGCCTAATGATGTCAAAGGAATTGTCCATAGAGCTCCGAGACAGGACTGTGTCGAGGCATATATCTGGGGAAGGGTGCAAAAACATTTCTGCAGCATTAAAAGGTCCCCAAGAGCACATAATTCGTAAATGGGATATGTTTGGAACCACCAAGACTCTTCCTAGGCTGGCCACCTGGCGAAACTGTGCAATTGGTGGAGAAGAAGAGCCTTCATCAGAGGTGACCAAGAACCCGATGGTCACTATGACAGAGGTCCAGGTTCTCCCACCTCTGTGGAGATGGGAGAACCTTTCAGAAGGACAACCCTCTCGGCAGCACTCCACCAATCAGACCTTCATGGTAAAGTGGCCAGACTGAAGCCACTCTTCAGAAAAAAGGCACATGACAGCCCACTTGGAGTTTACCTAAAGACTCTCAGACCATGTGAAACAAGATTCTCTGATCTGATGAAACCAAGATTGAACTCTTTGGACTGAATGCCAAGCGTCACGTCTGGAGGAAACCTGGCACCATCCCTACGGTGAAGCATGGTGGTGGCAGAATCATGCTTTGGGGATGTTTTTCAGCGACATGGACTCGGAGACTAGTCAGGATCGAGGCAAAGATGAATGGAGCAAAGTACAGAGAGATCCTTGATGAAAACCTGCTACAGAGCACTCAGGACCTCAGACTGGGGTGAAGGTTCACCTTCCAATAGGACAACAACACTAAGCACACAGCCAAGACAACACAGGAGTGGCTTCGGGACAAGTCTCTGAATGTCCTTGAGTATCCCAGCCAGAGCCCGGACTTAAACCTGATCGAACATCTCTGGAGAGACCTGAAAATAGCTGTGCGGCAACACTCCCCATCCAATCTGACAGAGCTTGAGATCTGCAGAGAAGAAGGGGAGAAACTCTCCAAATACAGGTGTGCCAAGCTTTTAGCATCATACCAAATAAGACTCAAGGCTGTAATTGCTTCCAAAGGTGCTTCAACAAAGTACTGAGTAAAGGGTCTGAATACCTATGTAAATGTAATATTTCCGTTTTTTATATTTAATAAATTAGTAACAATTTCTAAAAACCTGTTTTCACTTTGTCATTATGGGGTGTTGTGTGTAGATTGATCAGGGGGAAAACATATACATATTTATACTCCAGACTAATCTTTCTACATTTCTCAATTCCATTCTGTTACTTTTAGATGTGTGTATTGTTGTGTATTGTTAAATATTACTGCACTGTTGGAGCGAAGACAAGCATAGCGCTACACCCGCAATAACATCTGCTAAATACAGTATGTGTATGCAACCAATAAAATGTGATTTTAGCACAATTGAACAGGACATTTAATTCAAGAAATAATTTCAATCATATGGTTTTGTTGTTAGTCGACTGCTCATATGGACCATGAGCAAGGATTTTCAGACCACAATGTTGAGGATAACCAGACTATAACTAAGACATGGTTGTTCCATTCAATAACTTATATTCCTGAAACCTTCAACAAGTGATTGTCTACGTGAATGCGCTTCAATTAAAAGTAAACCCTTTATGATCACATATTATACATTTCATAAGGCCTTTTATCACTAACAATCTATCACATTCACTCGAAAGGCATGCTGGGAAATATGCAAATACAGCCTTACACCCTACAGCGTTAAAACGACACCCCCAGTATTTAGTGTTTAAAACCTAATCACCTTGTGCTGAATAAACATCTTCATGTGTTTAAAATTGTTACAGTGAATAAACAATCTGGTGTATACGATCTAAACACTGACACGTTTTCATTGAAATTCTAAATACCTTGACGAGTTTAAAAAGGTGTTATAGAAAAGTGTTTTGTTTAGTTATGTGTTCAGATCCTAAACACTTGGTTTTACAGTGTGGACTGAAAACATACATTAAATCAAAATGCATAGATCACACAAGAAGTAAAAACAGCATTCATAACCCTCAGACTGTGTTAACTAGATCATGGAAAACAGACACTGTTACAATAATCATGTTAAGTGACTTCCATCAGTAAAACCAGTTTTTTACAATGTAAAATGTGTTAAATTGTCTAACATGAATGCAGATAAACAGCAATGTGTATCTGAAGTGATCTAAAGCAGACAAAATTAAATCTTCATTCAATCATCCCTGGAGCAATGTAATTATTGCATGCCCCGAATTCCATGTGCATTTTAAATAAAACATATATTGATGGAACAAATTGCTGTATTCAAGCTCACATCAAACAATCCTGAGCAACAACAGCCAATCTAAACTCAGCAAAGAATAAACGTCCTCTCACTGTCAACTGCATTTATTTTCAGCAAACTTGACATGTTTAAATATTTGTAGGAACATAACAAGATTCAACAACTGATACATAAATTGAACAAGTTCCACAGACATGTGACTAACAGAAATTGAATAATGTGTCCCTGGACAAAGGGGAGGGAGGGTGGGGGTCAATAGTAACAGTCAGTATCTGGTGTGGCCAGCAGCATTAAGTACTGCAGTGCATCTCCTCTTCATGGACTGCACCAGATTTGCCAGTTCTTGCTGTGAGATGTTGCCCCACTCTTCCACCAAGGCACCTGCAAGTTCCCTGACATTTCTGGGGAGAATGGCCCTAGCCCCAAACCTCTGATCCAACAGGTGCTCAATGGTATTGAGAACCGGGCACTTCGCTGGCCATGGCAGAACACTGACATTCCTGTCTTGCAGGAAATCACTCACAGAACGAGCAGAATGGCTGGTGGCATTGTCATGCTGGAGGGTCATGTCAGGATGAGCCTGCAGGAAGGGTACCATGTGAGGGAGGAGGATGTCTGTAACGCACAGTGTTGAGATTGCCTGCAATGACAACAAGCTCAGTCCGATGATGCTGTGACACACCGCCCCTGACCATGACGGACCCTCCACCTCCAAATCGATCCCGCTCCAGAGTACAGGCCTCGGTGTAACGCTCATTACTTCGACGATAAACGCGAATCCGACCATCACCCCTGGAGAGATAAAACCGCAACTCGTCAGTGAAGAGCACCTTTTGCCAGTCCTGTCTGGTCCAGCGACGGTGGGTTTGTGCCCATAGGCGACGTTGTTGCCGGTGATGTCTGATGAGGACCTGCCTTACAACAAGCCGACAAGCCCTCAGTCCAGCCTCTCTCAGCCTAATGTGGACAGTCTGAGCACTGATGGCGGGATTGTGCGTTCCTGGTGTAACTCGGACAGTTGTTGTTGCCATCCTCTACCTGTTCCGCAGGTGTGATGTTTGGATGTACTGATCCTGTGCAGGTGAGGTTACACGTGGTCTGCCACTGTGAGGATGATCAGCTGTCCGTCCTGTCTCCCTGTAGAGCTGTCTTAGGCTCCTAACAGTACGGACATTGCAATTTATTGCCCAGGCCACTTCTGCAGTCCTCATTCCTCCTTGCAGCATGCCTAAGGCATGTTCACGCAGATGAGCAGGGACCCTGGGCATCTTTCTTTTGGTGCTTTTCAGAGTCAGTAGAAAGGCTTCTTTAGTGTCCTAAGTTTTCATAACTGTGACCTTAATTGCCTACCGTCTGTAAGATGTTAGTGTCTTAACAACTGTTCCACAGGTGCATGTTCATTAATTGTTTATGGTTCATTGAACAAGCATGGGAAACAGTGTTTAAACCCTTTACAATGAAGATCTGTGAAGTTATTTGGATTTTTACAAATGAGGGTCCTGAAAAAGGGATGTTTCTTTTTTTGCCTTGTCTTGAGTCAATAAGTATTCAACCCTTTTGTTATGTCAAGCCTAAATAAGGCCAGAAGTAAAAATGTCCTTGACAAGTCACATAATAAGTTGCATCAACTCACTCTGTGTGCAATAATAGTGTTGAAGTGATTTTTGAACGACTACCTCATCTCTATACCCCACACATACAATTATCTGTAAGGTCCCTCAGTCGAGCAGTGAGTTTCAAACACAAATTCAACCGCATAGACCAGGGAGGTTTTCCAATGCCTCGCAAAGAAGGGCACCTATTAGGAGATAAAAATAAATAAAAAACAAAGCAAACATTGAAAATCCTTTTGAGCATAGTGAAGTTATTAATTACCTTTGGATGTTGTGTCATTACACCCAGTCACTACAAAGACACAGGCGTTCTTCCTAACTCAGTTGCCGGAGAGGAAGGAAACCACTCAGGGATTTCACCATGAGGCCAATGGTGACTTTAAAACAGTTACAGAGTTGAATGGCTATGATAGGAGAAAACTGAGGATGGATCAACAACATTGTAGTTACTTCACAAAACAAACCTAATTGACAGAGTGAAAAGAAGGAACCCTATACAGAATAAAAAAATATTCCAAAACATGCATCCAGTTTGCAACAATGCACTTAAGTAAATGTGGCAAAGCAATTAAATTGTCAAATCCAATAAAACATATTGCTGAGTACCACTTTCCATATTTTCAAGCATAGTGGTGGCTGCATCATGTTATTAGAGACTTACCCACAAAGACGGTAATCGTTATAGACTGGGGAGTTTTTCAGGATAAAAAATAAATTGAAGGCAAAATCCTAGACGAAAACCTTTCCACCAGACACTGGGAGAAGAATTTACCTTTCAGCAGGACAATAACCTAAAACACAAAGCCAAATCTTTAATTTTACTTGGCAAGTCAGTTAAGAACACATTCTTATTTTCAATGACGGCCTAGGAACAGTGGGTTAACTGCCTTGTTCAGGGGCAGAACGACCGTGTCAGCTCGGGGATACGATCTTGCAAACTTTTGGTTACTAGTCCAACGCTCTAACCACAAGGCTACGCTGCCGCCCCAAATCTACAGTGGAGTTGCTTACCAAGAAGACAGTGAATGTTCCAGAGTTACAGTTTTGACTTAAATCTACTTGAAAATCTATGGCAAGACCTAAAAATGTTGTATACCAATGATCAACCACCAATTAGAGAGAGAATGAAGAAATATGAAAAGAATAATGGATAAATGTTGCACAATCCAGGTGTGGAAAGCTCTTAGAGACTTACCCAGAAAGACTCACGGCTGTAATCACTGCCAAAGATGCTTCTTCAAAGTATTGACTCAGTGGTGGTTTAAGAGATATTTCTATATTTCATTTTCAATAAATTGGCAAAAAATGTCTAAAAGCATATTTTCACTTTGTCATTATGGGATATTATGTGTAGATAGGTGAGAATTATTTAAATCATTGTTCAATTCAGGCTGTAAAACAACAAAATGTGGAATAAGTAAAGGTGTATCAATACTTTCTGAAGGCACTGTATATATGAATTGGGTAATGTGTGACCAGTGTGTGTGTGTAATAACCACCGGCCACTAGTTTAGCTTCTGAAGGAAGAGTTTCTCCCACTGACAAATTAATACCTCAGAGAGTACAATGCTGAATGGTGGCAATAAACTCATTCGTCCAATAATGAAGAATGACTTTTAATCCCCTCCTCCCCCTGCATCGTTGCCACATCTGTGACTGTTGCCATGGTGACCCGACGGCTGAAGCCTTACCTCATTGCTTCCCGAAGTGCTCCGCGCTCGCTCAGAGTTGTGTGTTTGATGTCATCAAAATTGTTCTCCAGCGTCACGCAGCTCTACGTGTGTGTGAAAAAGAGAGAGAGAGAGAGGATGAGTGTTTGTTTGTTTGTTTGGTGTCTGATGCGTTTCATTGATTGTAGGGCTAATACCCTGTCTTAATCCACTTCAATACCATCGCAGCACACCAAGCTTTTAGGAAAAGAGAATCAAATGTATTCTTTATGCAAATTGCACTTTAGCTCCAAAACCCTGACTTTGTTGTGAATGAATCATCAAATACTGACATTGCAATGTTATTGGTCCAGCGGATCATTTAAACCACCGCACGTCATCACCCTCCTCTCTCTTGGGGTCGGGGTGAGCCGTTGTCATGGCATCGGCCCTATCAAATCCCCGGGACCCCTCCGGAGCGGAGATGAGCCTGGGGTAGGGGACTGAGCCAAGGAGAGAGAGAGAGAGAAGCCTGGACGTTATTGACACGCTGACGATTAGCGAGGAAGGAACCTCTGCCCTCCTGCCGCCACCGGCCAGATAACCACTCAGCTCAGCCTAATCTCCCTCCCTCCCTTCTCAAGAAGTGTGTGTGTGTGCGTATATGTGTGTGTGTTCAGACCCCACTCAGTGACCACAGGCCACAGAGTCTAATCCCTTACTCATACTCAAGAGCTGGATCATACAGGCCCGGAAGTTTGTCTTTAATAACACATTCTGAACAACACAAATCAACTCTCCAACCCTGCCCACTGCCATTCAGTACCACAACAAAGCAAAGAAAGTCAGGTAGCCTCAGACCTTGCAGTGCTAAATTGTCCTCTTAGATGACATAACACCACCATACTGTGTAGTGTCTATGTATACTTGATTTGCACCATGACTGTACACAGTATCACCATTCCTCTATGAGCGACAGCCCTTACTACCTAAATGGAGTGATGTTTATTTTGTATATCAGTTATGTACAAATGGTTGGATGATGGCATGGCCGTTTACGGCAATTACGTTTGTTCAGCAAACTACTTGCAAGACAAAGCCTGAGGATATCCAATTCAAATACCCATTGACTTGTAGCTCTGTTGGTTATTAAAACTATTGCTGCATTACAAGATCGATATAATCTTCGAGCTTCATCCATAAAGTGTGAAACTAATACACCTATACCAGAAGGAAGGGAAGGGATTTTATCCATAAAGATAATGATCATCTCCCTAAAGTGATTCTACTGGAATTGGTTACAACGTGAGCCCTGTGGTGGTAATGTTCACAAGCGCTAACTCGCTTATGTTCTTCGCACAAAACGAAATACGGAAGGCCTGCATTTATACACCTGATAATTAGGAAAGCTCTTCAATTCTCATTGACACCTAATTTACATGATTGAAAACCAAAAGTGCAAGTCGGTGATTTTCCCAATTGAATTCTCGTAATGTCGACACCGAGGTATTTCAATAATTCGATGGGATTAACAAATATTATCTTTCATTTCGTTGTTCAAACAATAAAGAAATAAAAATGAGATGGAAATGTGTCATTACTTGCGCTGTTTGAGCGTGTCTGAATGACAAGGATATGTTTCAAAAACAATGTGTGTAAGCTATTTTTTTTAAACCTGTCCTCTGGGCAAGGGATGGAATACTACATGAATAAGCCATATTCATTCAAAGGTGTTGTGAATGTGTCACTAACGCTTCAGAACGTCATACCATTATGAAGGTAGTAATATTGAAACTGTAAAAAAAAATGTCGATCTGAGTGAAGAACTCACAAGAGTTGAGGATATTAAGGGTAGTTAAGCTATTGTTCCTTTTTTGGAAATAATGATGGATTTTCCTCATGTTAACCTTCAAGCTACCAACATAAGAGCAGAATAGTGGATTACATAAAGGGCATTGAATCTGGCATATTGTATGGCACACCACAACTTTGTCAGATATTCATTCCACTCTAGCAGCAGCACGTGCCAGTTAGCTATGAGACCTCGGGGGATTCCGATATGAAGCGGAACACAGCTATTAGCTTGTCTGGTGAGATTTATTCATTTTCATATCAGATAACGGTGATTAATCTCAGGCCATTAGGAGAGATATACCCCACCCCTCTTTATGTCTACCATAAGATTTTAAACCCCATAACATACATACCTACTTACCTACCAACCCCCTCAAAGTTGCACTAAAACACAGGCAGAGCTACCTAAACAACAAATCCTCAAATGCAAATGTCAGACACACCTACAGTACCTACCTTTATATACCTAATAAAACACATTCCAAAATGTTAGGAGGGGAGAATATTATATTCCAATTATGTCACGGCCAATGTATTTACGCCATAAGCTTAGTGTTCTATTATACATTCAGAAGAATGAAAAGGTCCTTGGAGGGAAGAGAGAAGAGAATTACGAGGAGCTTCTATTAACATCAAATCTTAACATAATTCATTTAATCTCCCCCACCCCTCGGTAGGAGCGGCTTAGGCAGGGTAGTGCTTGTGTTGTAATACTCCATGTATCTGCTGGTTAATCCTACGATGGAAGTGGGGAGGGAGAGAGGGCCACTGCTGGGATTACCAGGGGGGTCTGTGTGTTTCAACTGATAAAGCCCATCGATCACAACCACCCCCATACATACCACTCTACAGCTCCCCGACTAACACACACACACCTCTTTGTGTTCTCTCTCTCTCTCTCTCTCTCTCGGTCTCTCTCACACACACGCACACACACACAAAGTGTGCTCCACCCTAATGTGGTGCTGCAGCCTGCTGACATTTGATCAGGCAGAGAGAATCAATGTCTAGGTTGATCAGTGTCGTGTAATTATCCAGAGGTAGTCAGAGATAACGAACCAGTCGTTTACACAGTATCTGACTCACTGGCTCCACTCTGCTCACAACACAATGACCTGCTTTAACCCAGGCAAGACACACACACACACACACACACACTTTAACTCAGTCCACTGTGTCAATATTCCATCCCAGTGCCCCCTGTCGATCACCCCATGCTGGTGCATGTCTTACCAGGGACTGAGAGGATGAAGAGATCAGGGATTAAATCACTAAAGTGATGATGGAAAATATGCTCCAGTAAATATGTGTCCACATTTACCAGAGACTGTCTTATAGATTTATCTGTAAAGGATAAATGAGTGATGAATTTCCACTCGCAAAAAGTCGAAAAATGTCATGTTCAGCTCTCATCTCAGCTAATCTCTCACTAACACCAAAATCAACATTAGGCCATCGCCAACAATCTGTGGGCCACATGTGGGATCCTTCCACTCCAATGATGAAGTATACTCTTCTGTTCTCTCAAAATAAAACATGTCACATTATTTGAACTTAAACGACGAGATAGCCACACAGTTGTAACTACTAATTAGCTGAACAATAGGTGATTGCAGTGCGATAAACAATTTTGGAGTCCATTTCTTTTGTTTTGATGTCTTCATATATTCCTTAATATAAATGAATCTCCTTTTTTTCCCCGACATGCAATGCATTTAATGAACAATCTGTCTTCACACTGCAGAACTATTAGAGGCATGACCCATTTACTTTTATCACAATGTGATGGAGTGGAGCATTTGCTCCTCGTTTTACTCAATTTAAATCCCTTCAATAGTGACAAATAAACCTGGCAAAAGCCCTAATGTGGTCTCATCCATAATATTGTGTGAGAAGACAATTATATCACATGTAAAGATTAGAATACAATACATCTCCTGGCAGAGAAGACATGCTGTTAAAGACTACACCTGGCCAAAAAGACCACTGATTATGATTATGATGCTTTAGCCCTGAAGAGGTGAGACATTGGATATCATTGTCACTGAAAAAAACTTGAATGCTTCAAATTCTCAAACAAAGATGCGTATCCAATTTCAGCCATTCTTACATACTGTACGTGATCAATATTGTTGTATAGTTCCCAATGCAATATAAATGCGTTCGACAGCCTCTTGTGTTGTCTGTATTGCAGAGCATCCTCAGTATCTTTAAGTGTTATGTTTTGTTGTTGGTGTACACAAATACAACTTAACTTTCAGATGAACAGAAACCTTCATTTAATTCTAAAATGTTATTCCAGTGTCTGAAAGCCTTAATTATCATTTTGGAAAAATGTCTGAGAAACCATCACCCTTTAATTTATGCATATCACAACAAAACAACAAAAAAAGAATAATATATATATATATATATAAAACGAAGGCAAGATTACATTTCTTTCCTTAAGACTTTGATTGCGATCGGAATGAAAATAACCGTTTAAAAATATGCTCGGTTTTTTTTCTTCCCTTGTTTTTATTGGACCTTGACTGTGACCGGGGTACTGAGTGATGATTATGAAAGGCAATTTAAGACATTTAACGAATTCCAGACAGGATTCACTTATGGTAGATTTTTTGCCCTCTTCGCTTTCATCGTGTCTCATTAAAGCAATTACCTTCAGATGCCTAATAAACCTCCCAGAAGCCTTTTCTGACACTCAAGCAGTGTGGAGGAGAGAGAGGGAGAGAGAGAGAGAGAGAGAGAAAGAGATGTGTGGAGGAGAGAGAGGGAGAGAGAGAGATGTGTGGAGGAGAGAGAGAGAGATGTGTGGAGGAGAGAGAGAGAGATGTGTGGAGAGAGAGAGAGAGAGAGATGTGGAGAGAGAGAGAGAGAGAGAGAGATGTGTGGGGAGAGAGAGAGAGAGAGAGAGATGTGTGGAGGAGAGAGAGAGAGAGAGAGAGATGTGTGGAGGAGAGAGAGAGAGATGTGTGGGAGGAGAGAGAGAGAGAGAGATGTGTGGAGGAGAGAGAGAGAGAGATGTGTGGAGGAGAGAGAGAGAGAGAGAGGAGATGTGTGGAGGAGAGAGAGAGAGAGAGAGGGGAGAGAGAGAGAGAGAGAGATGTGTGGAGGAGAGAGAGAGAGAGAGAGAGAGAGATGTGTGGAGGAGAGAGAGAGAGAGAGATGTGTGGAGGAGAGAGAGAGATGTGTGGAGAGAGAGAGAGAGAGAGAGAGAGAGAGAGAGATGTGGAGGAGAGAGAGAGAGAGAGAGAGAGAGATGTGGAGGAGAGAGATGTGTGGAAGAGAGAGAGAGAGATGTGGAGGAGGAGAGAGAGAGATGTGAGAGTGGAGAGAGAGAGAGAGATGATGTGGAGGAGAGAGAGAGATGTGGAGAGAGAGAGAGATGTGGAGGAGAGAGAGATGTGTGGAAGAGAGAGAAAGAGAAAGAGAGATGTGTGGAGGAGAGAGAGAGAGAGAGAGAGAGATGTGTGGAGGAGAGAGAGAGAGATGTGTGGAGGAGAGAGAAAAAGAGAGAGAGATGTGAGAGAGAGAGAGAGATGTGAGAGAGAGAGAGAGATGTGTGGAGGAGAGAGAGAGATGTGTGGAAGAGAGAGAAGTGGAAGAGAGAGAGATGTGTGGAAGAGAGAGAGAGAGATGAAGAGAGATGTGGAAGAGAGAGAGATGTGTGGAAGAGAGAGAGAGAGATGTGGAAGAGAGAGAGAGAGAAGAGAGAGAGAGAGATGTGGAAGAGAGAGAGAAGAGAGATGTGTGGAAGAGAAGAGAGTGTGGAAGAGAGAGAGAGAGATGTGTGGAAGAGAGAGAGAGAGAGATGTGTGGAAGAGAGAGAGGAGAGATGTGTGGAAGAGAGAGAGAGAGTGTGGAAGAGAGAGAGATGTGTGGAAGAGAGAGATGTGTGGAAGAGAGAGAGATGTGTGGAAGAGAGAGAGAGAGAGATGTGTGGAAGAGAGAGATGTGGAAGAGAGAGAGTGGGAAGAGAGATGTGTGGAAGAGAGAGAAGAGAGAGATGTGTGGAAGAAGAGAGAGAGAGAGAGATGGAGAGAGAAGAGTGTGGAAGAGAGAGAGAGATGTGTGGAAGAGAGAGAGAGAGTGGAAGAGAAGATGTGTGGAAGAGAGAGAGAGAGAGAGATGTGGAAGAGAGAGAGAGAGATGTGTGGAAGAGAGAGAGAGATGTGTGGAAGAGATGTGTGGAAGAGAGAGATGTGTGGAAGAGAGAGAGATGTGTGGAGAGAGAGAGATGTGTGGAAGAGAGAGAGATGTGTGGAAGAGAGAGAGATGTGTGGAAGAGAGAGAGAGATGTGTGGAAGAGAGAGATGTGTGGAAGAGAGAGAGATGTGTGGAAGAGAGAGAGAGAGAGATGTGGAAGAGAGAGAGAGTGTGGAGAGATGTGTGGAAGAGAGAGAGAGATGTGTGGAGAGAGAGAGAGAGAGATGTGTGGAAGAGAGAGAGAGAGAGATGTGTGGAAGAGAGAGAGAGAGAGATGTGTGGAAGAGAGAGAGAGAGATGTGTGGAAGAGAGAGAGAGAGAGAGAGAGATGTGTGGAAGAGAGAGAGAGAGAGTGTGGAAGAGAGAGAGAGAGAGATGTGTGGAAGAGAGAGAGAGAGAGAGAGAGATGTGTGGAGAGAGAGAGAGAGAGATGTGGAAGGAAGAGAGAGAGAGAGAGAGAGAGAGAGATGTGTGGAAGAGAGAGAGAGAGAGAGAGATGTGTGGAAGAGAGAGAGAGAGAGAGATGTGTGAAGAGAGAGAGAGAGAGATGTGGAAGAGAGAGAGAGATGTGTGGAAGAGAGAGAGAGTGTGGAGTGTGAGAGAGATGTGTGGAAGAGAGAGAGAGAGATGTGGAAGAGAGAGAGAGAGATGTGTGGAAGAGAGAGAGAGAGTGTGGAAGATGTGTGTGTGGAAGAGAGAGAGATGTGTGGAGAGAGAGAGAAGAGAGAGATGTGTGGAAGAGAGAGAGAGAGATGAGAGAGAGAGATGTGAAGGAGAGAGAGAGAGATGTGTGGAAGGAGAGAGAGAGAGAGATGTGTGGAAGAGAGAGAGAGAGAGAGAGAGAGATGTGTGGAAGAGAGAGAGAGAGAGATGTGTGGAAGAGAGAGAGAGAGAGATGTGTGGAAGAGAGAGAGAGAGAGATGTGTGGAGGAGAGAGAGAGAGAGAGATGTGTGGAGGAAGAGAGAGAGAGATGTGTGGAAGGAGAGAGAGAGAGAGATGTGTGGAGTGAGGAAGAGAGAGAGAGAGAGATGTGTGGAAGAGAGAGAGAGAGATGTGTGGAAGAGAGAGAGAGAGAGATGTGTGGAAGAGAGAGAGAGAGAGATGTGTGGAAGAGAGAGAGAGAGATGTGTGGAGAGAGAGAGAGAGAGAGATGTGTGGAAGAGAGAGAGATGTGTGGAAGAGAGAGAGAGAAGAGATGATGTGGGAAGAGAGAGAGAGAGATGTGGAAGAGAGAGAGAGAGATGTGTGGAAGAGAGAGAGAGAGTGGAAGAGATGATGTGTGGAAGAGAGAGAGAGAGAGAGAGATGTGTGTGAGAGAGTGTGGAGAGAGAGAGAGAGATGTGTGGAGGAGAGAGAGAGAGAGATGTGTGGAAGAGAGAGAGTGGAGAGAGAGAGTGTGGATGTGTGGAAGAGAGAGAGAGATGTGTGGAAGAGAGAGAGAGAGAGAGAGATGTGTGGAGAGATGTGTGAAGAGAGAGAGAGAGAGATGTGTGGAAGAGAGAGAGAGAGAGAGAGATGTGTGGAAGAGAGAGAGAGAGAGATGTGTGGAAGAGAGAGAGAGAGAGATGTGTGGAAGAGAGAGGAGAGAGAGAGAGAGATGTGTGGAAGAGAGAGAGAGAGATGTGTGGAAGAGAGAGAGAGATGTGTGGAAGAGAGAGAGAGAGAGAGATGTGTGGAAGAGAGAGAGAGAGATGTGTGGAAGAGAGAGAGAGAGATGAGATGTGTGGAAGAGAGAGAGAGAGATGTGTGGAAGAGAGAGAGAGAGATGTGTGGAAGAGAGAGAGAGAGATGTGTGGAAGAGAGAGAGAGAGAGAGATGTGTGGAAGAGAGAGAGAGAGATGTGTGGAAGAGAGAGATGTGTGGAAGAGAGAGAGAGAGAGTGTGGGAAGAGAGAGAGATGTGTGGAGAGAGATGTGTGTGGAGAGAGAGAGAGAGAGATGTGTGGAGAGAGAGAGAGAGATGTGGGAGAGAGGAGAGAGAGAGATGTGTGGAGGAGAGAGAGAGAAGTGTGGAGGAGAGAGAGAGATGTGTGGAGGAGAGAGAGAGATGTGTGGAAGAGAGAGAGAGAGAGAGAGATGTGTGGAGGAGAGAGAGAGAGAGAGAGATGTGTGGAGGAGAGAGAGAGAGAGAGATGTGTGGAAGAGAGAGAGAGATGTGTGGAAGAGAGAGAGATGTGTGGAGGAGAGAGAGAGAGATGTGTGGAAGAGAGAGAGAGATGATGTGTGGAAGAGAGAGAGAGAGATGTGTGGAGAGAGAGAGAGAGATGTGTGGAAGAGAGAGAGAGAGATGTGTGGAAGAGAGAGAGAGAGAGATGTGTGGAAGAGAGAGAGAGAGTGTGGAGAGAGAGAGATGTGGAGAGAGAGAGAGAGATGTGTGGAAGAGAGAGAGAGAGATGTGTGGAGAGAGAGAGATGTGTGGAGAGAGAGATGTGTGGAGAGAGAGAGAGATGTGTGGAAGAGAGAGAGAGAGATGTGGAGAGAGAGAGAGAGAGATGTGTGGAAGAGAGAGAGAGAGAGATGTGTGGAGAGAGAGAGAGAGAAGAGAGATGTGTGGAGAGAGAGAGAGAGATGTGTGGAAGAGAGATGTGTGGGAGAGAGAGAGAGATGTGTGGAGGAGAGAGAGAGAGAGATGTGTGGAAGAGAGAGAGAGATGTGTGGAAGAGAGAGAGAGAGAGAGATGTGTGGAAGAGAGAGAGAGAGAGAGATGTGTGGAGGAAGAGAGAGAGAGAGATGTGTGGAAGAGAGAGAGAGATGTGTGGATGTGTGTGGAGAGAGAGAGAGAGATGTGTGGAAGAGAGAGAGAGAGAGATGTGGAAGGAGAGAGAGAGAGATGTGTGGATGAGAGATGTGTGGAGAGAGAGAGAGAGAGATGTGTGGAGGAGAGAGAGAGAGATGTGTGGAGAGAGAGATGTGTGGAGGAGAGAGAGAGAGAGAGAGAGATGTGTGGAGGAGAGAGAGAGAGATGTGGAAGAGAGAGAGATGTGTGGAGAGAGATGTGTGAAGAGAGAGAGAGAGATGTGTGGAGGAGAGAGAGAGAGAGAGATGTGTGGAGGAGAGAGAGAGAGATGTGTGGAAGGAGAGAGAGAGATGTGTGGAGGAGAGAGAGAGATGTGTGGAGGAGAGAGAGAGAGATGTGTGGAGGAGAGAGAGAGAGATGTGTGGTAGGAGAGAGAGAGAGATGTGTGGAGGAGAGAGAGAGAGATGTGTGGGAGGAGAGAGAGAGATGTGTGGAGGAGAGAGAGAGAGAGATGTGTGGAGGAGAGAGAGAGATGTGGAGGAAGAGAGAGATGTGTGGAGAGAGAGAGAGATGTGTGGAAGAGAGAGAGAGATGATGTGGAAGGAAGAGAGAGAGAGATGTGTGGAAAGAGAGAGAGATGTGTGGAGGAGAGAGAGAGATGTGTGGAAGAGAGAGAGAGAGAGAGAGTGTGGAGGAGAGAGTGTGGAGGAGAGAGAGAGATGTGTGGAGAGAGAGAGAGAGATGTGTGGAGGAGGAGATGAGAGAGAGAGAGTGTGGAGGAGAGGAGGAGAGAGAGAGAGAGATGTGTGGAAGAGAGAGAGAGAGATGTGTGGAAGAGAGAGAGAGAGGAGAGAGAGAGAGATGTGTGGAGAGAGAGAGAGAGATGTGTGATGAGGAGAGAGAGAGATGAGAGAGAGTGTGGAAGAGAGAGAGAGAGATGTGTGGAGGAGAGAGAGAGAGATGTGTGGAAGAGAGAGAGAGAGTGTGGAGAGAGAGAGATGTGTGGAGAGAGAGAGAGAGAGATGTGTGGAGAGAGAGAGAGAGAGAGATGTGTGGAGAGAGAGAGAGATGAGGAGAGAGAGAGAGAGATGTGTGAGGAGAGAGAGAGAGAGATGTGTGGAGAGAGAGAGATGTGTGGAGAGAGAGAGAGATGTGTGGAGGAGAGAGAGAGAGAGATGTGTGGAGGAGAGAGAGAGAGAGAGAGAGAGATGTGTGGAGGAGAGAGAGAGAGATGTGTGGAGGAGAGAGAGAGATGTGTGGAAGAGAGAGAGAGAGATGTGTGGAAGAGAGAGAGAGAGATGTGTGGAAGAGAGAGAGAGATGTGTGGAGGAGAGAGAGAGATGTGTGGAAGAGAGAGAGAGAGAGATGTGTGGAGAGAGAGAGAGAGAGATGATGTGGAAGAGAGAGAGAGAGATGTGTGGAGGAGAGAGAGAGAGATGTGTGGAAGGAGAGAGAGAGAGAGATGTGTGGAGGAGAGAGATGAGAGAGAGAGAGAGATGTGTGGAAGAGAGAGAGAGATGTGTGGAGAGAGAGAGTGTGGAGAGAGAGAGATGTGTGGAGAGAGAGAGAGAGATGTGTGGAAGAGAGAGAGAGAGATGTGTGGAAGAGAGAGAGAGATGTGTGGAAGAGAGAGAGAGAGAGATGTGTGGAGAGAGAGAGAGAGAGATGTGTGGAAGAGAGAGAGAGAGATGTGTGGAGAGAGAGAGAGATGTGTGGAAGAGAGAGAGAGATGTGTGGAAGAGAGAGAGAGAGAGATGTGTGGAGGAGAGAGAGAGAGAGATGTGTGGAGAGAGAGAGAGAGATGTGTGGAGAGAGAGAGAGAGATGTGTGGAGGAGAGAGAGAGGTGTGGAGAGAGAGAGAGATGTGTGGAGAGAGGAGAGAGAGAGAGAGAGAGATGTGTGGAGAGAGAGAGAGAGAGATGTGTGGAGGAGAGAGAGAGAGAGAGAGAGAGAGAGTGTGGAGGAGAGAGAGATGAGAGAGAGTGTGGAGGAGAGAGAGAGAGAGAGAGATGTGTGGAGAGAGAGAGAGAGATGTGTGGAAGAGAGAGAGAGATGAGAGATGTGTGGAGGAGAGAGAGAGAGAGAGAGAGTGTGGAGGAGAGAGAGAAGAGAGAGAGAGAGATGTGTGGAGGAGAGAGAGTGTGGAGGAGAGAGAGATGTGTGGAGGAGAGAGAGAGAGAGATGTGTGGAGGAGAGAGAGAGAGATGTGTGTGTTGGAGAGAGAGAGAGAGATGTGTGGATGAGAGAGAGAGAGATGTGTGGAAGAGAGAGAGAGATGAGGAGAGAGAGAGAGAGATGTGTGGAGGAGAGAGAGAGATGTGTGGAGGAGAGAGAGAGAGATGTGTGGAAGAGAGAGAGAGAGAAGAGAGAGAGAGAGATGTGGGAGAGAGAGAGAGTGTGGAGGAGAGAGAGAGATGTGTGGAGAGAGAGAGAGAGAGTGTGGAGGAGAGAGAGATGTGTGGAAGAGAGAGAGATGAGATGGAGAGAGAGAGAGAGAGATGTGTGGAAGAGAGAGAGAGAGATGTGTGGAAGAGAGAGAGAGATGTGTGGAAGAGAGAGAGAGAGATGTGTGGAAGAGAGAGAGAGAGAGAGATCTGGGGAAGAGAGAGAGAGAGTGGAAGAGAGAGAGAGAGATGTGTGGAGGAGAGAGAGATGTGGAGAGAGAGAGAGAGAGATGTGTGGAGAGAGAGATGTGTGAGAGAGAGAGAGATGTGTGGAAGAGAGAGAGAGATGTGTGGAAGAGAGAGAGAGATGAGAGAGAGATGTGTGTGGAGAGAGAGAGAGATGTGTGGAGAGAGATGTGTGGAAGAGAGAGAGATGTGTGGAGAGAGAGAGAGAGAGAGAGATGTGTGGAGGAGAGAGAGAGAGAGATGTGTGGAGGAGAGAGAGAGAGTGGAGAGATGTGGGAGGAGAGAGAGAGAGAGAGATGTGTGGAGAGAGAGAGAGAGAGATGTGTGGAGAGAGTGGAGAGAGAGAGAGAGATGTGAGAGAGAGAGAGAGAGATGTGTGGAAGAGAGTGTGAGAGAGAGAGATGTGTGGAGAGAGATGAGAGAGAGAGAGAGAGATGTGTGGAGAGAGAGAGAGAGTGTGGAGAGAGAGAGAGAGATGTGTGGAGGAGAGAGAGAGAGAGATGTGTGGAGGAGAGAGAGAGATGTGGAGGAGAGAGAGATGTGTGGAGGAGAGAGAGAGAGAGATGTGAGAGAGATGTGAGGAGAGAGAGAGAGAGATGTGTGGAGGAGAGGAGAGAGAGAGAGAGATGATGTGGAGGAGAGATGTGTGAGAGAGAGAGAGATGTGGAGGAGAGAGAGTGGAGAGAGAGAGATGTGTGGAGAGAGAGAGAGAGAGATGTGTGGAGAGAGAGAGAGAGAGATGTGGAGAGAGAGAGAGAGAGGAGAGATGTGTGGAGAGAGAGAGAGAGATGTGTGGAGGAGAGAGAGAGAGAGAGAGAGATGTGTGGAAGGAGAGAGAGAGAGAGAGAGTGGAAGAGAGAGATGATGTGATGTGTGGAAGGAGAGAGAGTGGAGAGAGAGAGAGAGAGATGTGGAAGAGAGAGAGAGAGAGATGTGGAGGAGAGAGAGAGAGATGTGGAAGAGAGAGAGAGTGTGGAAGAGAGAGAGAGAGATGTGTGGAGAGAGAGAGAGAGAGAGAGTGTGGAGTGTGAGAGAGAGAGAGATGTGTGGAAGAGAGAGAGATGTGTGGAGAGAGAGAGAGATGTGTGGAGGAGAGAGAGAGATGTGTGGAGGAGAGAGAGAGAAGTGTGGAGGAGAGAGAGAGAAGTGTGGAGGAGAGAGAGAGATGTGTGGAGGAGAGAGAGAGATGTGTGGAAGAGAGAGAGAGAGAGAGAGATGTGTGGAGGAGAGAGAAAGAGAGAGAGAGGTGTGGAGGAGAGAGAGAGTGTGGAGGAGAGAGAGAGATGTGTGGAGAGAGTGTGGAGAGAGAGAGAGATGTGGAGGAGAGAGAGAGAGAGTGTGGAGGAGAGAGAGAGTGTGGAAGAGAGAGAGAGATGTGTGGAGAGAGAGAGTGTGAGAGAGAGAGAGAGATGTGGAAGAGAGAGAGAGATGTGTGGAAGAGAGAGAGAGAGAGATGTGGAAGAGAGGAGAGAGAGAGAGAGATGTGTGGAAGAGAGAGAGAAGAGAGATGTGGAAGAGAGAGAGATGATGTGTGAGAGAGAGAGAGATGAGTGGAAGGAGAGAGAGAGTGTGGAGAGAGAGAGATGATGTGTGGAAGAGAGAGAGAGAGAGAGAGAGAGAGATGTGTGGAGAGAGAGAGAGAGAGAGAGATGTGTGGAAGAGAGAGAGAGAGAGTGTGGAGAGAGAGAGAGAGAGTGTGGAAGAGAGAGAGAGAGAGATGTGGAGGAGAGAGAGAGAGAGAGATGTGTGGAGAGAGAGAGAGAGAGATGTGTGGAAGAGAGAGAGAGAGAGATGTGTGGAAGAGAGAGAGAGAGAGGTGTGGAGAGATGAGAGAGAGAGAGAGTGTGGAAGAGAGAGAGAGAGATGTGTGGAGAGAGAGAGAGAGAGATGTGTGGAGAGAGAGAGAGAGAGAGTGTGGAAGAGAGAGAGAGAGAGAGATGTGTGGAGAGAGAGAGAGTGTGGGAAGAGAGAGAGAGAGAGAGAGAGAGTGTGGAGAGAGAGAGAGATGTGTGGAGAGAGAGAGATGTGTGGAGGAGAGAGAGAGATGTGTGGAGGAGAGAGAGAGAGAGAGATGTTAGGAGGAGAGAGATGTGTGGAGGAGAGAGAGAGAGATGTGTGGAAGAGAGAGAGAGAGATGTGTGGAGAGAGAGAGAGAGAGATGTGTGGAGGAGAGAGAGAGAGTGTGGAGAGAGAGAGAGAGTGTGGAAGGAGAGAGAGTGGAGAGAGAGAGAGATGTGTGGAAGAGAGAGAGAGATGTGGAGGAAGAGAGAGAGAGAGTGTGGAGAGAGAGAGAGAGAGATGTGTGGAAGAGAGAGAGAGTGTGGAAGAGAGAGATGTGTGGAGGAGAGAGAGAGAGATGTGTGGAAGAGAGAGAGAAGAGAGAGATGTGTGGAGGAGAGAGAGAGAGATGTGTGGAGGAGAGAGAGAGAGATGTGTGGAGGAGAGAGAGAGAGATGTGTGGAAGAGAGAGAGAGAGAGATGTGTGGAGAGAGAGAGAGAGAGATGTGTGGAGAGAGAGAGAGAGATGTGTGGAAGGAGAGAGAGAGAGAGAGATGTGTGGAAGAGAGAGAGAGAGAGAGGAAGAGAGAGAGAGATGTGTGGAAGAGAGAGAGAGAGAGATGTGTGGAAGAGAGAGAGAGAGAGAGAGAGAGAGAGAGAGAGAGATGTGTGGAAGAGAGAGAGAGAGAGAGGTGTGGAAGAGAGAGATGTGTGGAGGAGAGAGAGAGAGAGGTGTGGAAGAGAGAGAGAGAGAGAGAGAGAGAGATGTGTGGAAGAGACAGAGAGATGTGTGGAAGAGAGAGAGAGATGTGTGGAAGAGAGAGAGAGATGTGTGGAAGGAGAGAGAGAGAAGAGAGAGAGATGTGTGGAAGAGAGAGAGAGAGAGAGATGTGTGGAAGAGAGAGAGAGTGTGGAGAGAGAGAGAGAGATGTGTGGAGAGAGAGAGATGTGTGGAAGAGACAGAGAGATGTGTGGAGAGAGAGAGAGAGAGATGTGTGGAAGAGAGAGAGAGAGAGAGAGAGATGTGTGGAAGAGAGAGAGAGATGTGTGGAAGAGAGAGAGAGATGTGTGGAAGAGAGAGAGTGTGGAGAGAGAGAGATGTGGAAGAGAGAGAGAGATGAGAGAGAGAGAGAGATGTGGAGAGAGAGAGAGAGAGAGAGAGATGTGTGGAAGAGAGAGAGAGAGATGTGTGGAAGAGAGATGTGTGGAAGAGAGAGATGTGTGGAGAGAGAGAGAGATGTGGAGAGAGAGAGAGAGATGTGGAAGGAGAGAGAGATGTGTGGAGAGAGAGAGATGTGTGGAGGAGAGAGAGAGAGATGAGAGAGAGAGATGTGTGGAAGAGAGAGAGAGATGTGTGGAGGAGAGAGAAAGAGAGAGAGAGATGTGTGGAAGAGAGAGAGAGAGATGTGTGGATAGAGAGAGAGAGAGATGTGTGGAGGAGAGAGAGAGATGTGTGGAGAGAGAGAGAGAGATGTGTGGAGAGAGAGAGAGAGAGAGAGATGTGTGGAAGAGAGAGAGAGAGAGATGTGTGGAGAGAGAGAGAGAGAGATGTGTGGAAGAGAGAGAGAGAGAAAGTGGGGAGGAGAGAGAGAGAGAGATGTGTGGAGAGAGAGAGATGTGTGGTGGAGAGAGAGAGAGATGTGTGGTGGAGAGAGAGAGAGAGAGATGTGTGGAGGAGAGAGAGAGAGAGAGATGTGTGGTGGAGAGAGAGAGAGATGTGAGAGAGAGAGAGAGAGATGTGTGGTGGAGAGAGAGAGAGAGAGAGATGTGTGGAGAGAGAGAGAGATGTGTGGTGGAGAGAGAGAGAGATGTGTGGAGGAGAGAGAGAGATGTGTGGTGGAGAGAGAGAGAGAGAGATGTGTGGTGGAGAGAGAGAGAGAGAGAGATGTGTGGTGGAGAGAGAGAGAGAGAGATGTGTGGAGGAGAGAGAGAGAGAGAGAGATGTGTGGAGGAGAGAGAGAGAGAGAGATGTGTGGAGGAGAGAGAGAGATGTGTGGAGAGAGAGAGAGAGAGATGTGTGGAGAGAGAGAGAGAGAGAGATGTGGAGGAGAGAGAGAGAGAGAGAGATGTGTGAGAGGAGAGAGAGAGAGAGAGAGAGAGAGAGAGTGAGAGAGAGATGTGTGGAGAGAGAGAGAGAGAGATGTGGTGGAGAGAGAGAGAGAGAGATGACGTGTGGAGAGAGAGAGAGAGAGTGTGGAGGAGAGAGAGAGAGATGATGTGGTGAGAGAGAGAGAGAGAGAGATGTGTGGGAGGAGAGAGAGAGAGAGAGATGTGAGACGTGGAGAGAGAGAGAGAGAGAGAGTGTGGAGGAGAGAGAGAGAGAGAGATGTGTGGAGGAGAGAGAGAGAGAGATGTGTGGAGAGAGAGAGAGAGAGAGATGTGTGGAGGAGAGAGAGAGAGAGAGATGTGGAGAGAGAGAGAGAGAGAGAGAGAGAGACGTGTGGTGGAGAGAGTGTGGTGGAGAGAGAGATGTGTGGTGGAGGAGAGAGAGAGAGAGAGATGTGGAGGAGAGAGAGAGAGAGAGAGAGAGAGAGGAGTGGAGAGTGTGGAGAGAGAGAGAGATGTGTGGAGAGAGAGAGAGAGAGATGATGTGTGGAGTGGGAGAGAGAGAGAGAGAGAGATGTGTGGAGGAGAGAGAGAGAGAGATGTGTGGAGGAGAGAGAGAGAGAAGTGTGTGGAGAGAGAGAGAGAGAGTGTGGAGAGAGAGAGAGAGAGTGTGGAGGAGAGAGATGTGTGTGGAGGAGAGAGAGAGAGAGAGATGATGTGGAGGAGAGAGAGAGAGTGTGGAAGAGAGAGAGAGAGATGTGTGGAGAGAGAGAGAGAGAGAGTGATGGTGGAGGAGAGAGAGAGAGATGGAGGAGAGAGAGAGAGAGAGTGAGAGAGAGAGAGAGAGATGTGGAGAGAGAGAGAGAGATGTGTGGAGGAGAGAGAGAGAGATGTGGGAGGAGAGAGAGAGAGAGAGATGTGTGGAGGAGAGAGAGAGAGAGAGAGAGATGTGGGAGAGAGAGAGAGAGGAGAGAGAGAGAGAGATGTGGAGGAGAGAGAGAGAGATGTGTGGAGGAGAGAGAGAGAGATGTGGAGGAGAGAGAGAGAGAGATGGAGTGGAGAGAGAGAGAGATGTGGAGGAGAGAGAGATGTGTGGAGGAGAGAGAGATGTGGAGAGGAGAGAGAGAGAGTGGAGAGGAGAGAGAGAGATGTGTGGAGGAGAGAGAGAGAGAGAGAGAGAGAGAGGTGTGGAGAGAGAGAGAGAGATGTGGAGAGAGAGAGAGAGAGAGAGAGAGAGAGAGGAGAGAGAGAGGGAGAGAGAGAGAGAGATGTGTGGAGGAGAGAGAGAGATGTGTGGAGGAGAGAGAGAGAGAGAGAGATGTGTGGAGGAGAGAGAGAGAGAGATGTGTGGAGGGAGAGAGAGAGAGAGAGATGTGGAGGAGAGAGAGAGAGAGATGTGGAGGAGAGAGAGAGAGATGTGTGGAGGAGAGAGAGAGAGAGAGATGTGGAGGAGAGAGAGAGAGAGGTGGAGGAGAGAGAGAGATGTGGAGGAGAGAGAGAGAGAGAGATGTGGGAGGAGAGAGAGAGAGAGTGTGAGGGAGAGAGAGAGAGATGTGGAGGAGAGAGAGAGAGAGAGATGTGTGGAGAGAGAGAGAGAGATGTGGAGGAGAGAGAGAGAGAGAGATGTGGAGAGAGAGAGAGAGAGAGTGTGGAGAGAGAGAGAGAGAGAGATGTGTGTGGAGGAGAGAGAGAGAGAGAGAGAGATGTGTGGAGGAGAGAGAGAGAGAGAGAGATGTGGAGGAGAGAGAGAGAGAGAGAGAGATGTGTGGAGGAGAGAGAGAGAGAGAGAGAGAGATGTGTGGAGGAGAGAGAGAGAGAGAGAGAGACGTGGTGTGGAGGAGAGAGAGAGAGAGATGTGGGAGAGAGAGAGAGAGAGAGAGAGATGTGGGAGGAGAGAGAGAGAGAGAGACGTGTGGTGGAGAGAGAGAGAGAGAGAGATGTGTGGAGAGAGAGAGAGAGAGATGTGTGGAGGAGAGAGAGTGTGGAGGAGAGAGAGAGATGTGTGGAGGAGAGAGAGAGAGAGAGAGAGAGATGTGGAGGAGAGAGAGAGAGAGATGTGGAGAGAGAGAGAGAGAGAGAGAGAGATGTGGAGGAGAGAGAGAGAGAGAGAGAGAGAGACGTGTGTAGAGAGAGAGAGAGAGAGAGAGATGTGTGGAGGAGAGAGAGAGAGAGAGAGATGTGTGGAGAGAGAGAGACGTGTGGAGGAGAGAGAGAGAGAGAGAGAGTGTGGAGAGAGACAGAGAGAGATGTGTGGAGGAGAGAGAGAGAGAGATGTGGAGGAGAGAGAGAGATGTGTGAGAGAGAGAGAGAGAGAGAGAGAGAGAGAGAGAGAGACGTGTGTTGGAGAGAGAGAGTGTGAGGAGAGAGAGAGAGATGTGTGGAGGGAGAGAGAGAGATGTGGAGAGAGAGAGAGAGAGATGTGGAGGAGAGAGAGAGATGGAGAGAGAGAGAGAGAGAGAGAGAGAGAGAGTGGAGAGGAGAGAGAGAGAGAGATGTGTGGAGAGGAGAGAGAGAGTGTGGAGGAGAGAGAGAGAGAGATGTGTGGTGAGAGAGAGAGAGAGATGTGTGGAGGAGAGAGAGAGAGAGATGTGTGGTGGAGAGAGAGAGAGAGAGATGTGTGGTGGAGAGAGAGAGAGATGTGTGGGAGAGAGAGAGAGAGAGATGTGTGGTGGAGAGAGAGAGATGTGTGGTGGAGAGAGAGAGAGATGTGTGGTGGAGAGAGAGAGAGAGAGATGTGTGGTGGAGAGAGAGAGAGAGATGTGTGGTGGAGAGAGAGAGAGAGATGTGGTGGAGAGAGAGAGAGAGAGAGATGTGGTGGAGAGAGAGATGTGTGGTGGAGAGAGAGAGATGTGTGGAGGAGAGAGATGTGTGGAGAGAGAGAGAGAGAGATGTGGTGGAGAGAGAGAGAGAGAGACGTGTGGAGGAGAGAGAGAGATGTGTGGTGGAGAGAGAGAGATGTGTGGTGGAGAGAGAGAGAGAGAGAGAGATGTGTGGTGGAGAGAGAGAGAGAGAGAGATGTGTGGTGAGAGAGAGAGAGAGAGAGAGGTGTGGAGGAGGAGAGAGAGAGAGAGAGAGATGTGTGGTGGAGAGAGAGAGAGAGATGTGTGGAGAGAGAGAGAGAGAGAGATGTGAGAGAGAGAGAGAGAGAGATGTGGAGAGAGAGAGAGAGAGTGGAGGAGAGAGAGAGAGATGTGTGGAGGAGAGAGAGAGAGAGAGAGATGTGTGGTGGAGAGAGAGATGTGAGAGAGAGAGAGAGAGAGATGTGTGGAGAGAGAGAGAGAGAGAGAGAGAGAGAGTGGAGGAGAGAGAGAGAGAGAGAGAGAGAGAGAGAGATGTGGAGGAGAGAGAGAGAGAGAGAGAGAGACGTGTGGAGGAGAGAGAGAGAGAGAGAGATGTGGGGGAGAGAGAGAGAGAGTGGAGGAGGAGATGTGTGGAGGAGAGAGAGAGATGTGTGGAGAGATGTGTGGAGGAGAGAGAGAGATGTGGAGGAGAGAGAGAGAGAGAGATGTGGAGGAGAGAGAGAGAGAGAGAGAGAGAGAGAGAGATGTGTGGAGGAGAGAGAGAGAGAGATGTGGAGGAGAGAGAGAGAGAGATGTGGAGGAGAGAGAGAGAGATGTGGAGGAGAGAGAGAGAGAGTGGAGAGATGTGTGGAGAGAGAGAGAGAGAGAGAGAGAGATGTGTGGAGGAGAGAGAGAGATGTGGAGGAGGAGAGAGAGAGAGAGATGTGTGGAGGAGAGAGAGAGATGTGTGGAGAGAGAGAGAGTGGTGAGAGAGAGAGATGTGTGAGTGGAGAGAGAGAGAGAGATGTGTGGAGGAGAGAGAGAGAGAGAGAGAGAGAGATGTGTGGAGGAGAGAGAGAGAGAGATGTGGAGGAGAGAGAGAGAGAGATGTGTGGAGAGAGAGAGAGAGAGAGATGTGTGGTGGAGAGAGAGAGAGAGAGATGTGTGGAGGAGAGAGAGAGAGAGAGATGGTGGAGAGAGAGAGAGAGATGTGTGGTGGAGAGAGAGAGAGAGATGTGGTGGAGAGAGAGAGAGAGATGTGGTGGAGAGAGAGAGAGAGAGAGAGAGAGAGAGGAGAGAGAGAGAGAGAGATGTGGAGGAGAGAGAGAGAGAGAGAGATGTGGAGGAGAGAGAGAGAGAGATGTGGTGGAGGAGAGAGAGAGAGTGGAGGAGAGAGAGAGAGAGAGAGAGAGAGAGAGAGAGATGGAGGAGAGATAGAGAGAGAGATGGAGAGACGTGTGGAGGAGAGAGAGAGACGTGTGGTGGAGAGAGAGAGAGAGAGAGATGTGTGGAGGAGAGAGAGAGAGAGAGAGATGTGTGGAGGAGAGAGAGAGAGAGAGATGTGTGGAGGAGAGAGAGAGAGAGAGATGTGTGGAGAGAGAGAGAGAGAGATGTGTGGAGAGAGAGAGAGAGATGTGGAGGAGAGAGAGAGAGATGGAGGAGAGAGAGAGAGAGAGATGGAGAGAGAGAGAGAGAGAGAGAGAGAGAGAGAGAGAGAGAGAGAGAGAGAGAGAGATGTGTGGAGAGAGAGAGAGAGAGAGAGAGAGAGTGGTGGAGAGAGAGAGAGAGAGAGAGATGTGTGGTGGAGAGAGAGAGAGAGAGAGAGAGAGAGAGATGTGGAGGAGAGAGAGAGAGAGAGAGATGAGAGAGAGAGATGTGTGGAGGAGAGAGAGAGAGAGAGATGTGGGAGGAGAGAGAGAGAGAGATGTGAGGAGAGAGAGAGAGAGATGGGAGAGAGAGAGAGAGAGATGTGTGGAGGAGAGAGAGAGAGAGATGTGTGGAGGAGAGAGAGAGAGAGAGATGTGTGGAGGAGAGAGAGAGATGTGTGGAGGAGAGAGAGAGAGATGTGTGGAGGAGAGAGAGAGAGAGAGATGTGTGGAGAGAGAGAGAGAGAGAGATGTGTGGAGGAGAGAGAGAGAGAGAGAGAGATGTGTGGAGGAGAGAGAGATAGAGAGAGAGATGTGTGGAGGAGAGAGAGATAGAGAGAGAGATGTGTGGAGGAGAGAGAGATAGAGAGAGATGTGTGGAGGAGAGAGAGAGAGAGATGTGTGGAGGAGAGAGAGAGAGAGATGTGTGGAGGAGAGAGAGAGAGAGATGTGTGGAGGAGAGAGAGAGATGTGTGGAGGAGAGAGAGAGAGAGAGAGAGATGTGTGGAGGAGAGACAGAGAGAGATGTGTGGAGGATGGAGAGAGAGAGATGTGTGGAGGAGAGAGAGATGTGAGGAGGAGAGAGAGAGTGATGTGTGGAGGAGAGAGAGAAAGAGATGTGTGGTGGAGAGAGAGAGAGAGAGAGAGAGAGAGAGATGTGTGGAGAGAGAGAGAGAGAGATGTGTGGAGGAGAGAGAGAGAGATGTGGAGGAGGAGAGAGAGATGTGGAGGAGAGATGTGTGGAGGAGAGAGAGTGATGTGTGGAGGAGAGAGAGAGTGATGTGTGGAGGAGAGAGAGAGTGATGTGTGGAGGAGAGAGAGAGTGATGTGTGGAGGAGAGAGAGAGAGAGAGAGAGACGTGTGGAGGGAGAGAGAGAGAGAGAGAGACATGTGGAGGAGAGAGAGAGAGAGAGAGAGAGAGAGAGATGTGTGGAGGAGAGAGAGAGAGAGATGTGTGGTGGAGAGAGAGAGAGAGAGAGAGAGAGAGATGTGGAGAGAGAGAGAGAGATGTGTGGAGGGAGAGAGAGAGAGAGATGAGGAGAGAGAGAGAGAGAGTGTGTGGGAGGAGAGAGAGAGAGAGAGAGAGAGAGAGAGAGAGAGATGTGTGGAGGAGAGAGAGAGAGAGAGAGATGTGGAGGAGAGAGAGATAGAGAGAGAGATGTGTGGAGGAGAGAGAGAGAGAGATGTGTGGAGGAGAGAGAGAGAGAGATGTGGAGGAGGAGAGAGAGAGAGAGAGATGTGTGGAGGAGAGAGAGAGAGAGAGAGATGTGTGGAGGAGAGAGAGAGAGAGATGTGTGGAGGAGAGAGAGAGAGAGATGTGGAGGAGAGAGAGAGAGAGAGAGAGAGATGTGTGGAGGAGAGAGAGAGATAGATGTGTGGAGGAGAGAGAGAGATAGATGTGTGGAGGAGAGAGAGAGAGAGAGATGTGTGAGAGAGAGAGAGTGGAGAGAGAGATGTGTGGAGGAGAGAGAGAGAGAGATGTGGAGGAGAGAGAGAGAGAGAGAGAGTGAGTGAGAGAGAGAGAGAGTGTGGAGGAGAGAGAGAGAGAGAGAGAGAGAGATGAGGAGATGTGGGAGGAGAGAGAGAGAGAGAGAGAGAGTGTGGAGGAGAGAGAGAGAGAGAGATGTGTGGAGGAGAGAGAGAGAGAGAGATGTGTGGGAGGAGAGAGAGAGAGATGTGTGGGAGGAGAGAGAGAGAGAGAGATGTGTGTGAGAGAGAGAGAGAGAGATGTGTGGAGGAGAGAGAGAGAGAGAGATGTGTGGAGGAGAGAGAGAGAGAGAGAGAGAGAGAGATGTGTGGAGGAGAGAGAGAGAGAGAGAGAGAGATGTGTGGAGGAGAGAGAGAGATGTGTGGAGGAGAGAGAGAGAGAGATGTGTGGAGGAGAGAGAGAGAGAGAGAGAGATGTGTGGAGGAGAGAGAGAGAGAGAGAGAGAGAGAGAGATGTGTGGAGGAGAGAGAGAGAGAGAGATGTGGAGGATGAGAGAGAGAGAGAGAGAGAGACGTGTGGAGGAGAGAGAGAGAGAGACAGTGGGAGGAGAGAGAGAGAGAGATGTGTGGAGGAGAGAGAGAGATGTGTGGAGGGAGAGAGAGAGAGATGTGTGGAGGAGAGAGAGAGAGAGAGTGTGGAGGAGAGAGAGAGAGAGAGAATGTGTGGAGGAGAGAGAGAGAGAGAGAGAGAGAGATGTGTGGAGGAGAGAGAGAGAGAGAGATGTGTGGTGGAGGAGAGAGAGAGAGAGAGATGTGTGGAGGAGAGAGAGAGAGAGAGAGATGGAGAGAGAGAGAGAGAGAGATGTGGAGGAGAGACAGAGAGATGTGTGGAGAGAGAGAGAGAGAGAGAGAGAGAGAGAGAGAGATGTGTGTGGAGGAGAGAGAGAGAGAGAGATGTGTGGAGGAGAGAGAGAGAGAGATGTGTGGAGGAGAGAGAGAGAGATGTGTGGAGGAGAGAGAGAGAGAGATGTGTGGAGGAGAGAGAGAGAGAGATGTGTGGAGGAGAGAGAGAGAGAGAGAGATGTGTGGAGGAGAGAGAGAGAGAGAGATGTGTGGAGGAGAGAGAGAGATGTGTGGAGGAGAGAGAGAGATGTGTGGAGGAGAGAGAGAGGTGTGGAGGAGAGAGAGAGGTGTGGAGGAGAGAGAGAGAGATGTGTGGAGGAGATATAGAGAGAGAGATGTGTGGAGGAGAGAGAGAGAGATGTGTGGAGGAGAGACAGGGTGTGGGGAGAGAGGAGACAGCGATAGAAGAGAAAGAAAAAGAGGCCGATACAAAAGAGAATGAGAGAGGGAGAGAAAAGAGGAGAGAATGAGAGAGAGAGAGGGAGAGAGAAGAGAGGAGAGAGAGAGAGAGGCACCAAAGCAGTCTTCAGACCAGAGAAAGAACACAGAGGAGCATTACGAGGATAGGAGGATAGAGCACATTTACGCTCTCTCTAGCTAACTCACTGGTATCACAAAGCAGAAAGAAGGTAGTGAGTCTGGATCGGTCTGACTTTGAGTGCTTAATGCCCAGATATCATGGAAGACTGCCCTGCAGTATCGCTCCGTGGATTAGTAAGGGGGCTATTACACCGCAAATAGGTAGGGAACCCCTTCAAAGATCCCCTTTACTGACATAAACTTGCATCCCTCAATATCCTAGCCATACATTAGGACGCTATATGGATGAAGGCCCTTCATAGATCCACCTCTTAATAATGGGTGGGTCTCAAATTACACCCTATTCCATGAAAAATAAGCCACAGGAGTTTGAGCGAGAATTCAGACATGTATATAAGCAACATATAGTATTAATAAGAAGGGGCTAGAAGCATCTTATATGGTGAGCTACTAAGTGGCTATGTCAGGCAAGCCCCATACTATTGTGGAGGACTTCATTCTTCCTGCTGCTGCGGATATGGCTGGGACAATGCTGGGGAAAAAGGCCCAAAAAAACTATACTGATAATGCCTCCATCAAACAACACTGTTTGACGACGCATCAGTGACCTGACAGGAGAAGTTTTGAAACAATTACTGCTTTGCATACAAGCCAGTGAATTCTATGCATTACAGCTGGATGAGTCAACAGACATGGCGGGCCTGGTACAGCTCCTGGTATACGTTTATGGGGGGGTCAATTAAGGAAAACGTCCTCTACTGCAAACCACTGGAAACCAGGACAACATGAGAGGATATTTTTAAAGTACTGGACAGCTTTGTGACATCAAATGGACTTTGGTGGTCAAGGTGTGTTGGTATCTGTACTGATGGCACAAAAGCCATGACAGGAAGACATGGTGGAGTGGTAATGTGCGTGCAAGCAGTTACTCCCGATGCCACTTGGGTACACTGCAGCATCCACCGAGAGGCTCTTGCTGCCAAGGGAATGCCTGACAGCTTGAACAACATTTTGGACACTACATTGAAAATGGTTAACTTTGTTAAAGCAAGGCCCCTGAACTCTCGTGTATTTTCTGCACTTTGCAATAATATGGGCAGCGACCATGTAACACTTTTACAAAATACAAAAGTGAGCTGGTTAACAAGGGGCAAAGAATTGATGCGTTTTTTTAAACTGAGAGACGGGCTTAAAGTTTTCTTTACTGACCATAATTTTCGCTTGTCTGACCGCTTGCATGATGATGAGTTTCTCACACGACTGGCTTATCTGGGTGATGTTTTTCTCACCTGAATGATCTGAATCTAGGATTACAAGGACTTCCCGCAACTATATTCAATGTGTGGGACAAAATTGAGGCTATGATTAAGAAGTTGGAGCTCTTCTCTGTCTGCATTAAGAAGGACAGCACACAGGTGTTTCCATCATTGTATGATTTCTTTGTGTGCAAATGAACTCAAGCTAATAGACAATGTCAAATTTGATATAGCGAAGCACCAGAGTTGGGTGCGCAATTACGCAGGTACTTTCTCGAAACGGATGACACAAAAAACTGGATTCATTATCCCTTTCATGCCCTGCCTCCAGTCCACTTAACGATATCTGAACAAGAAAGCCTGAACAAGAAATTGCAACAAGTGGTTCTGTGAAATTTTTATTTAAATCAGAAGCCACTAACAGATTTCTGGATTGGGCTGTGCTCAGTCTCTCCTGCCTTGTCAAATCACACTATTAAGACACTGATGCCCTTTGCAACCACGTACCTACAGTGCCTTGCGAATGTATTCGGCCCCCTCGAACTTTGCGACCTTTTGCCACATTTCAGGCTTCAAACATAAAGATATAAAACTGTATTGTTTTGTGAAGAATCAACAACAAGTGGGACACAATCATGAAGTGGAACTACATTTATTGGATATTTCAAACTTTTTTAACAAATAAAAAACTGAAAAATTGGGCGTGCAAAATTATTCAGCCCACTTAAGTTAATACTTTGTAGCTCCACCTTTTGCTGCGATTACAGCTGTAAGTCGCTTGGGGTATGTCTCTATCAGTTTTGCACACTGAGAGTGAAATTTTTCCCCATTTCTCCTTGCAAAACAGCTCGACCTCAGTGAGGTTGGATGGAGAGCATTTGTGAACAGCAGTTTTCAGTTCTTTCCACAGATTCTCGATTGGATTCAGGTCTGGACTTTGACTTGGCCATTCTAACACCTGGATATGTTTATTTTTGAACCATTCCATTGTAGATTTTGCTTTATGTTTTGGATCATTGTCTTGTTGGAAGACAAATCTCCGTCCCAGTCTCAGGTCTTTTGCAGACTCCATCAGGTTTTCTTCCAGATTGGTCCTGTATTTGGCTCCATCCATCCATCTTCCCATCAATTTTAACCATCTTCCCTGTCCCTGCTGAAGAAAAGCAGGCCCAAACCATGATGCTGCCACCACCATGTTTGACAGTGGAGAACGTGTGGTCAGGGTGATGAGCTGTGTTGCTTTTACGCCAAACATAACGTTTTGCATTGTTTCTAAAAAGTTCAATTTTGGTTTCATCTGACCAGAGCACCTTCTTCCACATGTTTGGTGTGTCTCCCAGGTGGCTTGTGGAAAATTTTAGACGACACTTCTTATGGATATCTTTAAGAAATGGCTTTCTTCTTGCAACTCTTCCATAAAGGCCAGATTTGTGCAATATACGACTGATTGTTGTCCTATGGACAGAGTCTCCCACCTCAGCTGTAGATCTCTGCAGTTCATCCAGAGTGATCATGGGCCTCTTGGCTGCATCTCTGATCAGTCTTCTCCTTATATGAGCTGAAAGTTTAGAGGGCCGGCCAGGTCTTGGTAGATTTGCAGTGGTCTGATACTCCTTCCATTTCAATATTATCGCTTGCACAGTGCTCCTTGGGATGTTTAAAGCTTGGGAAATCTTTTTGTATCCAAATCCGGCTTTAAACTTCTTCACAACAGTATCTCGGACCTGCCTGGTGTGTTCCTTGTTCTTCATGATGCTCTCTGCGCTTTTAACAGACCTCTGAGACTATCACAGTGCAGGTGCATTTATACGGAGACTTGATTACACAGGTGGATTGTATTTATCATCATTAGTCATTTAGGTCAACATTGGATCATTCAGAGATCCTCACTGAACTTCTGGAGAGAGTTTGCTGCACTGAAAGGGGCTGAATAATTTTGCACGCTCAATTTTTCAGTTTTTGATTTGTTAAAAAAGTTTTAAATATCCAATAAATGTCGTTCCACTTCATGAGTGTCCCACTTGTTGTTGATTCTTCACAAAAAAATACAGTTTTATATCTTTATGTTTGAAGCCTGAAATGTGGCAAAAGGTCGCAAAGTTCAAGGGGACCGAATACTTTCGCAAGGCACTGTATGTAAGAGTGGACTCTCGGCCCTCACTAGCATGATAACTAAATACAGGCAGAAAAAGACACTCTCCAATACAACCCAACATTGCAGAGTTATGTGCATCCTTTCAAGCACACCCTTCTCTTTCACCTGTGGTGAATTATTCACCATTTTCATTAACTTCTTATGGCTGGCATCAGGGGAAATTTCAGAGTGACAACTAAAAATACAACTTTGCAACATTAAACATTCTTGAAAATGCAAGTGTCTTACACCCTTCAAAAGATTAGAATCTTGGTAATCAAACTCCGTTTTCCAATTTAAAATAGCTATTACAGAGAACAAATACCATGCTTTTGTTTGAGAAGAGCAATCAACAAAATAAACATTTTCCGCCATGACAGTTTTTACACATTCACATCTGAAGGTAAAATTATGACTTACATTCTGATATCTTGCTCTTATTTCTCTTCCTGAGGGTCCCAGTGATCAAATGAAGTGCTGTTTTCTTTGATAAAATCCATTTTATAGCCTAAATCGAAACATTTTGTGAACCGTTTGTGCCGTGAATTCCATCTCTATCAATTTTTACGGAGCATTCGACGTGATTACACACAGTAAACAATCGTTTATCTAGTCATGATTGGTTTCAGTGCATTCCTCTGGATGTTTGCAACACAGCCAAACGTCATATTTGTTTTTGCGGGAGTATTGACCGAAGTGAACTGATTTGAAGACAACGAACAATGACTACCTTACGCACCAATAATTTTAGCGAAGCTTCATTGATTGACTATATTTCTGCCCAATGACCACTGATCTTCTTGAAATCTAGCTGGGTAGTTAGCCAATGAGCTGAGGTAAACGCCAGTATGTAATGGTTTTGGGTTGGACCACCGTTCCTTGTTTGTAATCGCACGCGTAAGGAACTCCATTCTCGCCTTGACGATCAGAGGAGTTGCTGTGAGGCTTTTTACGTGCAGCTGTATTTCGGAAAGTTGTATTTTCAACGATTTCATTGAAGATATCATGGCGAATAAATCAGGAAAAGTGAAGTCAAAGTCTAAAGTGAAAGTGAAAGATTTTTTGTTTGAGGAATCTTTGAGTGTTATGATTCAAACAGGAACTGAGGAGCTGTTTCTGCAAGGACAGGACGTACTTCTGGACGGGTAAGTGCTAATGCCGTTTTATGAAATATAAATGTGTGTGTGTGTATATATATATATATATATATATATATATATATATATATATTCCCCCCCCCCCCATGTCAGATGATATTTTCCATGTTTTTATTAAAATGGAATGGAGTAGAACAGCAAACACACACATGGCCACAGCACCTGCTACTCCTCTCCATTTCCATATGAAATAGCCATTGGGTGCTGTTCAGGAGAGGGCAGGCCCACAACAATGGCCGGAGTTGAATGGAACAGCACTTCACCTTAGTGACTGTTCTCTCTGCTCTATAAAATACATATGTTTATTTTATGTGATGATAAAAGGCTCATACAATACAAAAGTTTTTTTATGTTTTCTTTCACAGTGATAGCGACTCCGACTGGGAGCCCCCGGTGCCAAGCTGCCCGTTCTAACTCTGCCCCCAGTGGTGTTCATATGCCACAGTTCATTACTGCAGGCATGACTATGCCTCAGGGCCAAAAGGGCACAGCATGGAAGCGTCGTTGTGTTCTGTGTCGCACCACTTGTTCATTTTGCCTCTGCTTTACATCAGAAAGAGTGCTACAGGACATGGCACAGGCAGCAAAATATTGTGTTGAGGACTTCCAAAGGGTGTACTGATTTTTTTAAATATTTTTTTTCTAATATTTTTTTAAACATTATTGTGTGTGTGTGTGTGTGTGTGTTAGAATTGCTTTTTGATATGTTGTATATAGTTATTTGAACTGTTGTATATAGTTATAGGTCATTTCACCAATTCGGCCACTTAGGTACATTTGGGCAACTTGTGTGGGACACCTAGGTGATTTCATGCTAAATGTCACGTAGCTCACCCATTCCTGAAGTTATCAGCCTGAAACTGTGCACACCTACAGTTGCCCTCTTGTGTTATCCATCCAAATTATCTCCAGCATCCTTTCTGACTGTGTGGCTATTCTAGTACATGTGAAAGATAATATTACAACAATAAAAAACAGAAAACGTATGCTCTTTCTTTCTCTTTTCTTCCACCAGATCTACTGTGTTATATTCTCCTACATTCAATTAACATTTCCACAAACTTCAGAATGTTTCCATTCATATAATACCAAGAATATGCATATCCTTGCCTCTGGGGCTGAGCTACAGGCAGTTAGATTAGGGTATGTCTTCAGGCGGAAATTGAGAACAAAGGGATGCAGCCATAACAGGTTAACAAATAAGGTTTTATATGTAAGATGGCTAAGTAAAGAGCACAAATATTATTATTATATTATTATTTGTGCCCTGGTCCTATAAGAGCTCTTTGTCACTTCCCATGAACCGGGTTGTGACAAACTCACACTCATTCTTATGTTTAATAAATGTATCATATAGTGTGTGTGGCAGGCTTACAATGATGGCAAAAACAACATTTGAGAGTATGCTGACCCTGGTGCTAGAGGGGGTACGCAGCTGGAGGTTGAATGTTTGAAGGGGTAAGGGATTATAAAAAGTTTGGGAACCACTGATAGAGGGAATAGAGTGACATTTGGGATGCACATAATGTTTGTGACCTCTATCGCATCCGTCCTGACCCCCAGAACACTTATAAGGATGCTCCAGGTTCTGAACAATATTTTTAATTAAAATTGGCACTGTTCTTGCCCTTCGCAAGCGGATAAATATGTTACATAGGATCGCTCTATACCCTGTCGTTAAAATAAATCAAAAAGACAGCTATGGACTATAATGGTTTAGCAGTAGAAGGGTGTTTCGATGGAAGAGGGATCAGGGAGAATGCTGTGTGTTGCCAAAACACTTTCAGTTAGATGGTTGACGCCTTGCTTTGTTACTTTGATAAAGATATGACAACATTCATCAAATGAACCTAAAATACTTCATCCACATATTTACTCATGATTATAGTAGAGCAATAGACTGTATGCTTGGTTATTTCAGATAAAGAACTTCACCAATCCATGAACATAAATGTGTGCATAGGTTCTGGATATACGCATATATGCCATATGTTCTAACTATTAAGCTTTTCAACATTACATAAAGTGGAGAATCCATCACCATTGATTAGCGTGATGAATTAGCTGGTTGTACTTAGGCACAGAGCAGTCAGCAGGGAGAGAGAATAATCTCTCCTACAAAACATCTTCAATTTATTTTGTGTATACATCAGACACACACACGAACACAGACACGCACATGCATGTGCACACACACACACAGACAGAGTGTCGTATCAGTTCCCTTCAAGGACAGACGAGGGACTGCAGCCACCTGCCAAAAAACAAACCGTGAGGCTGGTCTTAGGAGATATTCTCTGAGACTTTGACAGCATGTGCCTGGAATCCTAAGATAATTGTGTTTGTGTGTGTGTTTTGTGTTTGCTTGTGTGCGACAGGGACGTGACAGTGAAGTGTGTGTGTGTGTGTGTGTGTGTGTGTGTGTGTGTGTTTGTTATCTTGTCAGGATGTCCGGGACACAGCTGTGGACATTGACATAAGTCCAAGCAAAGGTTAAAAAACAGCTACCAGAGATAACCTCGTCAGACGAAGAAAAACACGGTTCTCTAAATTTGGAACCAGTACAACATCTACGACAGTCATATGTCTTGTTTGGTGTGCGTTCGTATGTGTGTGATGGGGGGGGGGGGGGGGTTCAGGGTTAGGGAGCTCTACTCACATCACAGCCTTTCTCTGGGTTTCTTTTCCAGTGCTTCTTCTCTACTTTCTTAGCAGAGGTGGAGCAGATATCAGCATGGCTCTTCACCCGGGGGTTCAGGGCCAGGATATTCTGATAAGAGGGAGAAGCGGGGGGGGGGGGGGGGGGGTAAAATATGCAGTTGTATCACAAAACATAGCCGGAAATTGATGGTTTTCCTAGAAAACTGTTAGCTAAAATCCCTGTTAAGAGGTTGAAATAGTCCTTATGGTCAAATGACTATTTTTCAGGGATTCCCTTTTTCCAGTAGCAATAAATACCAATTAATTCACTAAGAATATATTATTTTACCTGTACGTTTCCCAAAACAAATCAGAAATGTGCATTGCATATGTTGCGTAAGGAGGTTTCATTGTTCTACATTCAGGGTAGCAGTTGTCCCATGGGCATTTCCACGGTAACAGATTGATGCGGAGACTCCGATTTTTCACTTTAAGATGTATGTCAAACAAAAACCAATGACTGCAAAGTTAAACAAACCATATAACTATAGGCACAAGGACTACTTCTAACAATTTCCACAGAAAACGTTACAAAACGAAATGTCCTTGAAAAACAGTACAGATGCAAAGTCTGGTAATAGAAGGACGGTTTTACATTTTAGTCATTTAGCAGATGCTCTTATCCAGAACGACTTTCAGGAGCAATTAGATTTAAGTGCCTTGCTCAAGGGCACATTGACAGATTTCTCACCTAGACGGCTCAGGGCTTCGAACCAGCGACCTTTAACTGGCCCAACACTCAACGCTAGACTACCTGCCGGGTTTGTGCTATTGGTGCCATTCTGTTACCAAATTTCCAAAACACCATCTTCACACGTGACAACAAAACCGTCAGTCATGTAACCTTCCATTACAATCAACCCCCCCCCCCATCCTGCATTACCACTGATCAGCAATCATGAGCCTCTTCACTGTATGCATTATGAATGCAACACACACTCCAGTTTAAGCAGTGCACAGTAGAGCATAGCGCATCCATGAAACATCATTCATAAAGATCGGGAAACTGGGAAGACCGCAGGGACTTGGATTCTGAACACAGTGTGTGGATATGAGGATGTAAAGCAGCTCTAGGGAATCAGATTACTGCATACTGTTTTCACAGTAACTACAGAGTTGATACATACTGTGATATGAGGTTGTCTGTGCTCTTTAAAATGTCCTTTAAACCAAATAATGTCTGTTCCAGGTGCATAACTTTCGAAAAAGAGAAGTACATCTAGAAACTGAGGCTTAAATGCAAAAATATAGGTATTTCATTGGGACATTGTGAAGCCCAAAATGTTGATTGTGCAGAAAAGTGAAAGGTGAAAAACAAAACAGCTAGCTCTCCACCACTGAACGTTTAAATGCAGAGTTTTGGGAGCAGATTTGGGAGTCTATTCCTCTAGGTACTGTGCAGATGGTTTGGAGAACATATTATTTCCCCCCTCTGTTTCCTTGGTGCAAACATCACTTTAGCATTGCCCCCCCGATTGATGCAAATGCTGAGCATAAAACATTCAAAGTGCATCTCTGAGTAGCATTTTGTGTATATCCACCATGGAATCATCCCCCCCCCCCCCTTTTCTCAACAAAAGTAGCAGCATCCAACCTCAATTAGTGTCCCACAAGCTATGTGACAAGACATTAAAGCTTTTTCTTTTCATATTTTCACAGTAGGTGGAAGGGAGAAGACGGTCTCATATGGAGGTACGGGGGTGTTATTGTAAAAGGCCAGGCCTGGGCCTAACATAACCTGTGTCTCTTTCCCTACTGTGTTAGTCATGCTAAATGAAATGTCACACTTTATGCAACACCAGAAATCTTCCTATTAATTCTTTCATTTCACACCTAATAAAGTGTAGTTACACCGCTGCGTTTCTTATTTTATTGTCTGTTGAGGCCTGTGGGACTATTTCTTCCATTGTGTGGTCTAGATAACGCAACATGGCAGCGGTACACGCTCGAGGTAAACCAATAAGGACCGAAAGGTACAAATATTCTGACAGCGGTGACAAGTCTCTTGGGATCCGTTAGGAACAATGATGCTTTGACAGCATGAACATAACAATAAAGATATGATTTAACCGTCTGTATCTTATTCAAATAGTTATGTTTATATTATATCCAGCCTTTACAAACTATAACGTGTCACAACTGCTTTGATCGAGAAGCATTAGATCGGCCATAACTTACAACGCATGGCAGTTGGGTTTGAAGTGGTTCCAAAAGATTTGGAACAAACACACATAATTAGTACTTAACACCCAGAGGAGAAGCAGGACAAAAAGGTGGGAGAGTAACTGCCATAGAATGAATTAACAACCGTTCTTGTGAACAATAACCTAACCAGATTAGCAAGAATCTGACTAGCCAGAAACAGTGCACTACCAAACATGCATTAGAGAGAAAACGATTAAACATTACATTTTTTTCCCCACATTAAAACACAACATACTAGATTCAACAACTGTGACTCTCGTATCACCAGAAACGTTTACATGCCTAAACTGTTTGGGTCTCCAACATGATGTATTAAATAGAGCGACAGAAAGAAATACCAGGATTAACAAAAACAACATATCGTATTACCATGTCTTCAATGTTAAATAGACCCTCCCTCACTGCATATAGACCTGTCTCAGTGTTTGTATCTCCAGCAGAGAACCCCATTTACAGCCCTATATTGACCTGGTCTCCTCAAGTGGAAAATGTACAAGAGAAACAGATCCATGGCAGTCAGATCCAGGCAGGGTTGCAGGAAACACTAACCATGTTTGACAGGGGCTAATCTACTGTGGTTGCTAAATGGTTAAATGAAGAATAATAACAGGGAAATGGATACTAGGCAGGGTTAATCCTATGGTGTTTAAATCTAGATTGAGAGAAGCAGGGTAGTGTTCGGTAAGGCACACCGTAGCAAAATGTTCTGCAACATAAACGAACACTGGGTGTTCTTACTGGTTCAGTGTAGTATTTAAATAGTATTAAATAGTTTTCCCTACAGCACACAATCCAGATGCCCTGGCCTGCACCATAGAAAAGCAGAGAGTTCTCATTGCCATAGCTGACCATAGCAAAAACTAGGTTAACAACATGCATCCCTGTAAATGGACCCGCAGCAGGGTTTAACATATGTATCATCCCTCAATAAATACACAGTTGAGGCTATTAGTATGCTGCTATAGGATTTTCTCTGCGAAGTCAAATGTTACACATCTGGGCCAGTGGGATCAATAACGCTTACAAGAGGACTAGGCATTCATCCATACACTACACTTAGATCAATACCTACTAGGCCTAAACACCAGAGATAGTCCCTAAGATATCAGGTGTTTTTACACGCCCTCTTATTCACAGTGGTTCTACGTGTAACTAAAACAGTCAGACAGAGCGTTCCACTACTGTTTAAAGTAAACTGACAATGCTGCTCAGTACTTGTATCCATTAAGATCACATCCTAAAAGACTCAAGATCAGGTCAAGTGTGTGTTAGAATGTGTGCACGCATGCGCCGTGTGTGTCACCCAAACACCCGGTGTCTACACAACACAGGAGAACACCTCCCCTACTGTTTGTGCGACCTTTCTCACTGCAGGGTAGTTACTGGGGACCTGCTTCCACGCTAAACTCACTCTGCACAGAAGGCCTCGTCTAAACCAAGGAACCAAGGCCCATCTGTGAGTGTTGGCTGCATCAGTACGCATGTGTCCGCTGGGGAGGAAGAGAAGGCTGCCTGGCCTGCCTGCGTGTGTCTGGCTTTCACACTCTACACTGATCACACTGGGCCCCAAACAGATGGAAGATCAATAAGTGCCCGGGCCAGGCAGAACGGCCGGTGGTATGCAAACGCAGACCGAGCCCTCAGAGGAAATCAACCGGGGTGTGAGGGAGGTGAGGAAGGAGGGCGGGGGTATATGATGGACACAGGGAATGGGCAAATCACAAACTGGAAGCAGTGATTAACATTGTGGGCTGAGTGAGGACCTGAGAAGCACAAGCTGAGACTTGGAGGCATGAGACATGAGCCCTATACTATGAATGTAGTTAGAGGAGTTAGCGAGGTAACTTTGGTCAACTCTAAGTTCAACTTTGGATAACCGGTGCCGCAAATGTGGCTCACATTTTAGCCTGGTAAATTGCTATGGCAACGAATCCTTCAGATCTAACTAGCTACGGGTTAGGCTAACTCAGGGCTCACTACATTTGTCCTGGATGAAGTGTCTGAGCTGCAAGTTGACGACCAATGAAATTATTCCCTCAATCTTGCAAAGATTGCATCAATACCCTCTTCATTTGAAGAAGACAACTGATTAAATATTGTATTTTTCAAATGTGTTTTTGGATGTATATTTTTTTAATTATTAAATACCTATCACATTACACATTTAGTAACAACAAGTGTCTGTGCATTAATAAGCACAAAATAAAGACTGCACTTCTAAACTGATTTTGCAAGAAACCTGGTCTTCCATTTTCATTTAGGCACAGGTGAAAATGTGGCACGGACTTACCAATGGATTGATGTTTTAGCATCGTCTCAATGAAGAGTTTGGCATTCGACGAGCCACGTGCGACATGCATGCACAGTTAAAAACCTGCTAGTTAGCGACAGGCGGACGACCAATATCCACCGTCATAGTAAGGATCAAATCTATACTGGAATGGAAAGCTAACTGAAGCTAGCTAGCTTTAGAAAACCCTGAGTAGATCTTGCTCCGTAGTATACCCCTCGGGAGGCAGAGAGAGATACAGAATAGCTACTCGCTAACCCACCACAGTATCAGACACCAAAGAACTGTGTAAGATATACTAGCTAGCTATACTATGTACTAAGACAGGGACAATCCATGTGCTATGCAATGCATGGAAGCAGTCACGGTCCACATTGTATTCTGATAACCATAGTAGTCTCATTGTCATAAAACTGCTTTAAAAATCTTTAAAAAAAGGCCATGTTTCATAAGAAAATATATATACACGGCTCCAAAATTACTGGCACCCTTGACTGGCAATGTACAAACAATACTTAAAAAAAAAACATATAATTATAGAGATAAACTCAAAATACCAACAAATACTGTACTTCATTAATGTTTCAATGGAACCAACCAAAATCATACAATTATTTAATGAATACAAAATAAATTTCACCAAAATCAAGGTTTCATAATTATTGTCACTCCTCATTTAGTACTTAGTGCAAACACCTCTGGCAAGGATAACAGCATGGAGTCTTTTCCTGTAATGTTTGACAAGGTTAAGGAAAACATTTGGAGGGATTTTGGACCATTTCTTTATGCAGATACTTTCAAGATCCTTCACATTCTTGGGTTTGCGCTTATCAACTGCCCTCTTCAACTCAGCCCACAGGTTTTCGATTGGATTGAGGTCCAGCGACTGAGATGGCCAGGCAGAACATTGATTTTGTCACAGAACCATTTCTGTGTGGATCTTGAGGTATGTTTTGGGTCATTGTCTTGTTGGAAAGTCCACCTACGGCCGAGTCCCAGCCTTCTGGCAGAGGCAACCAGATTGTCAGCCAAAATTGCCTGATGCTTTGTGGAACTCATTATGTCATCAATCTTAACCAGTACCCCTGGACCTCTGGAATTAAAACAGCCCCAAAACATCACTGACCCACCACCATATTTCACCGTGGGTATGAGGTACCTCTCCTTGTATGCATCTCTGTAACGACGCCAAACATGCTGAATCTGACCAGAACATTCAATTTTGGTCTCATCTGACCAGAGCACCTTCTTCCAGTCATAATTTAAATTACGTTTGGCAAAATCCAAGCGCTCTCATCTGTGTCTTGGGGTCAGAAAAGGCTTTCTTCTGGCAACCCTTCCAACGAGCCTATGTTTGTGACGTCTGATGGTGCTTTTTGAAACCTGGTGACCCCAAGACGCCACCAAGGCCTGCAATTCTTTCACAGGGATTCTTGGGGATTTTGTTGCTTCTCCCACCATCCTCCTCCCTATCCTGGGGGGAAAAATGCATGTGTCCTCTACCCGTGAGGTTTTCAACTGTTCCATATCTTTTGAATGTTTTAATAATTGCTAGCTAGCGCTAGCTAATGCCTCCAGATGTAACTCGGAGGTGAAGCCTACTTTTTGAATTAAACAATAGACTTGATACTAATAGAATTAATAGGGTTCACTCACACACACACTGCTTTGCATACCCAGGAGCCTCAGCATGGGCATACATCTTGCATGACAAGTCCTAGGAGGTATGAAATAGCAACAACATGAAGGTCAAAGTAATTTATTGCACAAAATGAAGGAACTATTGATTAGGAAAGAAAAGGGCAGGCACAACTGCCCCGCTAATAATGCTGTGTTCGTAACCTAGAGGGAAGTGGGAATTTACCACCATAGAGTGGTGCCAATGAATTATACTTGTAAGCAAACATTCCATAACTGTAGGTGGCAGTAAATTGACATACTTGGCATTATACATGTTCAAACAACACACTCTAGATGGCAGTATACACACTTTCAGTATGTTTGCCAACTCATAGAAGTAATAGAAGAAAAAAATGGACTACTTCAAAATGGAGATGGCCTCAATGAAGCTGCCAGTGCACTCACAGACGCAATAATGGGATATATACAGGTATGAAGATGATATCTCTATCATTCTCTATTTTTAACACATACAACTTGGAAAAATCTATTTGAATGGCGCTCCAACTGGTAATTACTGGTGGGAAACTGGTATATCATCCTTGAACTCCAAGTAGGAGGTGGGAATTTAGCAGTTGTGAAGTCATAAATATTAGTTGGATGCATTCACGTGCTTTGAAAAAGTTGAGAATCGCCCAATTGGCTAATGGCCAACAAGCGGTGTCAAACATAAACTAAAAGTACGGCTATCAGGCTTGAAAACAAATGAGTGTTCAAAAACCATATTAATAGATTTTCTTTTTTAAACAATGTTTTGGATTTGTATTTAACTGCCAAAAATGCTGTTTGAGGTAATTTCCTTAATAGGTGATGTCAGAGGTCACCATGTGGGAGAAGTTGGATTTCAAGGATGATAGATGAGAGAAACAGAGAAATGTTGTTTTTTTTAAATGTGCGCCGAGACTCGCTATTAAGATCAAAGTGACAAGTTACAGCATCAGGTTGTCCGAAGAACCTCCAAGGTAACTAGCTAGCTTGTAATCCTTACTCTTCTGCTGGAATCAATAAAGGAATTTCCACATATTGATCTGCAGTGAGAGAGATAGAGCAACAGCCTTTGGGTCAGCAATATTAAATATAGGCCAAGGATATAATTTGTTCTCCTTTATGAGGAGAAACAGTGCAATAAAAAAATGGCACGTTCAACAGAAATATTAATCTATTCATCTATGGTTGTGTACTGTCTGTATTGCAGGGCAAACGGTACCTTTTAGATAGGATAGGACTATCTCACTCATGAACTCTCGTTCCTTTGCACTGACGACCCAGTCACGACACAGCACGCCATTTCAATACAGTTTCAGCACAAAAACAGCCACATACAGATTATCCATACCATTCCCATAATGAGAGTAGGTGACAAGCTGCTTGCTGTAGACTTGGGGTTAAATACATAAAGCAGTGGGATCCCAGTGTGACCTCCCACACAGCACAGCCTGGCCAGTCCGTGTGGAGACATAAGAGCAGTGGTGGTGTGGTGCCATAATGTACACTCACTAAGTCATGCATGTATTCATGTCACCCAACAGAGCAGAACACCAAGGGCACCAACTGTTTCTTTTCCCAGCCAACATGGTTGTGTCGTGTCTCTCCTTTAAGTTAAGTCTGCTATTGTAGCCTGGTCCAAAATATGTTTGAGCCGTTCGCCACAAACATTGGAGTTGATAAGATAGCACAAACTGATCTGGGATTAGTCTATTTATCCACTCACTCACTTTATCCACCAACTCCTACATTCAGGAGTTACGCAGCTCATGTTCTGTCTGTTGACGTTAAAGGCTTCTGTGACCGGTCAGTTAGTGCTAAATACGGCTGCTAGAATCCTGACTAGAACCAAAACATTTGATCATATTACTCCAGTGTTGGCCTCCCTACATGTGCTTCCTGTTAAGGCAAGGGCTGATTTCAAGGTTTTACTGTTAACCTACAAAGCATTACATGGGCTTGCTCCACGCTACGGTCACAAGACGCAGGCCTCCTAATTGTCTGTCCCTAGAATTTCTACGCAAACCTCTGGAGGCAGGGCTTTCTCATATAGAGCTCCATTTTTATGGAATGGTCTGCCTTCCAATGTGAGAGACGCAGACTCGGCCTCAACCTTTAAGTCTTTACTGAAAACTCTTCTCTTCTGTGGGTCATATGAGATTGTGTAGTGTAGTCTGGCCCAGGAGTGAGAAGGTGAACGGAAAGGCTCTGGAGCAACGAACCGCCCTTGCTGTCTCTGCCTGCCGGTTCCCCGCTCTCCACTGGGATTTTCTGCCTCTAACCCTATTACAGGGGCTGAGTCACAGGCTTACTGGTGCTCTGTCATGCCGTCCCTAGGAGGGGTGTGTCACTTGAGTGGGTTGAGTCACTGACGTGATCTTCCTATCTGGGTTGGCGCACCCCCTTGGGTTGTGCCATGGCGGAGATCTTTGTGGGCTATACTCGGCCTTGTCCTAGGATGGTAAGTTGGTGGTTGAAGATATCCCTCTCGTGGTGTGGGGGCTGTGCTTTGGCGAAGTGGGTGGGGTTATATCCTTCCTGTTTGGCCCTGTCCAGGGGTATAATCGGATGGGGCCACAGTGTCTCCTGACCCCTCCTGTCTCAGCTTCCAGTATTTATGCTGCAGTAGTTTGTGTCGGGGGGCTAGGGTCAGTCTGTTATATCTGGAGTACTTCTCCTGTCTTAGCCGGTGTCCTGTGTGAATTTAAGTAGGCTCTCTCTAATTCTCTCTTTCTATGCCAGCAGCATACCACCCTGCATACCACTGCTGGCTTGCTTCTGAAGCTAAGCAGGGATGGTCTTGGTCAGTTCCTGGATGGAAGACCAGATGCTGCTGGAAGTGATGTTGGGGGGCCAGTAGGAGGCACTCTTTCCTCTGTTCTAAAAAATATCCAAATGCGATTGGGGTCACTGCCCTGTGTAGGGTGCTGTCTTTCGAATGGGACGTTAAACGGGTGTCCTGACTCTCTGAGGTCATTAAAGATCCCATGGCACTTATCATAAGAGTAGGGGTGTTAACCCCGGTGTCCTGGCTAAATTCCCAATCTGGCCCTCAAACCATCATGGTCACCAACTAATCCCCAGTTTACAATGTGCTCATTAATCCCCCGCCTCTCCCCTGTAACTATTCCCCAGGTTGTTGCTGCAAATGAGAAGGTTCTCAGTCAACTTAACTGGTAAAATAAAGGATAAATACATTTAGTTCTCTCACACGGAGGACCTGAGCCCTAGGACCATGCCTCAGGACTACCTGGCATGATGACTCCTTGCTGTCCACCTGGCCGTGCTGCTGCTCCAGTTTCAACTGTTCTGCCTGCGGCTACCTGTCCCAGACCTGCTGTTTTCAACTCTAGAGACAGCAGGAGCGGTAGAGAAACTCTGAAAGCAAAAGAAATAAGCCAAGGCCTCAGAAAAAAAAATTGTAGACACAAACAAGTCTGTTTCATCCTTGGGAGCAATTTCCAAAAGCTTGAAGGTACCACGTTCATCTGTACAAACAATAGTACTCAAGTATAAACACCATGGGACAACGCAGCCATCAAACCGCTCAGGAAGGAGACGGGTTCTGTCTCCTAGAGATGAACGTACTTTGATGTGAGAAGTGCAAATCAATCCCAGAACAACAGCAAAGGACCTTGTGAAGATGCTGGAGAAAAGAGGTACAAAAGTATCTATAGCCACAGTAAAACAAGTCTATATTGACATAACCTGAAAGGCTGCTCAGCAAGGAAGAAGCCACATCTCCAAAACTGCCATAAAAAAGCCAGACTACTGTTTGCAACTGCACTTGGGGACAAAGATCGTACTTTATGGAGAAATGTCCTCTGGTCTAATGAAACAAAAATAGAACTGTTTGGCCATAATGACCATTGTTATGTTTGGAGGAAAAAGGGGGAAGCTTGCAAGCCGAAGAACACCATCCCAGCCGTGAAGTACTGGGGTGTTAGCATCATGTTGTGTGGGTACTTTGCTGCAGGAGGGACTGGTGCACTTCACAAAATACATGGCATCATGAGGGAGGAAAATGATGTGGATATATTGAAGGAACATCTCAAGACATCAGTCAGGAAGTTAATGCTTGGTTGTAAATGGGTCTTCCAAATGGACAATGAACCCAAGCATTCTACCAAAGTTGTGGCAAAATGGATTAAGGACAACAAAGTCAAGATATTGGAGAGGATCGCCGCAAAGCCCTGACCCCCAAGTTAAACAATTGAAAGGCAATGCTACCGAATACTAATTGAGTGTATGTAAACTTCTGACCCACTGGGAATGTGATGAAAGAAATAAGCTGAAATAAATCACTCTCTACTATTATTCTGACATTTCACATTCTTAAAATAAAAGTGGTGATCCTGACTGACCTAAGACAGGGAACTTTTACTAGGATTAAATGTCAGGAATTGTGAAAACTGAGTTTAAATGTATTTGACGAAGGTGTATGTACACTTCCGACTTCAACTGTACATAGTGCATTTACATTCTCTCTTGACATCAGAGTAACAGTCTTTCCCACCAAACTCAACATGTATTCTCTTGCCAAACTTAAAAGACACTGAATCAAAAGAGATGAAATAGACTATCACAGGCCATCTGCTAGCCCCTACAGACTGAGCCAGCTACAGTGAAAGAAACTAATCCCAGAGTACAGATCAGTTGCACTCACTTCCCGGCATTGCAGCACCAAGTTAAACAAACCAGGCAACCAACGACAATAGTTCATAAAGCATAGACATCCCCTGGTAAAGGCTCCTGCCATTTACCGTGTGATTGTTGTTAGTGTGTTTCATGTGTGAGTTTGTATGTGTTTTTGCATGTGTGTGTGTGTGCGCAAGAGGGAAAGAGAAAGAGGGAGTGAGGGACAGACAGGTTTGTACGTGAGACAGACAGACAGACAGACAGACAGACAGACAGACAGACAGACAGACAGACAGACACACACTGTGGACGCCTGAAACAAACCATGCGCTCGCTACGGTAACAGGCTTTAATTTTGGTAATGGGCACTATGTGCCAAAGGCTCATTACATGGCCTTTGAAAAGTGTCCCTGGCCATGTTGAGGCTCGGAAAACAATTAGCACAGAAGCAGAAGGTAAATGAAGTGTAAAAGAAATCAGGGCTTGATGACCGAGTGAGTCTAGTCTCAGGTCTTATCTGAGGCTCTCTGAGGAAAGGATGGAAGCAGAGGGAGGGAGGGGTAATGAGGAGAGGAGAAGGAAAGAAAAAAAAGTTCAATATGCCACATGCTATCTGGGTGTGTAAGCAAGCCAAGCCAAGCCAAGCCAGCCCTGCCTGGTGTCTGTGGGGGGGGGGGGCTAGGGTATGAACTCCACAGAGGGGATTGAGTTTGCAGACAGAGATTGCAGCAGACAGTGGGGTCACATGTGATCAGGTGAGACTGCTCTCCTCCCCTAGGGTACAGAGGTGGCAGTAAATTGTGCAGTGGAGGAAAAGGAGAGGACACAGTCTCGGCTGGCTGTTCTCAAGCTCTCTCTCTCTCTGCCTCTCTCTCTGCCTCTCTCTCTGACAAGCCCAAGGATCATCTCTGCTTCGTTGATTGATTAAAAGCGCAATCTGAGCAAACCTGGCCAGGAGTGCAATTACCGGTCCACCGGTTTGGGTGTCACTTCTGAGATGTGCTTGTCTGGGCGTGTATGTTTGAAATGATACCAGTGCCTCCACGTACCTAGTACACTCAGCAAGATGTTGAAGATTATCACAGCAAACGCCTTACATAAACTCCCTCTAGCTGTTTATCTCACCACAATATGCTTCTTTGACTGGGACTGCAACTGCCTCATTCAATAATAGTTTTACAATACACATTCTCAAATAGCATTTTTAAAGATCTGAGCCGGTTATCTTTGTTGGCCCCAATTGGCCCTTGAGGATGCCATGGATTAAATGTAAAACAATAAATAATGTAGATGTGCAATCCCTACACCATGTAAGCAACTCATAAGCAACCACAGCACTCAGACGAAAACCCAACTAATACGAGGATCTTCCAAGGCAGCCTAAATCATTTCAATAACACTTCATAGCTTGCCTGGACCCACCATTTGCAAGTCAGTGTTCCCAGACAACCAGGTTATGGAAAGACATAGGGTCTGCTCTGCAACCATAAGAATCATACCTATTTCTATAATAATAATATGACATGTACTGGAAATGCCTTTTTGAGATGCTTTTATCCAAAGAGACTTAGTCATGTGTGCATACATTTTTTTTTTTATATACACTGCTCAAAAAAAATAAAGGGAACACTAAAATAACACATCCTAGATCTGAATGAATGAAATATTCTTATTAAATACTTTTCTTTACATAGTTGAATGTGCGGACAACAAAATCACACAAAAATTATCAATGGAAGTCAAATTTAGCAACCCATGGAGGTCTGGATTTGGAGTCACACTCAAAATGAAAGTGGAAAACCACACTACAGGCTGATCCAACTTTGATGTAATGTCCTTAAAACAAGTCAAACTGAGGTTCAGTAGTGTGTGTGTGGCCTCCAGGTGCCTGTATGACCTCCCTACAATGCCTGGGCATGCTCCTGATGATGTGGCGGATGGTCTCCTGAGGGATCTCCTCCCAGACCTGGACTAAAGCATCCGCCAACTCCTGGACAGTCTGTGGTGCAACGTGGCATTGGTGGATGGAGCGAGACATGATGTCCCAGATGTGCTCAATTGGATTCAGGTCTGGGGAACGGGCGGGCCAGTCCATAGCATCAATGCCTTCCTCTTGCAGGAACTGCTGACACACTCCAGCCACATGAGGTGCAGCATTGTCTTGCATTAGGAGGAACCCAGGGCCAACCGCACCAGCATATGGTCTCACAAGGGGTCTGAGGATCTCATCTCGGTACGTAATGGCAGTCAGGCTACCTCTGGCGAGCACATGGAGGGCTGTGCGGCCCCTCAAAGAAATGCCACCCCACACCATGACTGAGCCACCGCCAAACCGGTCATGCTGGAGGATGTTTCAGGCAGCAGAACGTTCTCCACGGCGTCTCCAGACTGTCACGTCTGTCACGTGCTCAGTGTGAACCTGCTTTCATCTGTGAAGAGCACAGGGCGCCAGTGGCGAATTTGCCAATCTTGGTGTTCTCTGGCAAATGCCAAACGTCCTGCATGGTGTTGGGCTGTAAGCACAACCCCCACCTGTGGACGTTGGGCCCTCATACCACCCTCATGGTGTCTGTTTCTGACCGTTTGAGCAGACACATGCACATTTGTGGCCTGCTGGAGGTCATTTTCCAGGGCTCTGGCAGTGCTCCTCCTGCTCCTCCTTGCACAAAGGTGGAGGTAGCGGTCCTGCTGCTGGGTTGTTGCCCTCCTACGGCCTCCTCCACGTCTCCTGATGTACTGGCCTGTCTCCTGGTAGTGCCTCCATGCTATGGCCACTACGCTGACAGACACAGCAAACCTTCTTGCCACAGCTCGCATTGATGTCCCATCCTGGATGAGCTGCACTACCTGAGCCACTTGTGTGGGTTGTAGACTCTGTCTCATGCTACCACCAGAGTGAAAGCACTGCCAGCATTCAAATGTGACCAAAACATCAGCCAGGAAGCATAGGAACTGAGAAGTGGTCTGTGGTCACCACCTGCAGAACCCCTCCTTTATTGGGGGTGTCTTGCTAATTGCCTATGATTTCCACCTGTTCAATGACGGCCTTGGAACAGTGGGTTAACTGCCTGTTCAGGGGCAGAACGACAGATTTGTATCTTGTCAGCTCGGGGATATGACCTTGCAAGCTTTCGGGTACTAGTCCAACACTCTCACCACTAGGCTACCCTGCCGCCCCCTGCCGCACTAGGCTACCCTGCCGTCCCGGGGCCAGGCCGTGCAAGCACCATGCTCTACAGACTATGGTTTCAGAGTTTCACAAATCTAGCAAGTTTCAGTACTGGGGATAATTCATAATTATCCAGAGAGTCCCAAGAAATAGCAACAAAAAAGCCAATTTAAAGCTATTCAAAACCAAGATATGGTCACTATGCCAGGGTTCTCCCTAAATAAGAGAGGTGCTGCGCCACCATGCCGGCTTGGCTGCGCCACAATGTAAATATTTTAGAGCAAATTAAACTGATATTTAGTCATGATAAAGTAACTATCTTTGATTGCCAAGGACAATGTTGTGAATTGGGAAACAGGCCATTCACAAATTCAGAGCGTTATCATGTTCCTAAATTAATTCAGCGCATTTCAGCAGTAGCGATCTCGACATAACCGACTAAACTCAACTTCACAATTTACTATGGAGTTGAGCGGCGACTAGTGTGGGCAGACAGGAGCGCTGACATCACATCACGGTTTAAAAAATATCCATATCTACTCTCATACTGTTTGTTGTTCACATTCTCTACCGAAGCTCTCAAATGGGCAGCAATACCAAACAGTGCAGAGAAGCGGTATTTTGACATGCATAAGCAAGAGACGTGCTCCAGAAGGCGAGGTCAGTACAGGTGCATCAAAGCTGGGACCGAGAGACTGAAAAACAGCTTCTATCTCAAGGCCATCAGACTGTTAAACAGCCACCACTAATATTGAGTGGCTGCTGCCAACACACTGACTCAACTCCAGCCACTTTAACAATGGGAATTGATGGGAAATTATGTCAAATATATCACTCGCCACTTTAAACAATGCTACCTAATATAATGTTTACATACCCTACATTATTCATCTCATATGTATACGTATATACTGTACTCTATATCATCTACCGCATCTTTATGTAATACATGTATCACTAGCCACTTTGTTTACATACTCATCTCATATGTATATACTGTACTCGATACTATCTACTGTATCTTGCCTATGCTGCTCTGTACCATCACTCATTCATATATCTTTATGTACATATTCTTTATCCCCTTACACTTGTGTGTATAAGACAGTAGTTTTGGAATTGTTAGTTAAGATTACTTGTTGGTTATTACTGCATTGTCGGAACTAGAAGCACAAGCATTTCGCTACACTCGCATTAACATCTGCTAACCGTGTGTATGTGACAAATAAAATTTGATTTGAAGGTAGGAATTTTCATGAAAGACAGAAGTCAGGATGTTGGGTTTCAGTGGGACAGGAGAAGATAGAATTTTCCCTCATGCCTGTCTGAATTGTTAACAGACGTCATGTATGCGACAGGGATGCCTGTGTAGTGAATTGTGCATTGGCCGATTACATTTGGAAGTTTCTGAAGAATCACATGTTGTTCTGTAGGGACTTCCTGTAGGGTTTATTAACTGCATTCGTGATGGTTGTACAGTCCCGCAATATCAATTATGTGTGTGCTTTTAATTTATGGCGACTTTGTGTGAAGTAAATATGGCAGGCTAAAAGCTTCCACGCGACAACCTGGATGATGTGCCATTAAATGTTTTGCTTATCTGCTGCTGCGCATGTTGAGTATTTTGTGGAATTGCATTAGTGCGACATTGGGGCATTTAAAAAAAAATGTATTTCCTGGGTCTTGTCATTTTATTTTTTCGAGAAATGTAAACAAAGCGTGTTCCCGGGAAACTCTCGGGATCCCGATTACCCGTGTTAATCTACTACCGACTGAGTCATACAGGAACACAAGCTGTTTTTTTTTTTTTTATCAACTCTAATAGAAATCCAGCTAGGTTTTAATAATTTACATGCACACACACAAAAGACATGCTACACATTTAACTGATATGAGTGCCTGGGTGCCGTCCGTGGATATTAAAATAAGACATGTGACAGGGGGATGGGATGGCTGGCAGGAAAAAAAAATGTAGTATTTAATTGCACCAGAGATGGCAATTATAATGAGATTTAAAAAGCCATTTCCAATGGCAGGCAGGAGTAGTTTAGTGATGGTTTTAAGTGCAGAGGCAGGAAGAAGGTCACGTCACTGTTGCCATTAGTCCCTGAATAAAGATGCTAATGAAGGGTTTGACTTACTGCACTCCACTGTGGCTACTGCCTTCATAAAAGGTTCCATTAGATTCCCTCAGTCCAGCGTTGAACCAAGGCTTTTTAAGCCAGCTCGATCCAAGTGACTACAGTGTGCTAAAAAGCTAAATAATATCAGATCTTTTCAGGTAAACAACACTATAATGTCGAAATTTAACTGGCTCTAGAGGAAGATGCTTTGCTATTCACTTCACAGAGGCTCTGGTTGGCGATTTTATATTATTCTACTATACTTTACTGTACTGTTGGATTCTAGCTTGAAATATACATATTCATGTTACCATACCAGAAGTTATTGATGACTTTACATGTATAAGGAATGTATGTGTTGGAGTCAATGGAGGGTGGATGAGAACTAGGTGTATAGAAAGTTACTGAGTGAGACAAGGGGGAGTGCAGAAAGTTTACATTCTGTTAAACATGTTATTGTCACTGTAAATATCATGGCTCCTAAAGAGGGAGGCAAAGGATAACAGTCTGGTTTGAGTCACTGACCAGTTAGGACAGCCAGAGAGGGGTGAGGAATTCATCCCGAGGTCAGGTCATATGGAGTGAGAAGGAACACACACATAGACTTCCACGCCCAAGAAGGTTCTAGCGTCAGGCAGGACTACACCAGTGAGAGGATTAGCAACAGAGATGCCTTGGCTGTCTAGTTGTGCAAGAAGTTGAATCCACCTGGTAAGAGGGTATATGTAATCATGTCTTTGCAGATGTATAACCCAGTGAGTGAATGAACTTGGTTTGAGCATTTTCTAATCTGTTCGTTTTTAATCTGTTCGTTCAGAACCTAACAGTGCTGTACTAAACTCTACAGTACTTTGCTGTGCTGTTCTCTACGGTACTGTGATGTCCAAAATTGTGAAACATAGATATCTACGATTGGTAAAGATTTGGTCCGGTCCAACCAAATTTGCTCCTGTTTTTGGGGCAGAGCTCATTAGAATATTTTTTTATTTAACTAGGCAAGTCAATGAAGAACACATTATTATTTACAATGACGGTCTAGGAACTGTGAGTTAACTGCCTTGTTCAGGTGGGATTTTTACCTTGTCAGCTCTGGGATTCGATCAAGCAACCTTTCGGTTACTGGCCCAACGCTCTAACCACTAGGCTACCTTCCGCCCAATAATACCCAAAGATACAAAAGGATGAAATCTTATAGTAGACTGGATGGATTCATGCAAATAAATATAGAACAGCAACAGCAACCCTGATATTCCGTTTAACAACTGCACACGGAATACCTTCAGTTATCTATCCTACCAAGGATTCCTCAACTTATTCCACCTTCGAGAACAGTGGATGTTGACATGGCTGAACCAGACCCACATTTTTACTTAACTTTGTCTCTAAGAACAAGTAAACAGTTTAATAGATGTGGAGGCGATTGAAACCACAAAGTCATTGATAGATCAATTTCATACAACAAGACAACAATGAACTAACACACCAATCTCTCACTAGCCTGGGAAAAATAACATGTGGAAAGACAGAGCCAGTTGCAATGTGAAACTCTTCCAAGAAATGTACAGTGTTTAGTGTTCCAGGATAACCCCCACCTCTTGGGGCCCTCTCCTCCCTCAGCAGGAAACCCCATTGACTTATTGGTTCTCAGTCTCAAGAGCAAAACATTCACCCGAGCTCACTCAGGGATAAAACCTTTGCAGTTCAGATGCATTTCATTTGCTAATGGTTAACACATTTTCAATGATCTACTAGCCAAGTAGTTAAAGCCATTAGATTTCTCAATCATCAAAATACCCTTTATTGTCCTTTTGGTCAAATTGTAGACGCTACAATTATTATGCTTAAACATGTGAGATTGAGTACGCCATGACTTATTTGCTTAAATTAATTGCTCTTTGGGGAGCATAGGTCATTCATAAACATTATTATGTACTACATGCTGCAAAGTAATGTTTGTTTACACTTGTAGAGAAGCACAAGTCCCAACACACACAGCAACGGATTAGACAACAGAAAGTTTTCTCCAATGTCTCAGGAAGTGATAAGTTGACCCTTGCCTATAGCCTGCACATTCCACTGGAACAGGCAGAAGTGAACAGTGAAATGACCATGTGATGTCCACATGATCTCTCTGGTGTGTTAGTTAGCAGAACAGAACACTTGTGGATGGTATTATCGCAATAGACTGTACATTCAGTCCATAATGAATAAGACATACTGCTGGTAAAAATAGGACTTCCGAGACTAATCCCTTCTTCGTATATGCAAGCGTGTTTGTGGTTATTGTATTTATTAAAGTATATCATTTCATTGATTAAGTAATTCCATACACAGTAGTGATGGATTTCATAAAATGGAAGAAAAATGGGCATGTATAATGGAAACATGATAAATCATTTAGTTTTGATTCAATACCAGGTGCAGCATAAAGCCAACAATACAGCAAGAGACATCCATTGCCTGGGTTTGACTCAAGAAAGCAACAGATGATATGCGATTTGTTTGCTTTGCAAAACAATAAGGTCTATGTGAATTTCATTATATTCCATTCTATTAGACTGTATTATTTCCAAAACACAACAAACTGCATACACTAACTCAAAACAAACCAACACCCACACAGGATCAACTTTGCCTCAATAACTTCAAGGCATCCCTCTTGTCCACAGTGAAAAAAACATCAGAAAATCTCCGCCACAACAAAATATCAATGAACCATTATTCAACGTTAACTTAGCAGTATTGTTTAACTGTCTTGCAAGTATGATGGGGTAGTTGCTGTGGTAAAGCTATTTTTTTTCAACAACTGTTTTAGTGGGAAACATAAAGATCTATTCCTCATACAAGCATACCAAAACTAGCCCTTTGTATTGGTAAAGCACCTGAATTATAAATACATGACAATAATATAATTTATACGGTCAATAATGACACTTATTTCGTTATCGAATACATGCAACTTGTGATAACAGTGACACAGCAACAAAAATGCGAATTAACATTTCTGATACAGCAGTATTTGATAGAGCAGAATAATAAAGTAGCCTTATACCTCGATATCTGGAAGATCCTTGCTCAGCATTCTAGACATTGCCTTTCGAAGAAATGTGAGTTGTCAAAATAAAAAAGGACGTGCGAAACGCAAACTGTTGTATGCTATCAGTGACCTGTTTGATTTCTTGATGCAATATTTACAATCGCCACAATAGTTTGGAGCAGACCAACCGAGCGCAGCTAACGTTATCAAGGAATCTCCTACCTGACTAGTATCTGCCTTAATTCTATATTTTCAAAATGATTTGTTACCAAGTCTTTTGGCGATTTATAGCCTAAGCTTGATATGGATAACGTTAGTTTCGAAATTATACTGACTGGTTGTTGCTATTCTTGCTTCGTTTAGGACCAAAGGGAATTGAGGAATCAAAAAAAGTTCAGAAGCGAAACTTATTAGAACTCTTGCGAAACACCAAATTGACTAGGCCGTTTTTTGAGAAGTCAATGAGAGAAGTTAACAATCTTCCTTGGTTATTAGTTTTCTAGAAATCTAAAGACACAACTTAGATTCGAGCCAATGTCTTAAGTAGTTGAACATGTTATTACTCGAACCCCATGAAAGTGAAAAACTGATAAGTTTTCATTTCCTTAAAAAACATTGTATATCTGCCTTTGATTTGTTGTCGCGAGACGACGACGTGAGTTTAACTATGTTGTATTCAAGACAACCGGGAACTTAGAAATCATGACTTCAGTGATCTTCAGGTCAGAAAGTAAAGGTCAGAAACCTTTAGAATGAGGCCCGAGTTCGAATTCCGAGTTGGTAGAACTTTTAAAACGGACCCCAAAAAACTGAGGCAGTGGGAGAACCGATTCATGTTAATACATTAACTAGATACCTACACTTAGTAGACCACTGTGTATAAGATGCTTGCTAGATAACTTTACTCTATAGCTAAGTGAATCAAATATCATTAGCTAGATATAACTTCCTATTAGCTAGCTTACTTGATGTACAGTGGGGAGAACAAGTATTTGATACACTGCCGATTTTGCAGGTTCTCCAACTTACAAAGCATGTAGAGGTCGGTAATTTTTATCATAGGTACACGGAATCTAAAACAAAAATCCAGAAAATCACATTGTATGATTTTTAAGTAATTACTTTGCATTTTTATTTTATTATTTTCTTGCTACTTACAATCTCATGCTTATCGTGATGTCCAGAAGTTATTTTCGGTCATAATGGAAGTTAGCAGCAACATTATTTACAAAATAAGTTTAAAAAATATGTTACAAACAACGCAAAAAAAGTAACAAAATACCACAGTTGGTTAGGAGCACGTAAAACGTCAGCCATCCCCTCCGGCGCCAAAAGACATGCCCCCTCTCCATGGGTGTTTAAGATGGGTGCTAGTCGTTTAAACAGACAGCTCGGTACTTTCAACATGTCAATACCTCTCACAAATACAAGTACTGATGAATTCAATCTCTCCTTCACTTTGAGCCAGGACAGATTGACATGCATATTATTATTGCTTGCTTTCTGTGTACATTCAAGGACCAGCCATGCTGCCTCGTTCTGAGCCAATTGCAATTTTCCTGAGTCCGTCTTTGTGGCACCTGACCACACGACTGCACAGTAGTCCAGGTGTGACAAAACTAAAACTCGTAGGACCAGGCTTGTTGATAGTGCTGTTATGAAGGTAGAGCAGCGCTTTATTATGGACATAATCTTAGCTACTATTGAATCAATATGTTTTGACCATGACAGTTTACAATCCAGGGTTACTCCAAGGAGTTTAGTCACACCAGCGTGCTCAATTTCCACATTATTAGTGTTATTTAAATGACTTGTCCCAAATACAATGCTTTTAGTTTTTGAAATATTTAGGACTAACTTATTCCTTGCCACCCATTCTGAAACTAACTGCACCTCTTAAGTGTTGCAGTCATTTCAGTCGCAGTAATGGCTGACGTGTATAGTGTTAAGTCATCCACATACATAGACACACTGGCTATACTGAAAGGCATGTTAGCATCACAACTCAGGATATGTCCCAGATGCAGACACAGGAGGCAGATAGTATGATTCTCAGAATATTTATTATACAAAGGTTCGTAATCCAAGGCAAAGTCAATCAGGGACAAAGTGGCATTCGGACTCAGGGTCAAAAGCTCAGGATCATATACCTTGCAGAAAGGTCAAAACCGGGAAGACTCGAAAACAAAACTTGAGAACGGGAGAAATGGGGAAAATGCTGGTAAGACCTGACATAACAAGATGAACTGGCAACAGAAAATCAGAAAGGGCAGATATAAATATCACAGGGGATAATGGGGGAAAATAGGAGACACCTGGTGGAAACCTGAAACAGATCAGGGTGTGACCTGGTCAGTTATTGAAGATTGAAAACGTAAGGGGCCTAGACATCTGCTCTGGAGAATTCCTGATTTTACCTGGATTATTTTGGCAAGGCTTCCATTAAAGAATGCCCTCTGTGTTCTGTTAGTCAGGTAACTCTTTATCCACAATATAGCAGGGGGTGTAAAGCCATAATATATATGTTTTTCCAGCAGCAGACTATGATCAATAATATCAAAATCAGCACTGAAGTCTAACAAAACAGCTCCCACAATATTTTTTGTCATCAATTTCTCTCAGCCAATCATCAGTCATTTGTGTAAGTGCTGTGCTTGTTGAATGTCCTTCCCTGTAAGCGTGCCGAAAGTCTGTTGTCAATTTGTTTACTGTAAAATAGCATTGTATCTGGTGAAACACCATTTTTTCTAAAACTTTACTAAGGGTTGGTAACGGGCTGGTTGGTCGGCTATTTGAGCCAGTAAAGGGGGCTTTACTATTCTTAGGTAGAGGAATGACTTTTGCTTCCATCCTTTTGTGGGAGGACATTATGAAAAGATTCTCCAGTTTCAGTCCCTAGTAAGGAAAACTAATAGAACAGAGAGATAATAGCAACATAATATTTAGCGCTGTCTATTTTTTTTATAATGAAGCCTGCTTCTATGTGATGTTCTCTGTTCTCAGATATGGAGAGCTGTGAAAGCCTGTCTGCAGATGAAGTGGTCCCAATGAATATCTCTTCAGGCTGAGGGTATATCCTGTATACCATGGGTTATATGTGTCCCTATGTTAGCAAATGTTATATACAGTTAAAAGCACTGACAAAGTGTAACCCCATTACAACTGGGCAGGCCAACCCTGCTCCTGGTGGTCTGTTGGGTGTGCAGGCTTCTGTTCCAGCCCAGCACTCACACACCCGATTCAACGTATCAAATAGAACACTTGATAATCAAGTGTGCCATAGCTGGGCTGGAATGGAAGTCTGCTCACCCAGTAGATCAGGGATCAGTGTATCACGGTTGGCAAACACTGGTATGGATTTCTATTTAACCTGAAATTACGCTTTAGTAATAATAGCCTAGTTGTTACTACTCGATTATCTGTTGTCATATTGGTTGTAATGTTGCAATGTTTTATATCAAGGGTGGCCAACCATCCTCCAGGAGAGCTACTAGGTGTGCAGGCTTTTGTTCCAGCTACATTCTAACACAACACATTCTAAAACTTAGCTGCCCACAAGGACCTTGGTAAGCAGACTCAGCAGTGTTTCAGGGCTTTATCAAAAGCCTGCACACCCAGTAGCTCTCCAGATGGAGGGTTGACTACGTGTGCTTTATACAGTAACCTAACAGTGTAGTTACTTTTTCATGTATACTTGGTCATTGAAATTTGGTTAAATGTAATGGAGAAGTCATGGAAAAGTCATGAAATTCCATCTGTCTGTGTATGAACCCATATCCATATACTCCCTTTACTTGTATTTGTCTGAGAGGGTAATGTGTCTGCATCTAGGGGTGGAGGTGAAGACCTTGAGGAAGGCTAACTACCATAGACAAACTTTCAAAGAAAACAAAACTGGTCGGCAGGGAAAAAACACGTTTGAATAAATAATATAAATATAATTCCTTTGTTATTACAATTCATTCTTAACAGTCGTCTTTTTTTCACATTGTATTTTTAATGACAGTACTGTATGTCAATAGGTTTTATTGGTTTAAACTCATTTTCATTGTTTCAGTTACCACAGGACCATAGTCTCAGTCAATAAACCTGTGGTACTTCTAGGACCATATGATTACCAGAAATAAATCTGGTATGTTTAGCCTCAAAAATATTTTCTCCCTGTATCATTTTAAATTGACAACATATACTCAAATATGTGTAAACACCGTGTGAGTTTAGCTATTCTCTGCTTCAGATGTACAATGATAAGGGGTGCATTGCACATGCCCATAAGGCCAGTAATGCCAACATGCTGTAAGCCTATGGCTGCGTTGGCGATGCATGCCATGTGACAAGCTGCAAAATGGGTACACATGGATGATGTTCTAATAAAACAGATTGGAGAGCTTATAACTGGACAAAAAGGCAATGCTCATTTTAAAAACACAGACAAATTAGGGACAGATCCCCTTCCACTCTTCATTGCAGGATTGTGATCTGTGATTCAACAATTAAAACAAGTTTAAACACTTCACTTCAAAGAATCAACACTTTTTTTCCCCATAACATTTCAAAATGTACAAATAAGATAACTTGTTTGTATAGGTTGGACATCTTAGTCCAAAGAACAATACAGTAGCCAATTGAGTAGTAACAAGTAGTCTATTAATACTAAAGCATCATTCCAGGTGAACATTTTAAAAAAGTCCACTCCTGCATTGGTCAACCTTGCTCCACTTATCCCTGATCTACTGGGTGAGCAGACTTCTATTCCAGCCCAGTAATAGCACACTTGATTGTCAACTCATTAGGTTTGATATGTTGAATCAGGTGAGTTAGTGCAGGGCTTGAACAGAAGCCGACAGACCTCCAGCAGCAGGGTTGGCCTGCTCCAATTGTGATAGTGCTATACATTGTGTGTGACTTTTAACTGTATACAACATTTTCTAACATAGGTACACATATAATCCGTAGCCTAGTGGTTAGAGTGCTGGGCCAGTAACCGAAAGGTTGCTAGATCAAATCCCTGAGCTAACAAGGTAAAGAATATGTTGTTCTGCCCCTGAACAAGGTAGTTAACCCACTGTTCCTAGGGTGTCATTGTAACTAGTGCAGGGTTGATACTTGACTAGGGGAGGGGTGAGGGTGGTGGAGAGGGTGTGACACTCAACTAGTGCAGGGTTTATATTTGACTAGGGGAGGGGTGAGGGTGGAGGAGAGGGTGTGACACTCGACTAGTGCAGGGTTGATACTTGACTGGGGGAGAGGTGAGGATGGAGGAGAGGGTGTGACACTCGACTAGTGCAGGGTTGATATTTGCAGCAAGTGATGAACAAGTCAAGGCAGGGTCAGTTACATTGTAGTCAGGCATTTGACATAAGCATAAGAGTATAAGTTACATTGTAGCAAAGAGCTTGACTGCACCTTAGCCTACTTACACATAGATGCATTAGAGTGAAATTGAGAACTATTATTTTATATGTTAGTATTAGTTTATGTCCAGTCAAATGCACTTCATCATATATTTTAATTGAGACCTTATCTACATTGATTTTGGGCTGTTGTTATGCCTTCTATGAGAAGAGTAGGATGAGAAGTCATAAAATATAGTTCCTTTTTCTCCCCAATTTCCTGATATCCAATTGGTAGTTACAGTCTTGTCCCATCTCCCGTACGGACTCGGGAGAGGCGAAGGTCGAGAGCCATGCGTCCTCCAAAACATGAGTCTGCCAAGCCGCACTGCTTCTTGACACACTGCTTGCTTAACCCGGAAGCCAGCCGCACCAATGGGTTGGAGAAAACACAGTACAACTGGCGACCGTGTCAGCGTGCATGTGCCCGGCCTGCCACAGGAGTTGCTAGAGCACAATGGGACAAGAACATCCCGGCGAGCCAAACCCTCCCCTAACCCGGACGACGCTGGGCCAATTGTGCGTCTCCTCATTGGTCTCCTGGTCACAGCCAGCAGTGACACAGACCAGGATCAAACCTGAATCTGTAGAGATGCCTCAAGCATTGCAGTGCCTTAGACCGCTGTGCCACTCGGGAGGCACCAACCCAATGGATTTTAAATAGGTTAGCCACCTGTCTGTCTCCTTTTTCCTCTGGTACAATATGTAAAGCATTTCAGGATGCTCATTTGTTGCAGTGCTGGACTAGAAGTGCTATATCAGGTCAATAGGGCTAACTGTCAAATTCAACGTTTTGGGATATCTCATAATATTGGTAAGCAGGGTCCATTTAAATGCTTTCTGTTTGTATTTGTTTCCCCATTATGCATATAATATTTGCTACGTTGTGGTCAGAAGTAGTAGAATGGCACCCATTGGGCATCATCCCACTTCTGACATCAATGTAGCAAATGTAATACTGCAGTGTAATGTTTGCAAATAATTAATATCATGATGTTATGTGCTTAATAACCAGGGCTGCAACGTTGGGGTGAGTATCACCTACTGTACTTCTACTGCATGTTGAGTTCACATTCAGCTGCATTGTGTTCCTCCAGTGGTGTGTCTGTTATAAATGTCAAATAAATGTACCTTTACTTTCAACATGCAGTTATGTTGACCATGTACTGTAGCTACAGTATATCCTCTCTGCATAACTGCATGGGAAGGAAACACACACACACTGAAGCGATATCCTGTTTTTTGCGAACTCATGTTTCTTTGACAAACACCTTGCGGAACGCATGAGATGGAACATGGCAGTGTGTGTATGGTCCAGCACACCAAACACATTGCTTATTGATCTCTTCGTGACAGAAACAGCTCTGAGCCCAATACTGTTTTATTTGTAAGGCAGATGTTTTAATGCAAGCAGCTAAGGCTGTTCATTTCCGTGTCTACCCATCACCCTGCTCATGTATAAAGTGAACAAATAATGGATGAGGTGTCATTGAAGCAGTTAACCACATTTAACCTACACTTATATCTGAGCTGATTGTTTGGGGGACCATTCGACTGGGCAGATAATTCAGGCAGACCATTTGCAAGCGTTTATTTTCTCTCATTACAGGAATCGATAAAAAGCTTTTTGTTTAGGACTTTTATAGCTTACGTTGCTTAGACTTACTCACTGACTGACAGCGATGCATACTGTCTGCAATTGAAAAATAATGCCTTTTCAATACAGTAAGCGGCCTGACTGTTCAATCAGTTTCATTTTGACTGAAACGTGTAGTCAGTTGCTTCTGAGAGGATAGCTGCAAGACCAGAATAACATGTGTTCTTTCCTATTCGAGTTCAAAAGGAAGGTCAGGAATTGATTATGCATATTTATTAATCCCCACACACACTCCTCTGCCGATTCTGACCCACCCACTCACCAACATGGCTTTCCAATCACGGCATACCGTTTCTGATGACTCAGCTGAAGTTCTGCTTGAGATGAGATGTCACTCCTTCTGTAAGGTTGAGAGGTGGCTCAGTGTGTGAGCGCACAACAAGCTAGAGAACAATGATCTGAATATTATATTACAAATATTACTGTCTATATTCTATACCCTCTCATGAGGGTCATGGTGTGCAATCCAAGTGGCACCATGTACTTTCTATAGTGCACTACTTTTGACCAGGGCCCATAGAGTGACATTTCCTGACCAGGGCCCAAAGGGTGCCATTTCCTGACCAGGGCCCATAGGGTGTTATTTCCTGACCAGGGCCCATGGGGTGCCATTTCCTGACCAGGGCCCATAGGATGCCATTTCCATACATGGCGGAAAGAAGCCTCTTGTGCGAACATCTGATCTTGGACATTTGAATACACATCTTATGAATATCCTTTGTATCATATGAACAACTAGGAAGCTTTATTTGTATGCCTAAAGGCACAGTAAGGTAAAGTACCAGTCAAAAGTTTGGACACACCTCATTCCAGGGTTGTTGTTTTTTTTTAAACCATTTTCTACATTGTAGAATAATAGCGAAGACATCAAAACCATGAAATAACACTTATGGAATCATGTAGTAACCAAAAAAGTATATTTTATATTTAAGATTCTTCAAAGTAGCCACCCTTTGCCTTGATGACAACATTGCACACTCTTGGCATTCTCTCAACAAGCTTCATGAGGTAGTCTGCTGGAATGCATTTCGTCCGATTGAGCTCGTGTTTGAACATCATGCCAGAGTTCCTTTGAGTTTGCTGAGAGAGAAGTTGTTGCAGGGCGACACCTTAAACACATTTGTTAGTGCTTTTCGATACAGATTGCATGGTGCCTGTGAGTTTGCCAGTGAGAATCTGAAGAAGGCGCAAATTAAAGTTTGGTACAACAACAGGCCCAAAGCCGCACTTTCGATGTGGGTGACACACGTACTGGTTTTGTTGCCTGTTCTGGGGTCACAAGCTTGTTTTTCAGGCCCTTACATCATAGCCAGACCAGAGCGCAGAAAAAAAACCCTGGCTGTGTCATGTTGAAACCATACTTCACCCGCTATAAACGGGCGGAGAAGTCGTGGAACCGGTAGTGATGTTCTTCCTGTGGCCTCTGCTGTCACCGTTGACTATAATCTTCCTCAAGAGAATGAGGAAAGACCAATACACCCTGTGTCTGTGAGACGGATGAGTAACTCAGAGATTTAAAAAACCTTGATGTCTTTGTGGCACACCTACCTCCGGAAGAAAAAGGTGATAGCGTTGCACTAACTTTTAGAATATCAGGGTTTATCCTCAGATGTGCCAACTCAGACTCACTAGAGCATGACATTGACATTGGTGACTCTGCTCCAATCAAACAACATGCCTATCGAGTGAATCATGAAAAGCGAGAGAAACTCAGCAGTGATGTAGAGTTTATGCTTGAGCACGGCATTGCACAACATGGCAAAAGTCAGTGGAGTTTGCTCTGTATATTAGTACTTAAAGGCAGATGGGTCTCTGAGGTTTTGCTCCGATCTTCACAAACTCAATACCGTTACTAAGTCGGACTTGTACCCTTTGCCCAGGGTCGATGATTGTTGAAGCACCCAATTTCAATAATTGTATTAATTATAACACAGAAATAGTTCACTGCTCCACAGCGTTCTTAATCTTAGCCTATCTAGTCATTTTAAAATCCCCCAAGTTTGGTAGTCTATGCTGTTGGATGCATTGTCTGGCCATGAGCATGGTTGTTCGTGTATTGGTATCACTGATCAAACATTCTCATAAACGAGTTTGGTACAGGGATATACACGTTTTTTTACATTCACATCTAATTGGACACAGCATTTTATTATTGAACTATCAGTCTCAATTTATCTTCAGAGTAGCATTTTTTTTCATTTTGGGGACATTTTCGCAGACAGCTCTAGCCAGCGACAGGCCACCAAAATCGGGGACATCTGGTCACCTTAGTTTAACATAGAGTGCATTAAATGGCTCTACTTTTACCTAGCTAGCCAGGTAGCATTATGGGGATTCCACATGGTCGTGGGAAGTGGGAAACTATGAAGTGGGAAGTTAGAAATCCAACATGATTGTGTTCAAGTGCTTTTGAAGTCAGAACGATTATTCAACGAGAAATATATTAGGTAGCTTGATAAGCTAGCATACATCGCTAAGAATAAAGTTAGCTAGCTTGATTAACATTGACAATATGGTCAAACTAGCAGCATTATTTAAGTTTATAATTGTCAAAAACGGATTTGTTGTCATCGTTTGGTTTAAAAGGTTAAAGGTCAGTGGTGAAACTTCACAACTCGGCAACTTGGGTCATAACATTTTCCACTTGTAATTCCGACTTGGAGTGTCGTTCAAGTGAAACTTCACAGTCGGAACTATGACCTTCCGATAACTCCGATAACATGTGAACACCCCAGTAGTGTCCGCTGTCCAACCTCGAGACAAAATCCATGATGTTTTCACTTTGACTATTGCTGCGTTCACATGCTCGTCGGAGCTTCCTATTTCCTAGTTGTGATGTCGGAAATACAACGTTGTTTCATTAATGTACTTTTTGGTTGTAACAATTCTACAACCACGAAGATTTTAGCTTTATAAGCTAGCTAACATTGCTTATCATTTTTATTTTTTATTTTACCTTTATTTAACTAGGCAAGTCAGTTAAGAACAAATTCTTATTTTCAATGACGGCCTAGGAATGACGGCCTGTTCAGGGGCAGGACGACAGATTTGTACCTTGTCAGCTTGGGAATTTGAACTTGCAACCTTCCGGTTGCTAGTCCAACGCCCTAACCACTAGGCTACCCTGCCGTCCCAACAGGCTACCCTGCCTCCCCAACATTGCTTATAATAAATAAAGTTGTTTATAATAATATAGTTGGCTAGCTTGCTTAACATTGACAATATGGTAAAACAAGCTTCATTACCCATGCTGTAGTTGTCAAAAATGGACGTGTTGCCATCTTTTGGTTGAAAAGTTATAAGGTCAGTGGTGAAAAGTCACAACTCAGCAACTCGGGCAACTACATTTTCTCAGAGTTTCCCTCTTGTAATTCTGACTTGGAGGGTTTCTCAATTGATAGCACGTGAATGCAACACATTACCAGCTAGCTGAAGAAGGCCAGCATCCCGGAGTCAACTCTTCACTGTTGACGATGAGACTGGTGTTTTAAGGGTACTATTTTATGAAGCTGCCAGTTGAGAACTTGTGAGGCGTCTGTTTCTCAAACTAGACACTCTAATGTACTTGTCCTCTTGCTCAGTTGTGCACCGGGGCCTCCCACTCTTCTTTCTATTCTGGTTAGAGCCAGTTCGCACTATTCTGTGAAGGGAGTAGTACACAGCGTTGTACGAGATCTTCAGTTTCTTGGCAATTTCTCACATGGAATAGCCTTAATTTCTCAGATCAAGAATAGACTGACGAGTTTCAGAAGAAAGTTATTTGTTTCCGGACATTTTGAGCCTGTAATCAAACCCACAAATCTGATGGTCCAGATACTCAACTAGTCTAAAGAAGGACAGTTGTATTGCTTCTTTAATCAGAACAGCTGTGCTAACATAATTGCAAAAGTTTTTTTCTAACTATCAATTAGCCTTTTAAAATTATAAACTTGGATTAGCTAACACAACTTGCTATTGGAACACAGGAGTGATGGCTGTTGATGTATACCTATGTACGTAGATATTCCATTATAAATGGAAAAATCATAAAAAATCTGCCGTTTCCAGCTACAATAGTCCTTTACATCATGAACTATGTGTACACTGTATCTCTGATCAATTTGTTGTTATTTGAATGGACAAAAAATTTGCTTTTCTTTCAAAAACAAGGACATTTTTAAGTGACCCCAAACTTTTGAACGGTAGTGTATATATTGTATTTTATACCATCTACTGCACCTATGCCACTCTGTCATCACTCATCTATATATTTATATGTACATATTCTCATTCACCCCTTTAGATTTGTGTGTATTAGGTAGTTGTTGGGTAATTGTTAGATTACTTGTTAGATATTACTGTCGGAACTAGAAACACAAGCATTTCGCTACACTTGCATTAACATGTATGTGACCAATATAATTTTATTTGATTTGATTTGAAAAGATTAATGCCTGATATACATTTGAAAAAATATGTCAATCTTTTTGGAATACATAGTATAGCAGGACACATTTAAATGTATTTTCTTTCCATATGGGTAGTGATACATCTGCAAACTACAATAAAGCACGCTGGGCAAATACCCTGTTTGAATGGTTAATGCAGTGCAGGAAGTGGAACTCCCTAGTTAGAGCAGCGAGAGAGTGAGTGCACCACCCTCTCTAGATGATAAATGTCTTCCATCAAAGAGTAGAAACGAGAAACTAGAAATAAGCATGAATCTGTAGGATGTGGGATCGGGACACTAGTCTTACAAGCAGACTACACACACACACACACACACACATCATCATCACAAGCAGCCAGATTAGAGTCTGTGTGCCCCGTGCTGACACAAAGCATTTTTTCTCAATCATTATACCCATGGTGGTTGTTCTGCTGGTTGTTGGAGGTGTCAGTGCTTGTTAGGGGGTAAACTGTGCAGTAGGAGTGTACAGAGAGGAAACAGTGTCTTTGAACTAGGCTGTGAAAGCACAACAAGGTCTTCCATATGTCTTTGAAATGGGTGATTGAAGCCTGACAGAAGCTGTAGCTGTTGAATGTACTGGGATGGGATGTGATGTTCTTGGCCTCCCTTAGGCTACATAGCATTTCGTTTCATGGTACATATTGTAATTTATAAAAGGCAGAAGCTGCGTTTCTGAAGGTAACAGCCCCCTTCAGCCCCCTGGAAGCCTCTTCCCCAGAGCAAAAAAATCTGTGTTCTGGCGCTTGTTTCTTTACCTCAACATTATGCACACATTTGTGTGGTAACCCTCCCTTCACATTTCTCACTGTCAAGTCTTAATTATATATTTTTTTCCCGGATACCTGTGTTTTGTTTCAATCAAAGCACACATTTTGCCTAGTGATGCCAGTGATGTAAAGTAGTCAATAAAAATACTATTAAAGTACAATTTAAGTAGTTTTTTGGGGTATCTGTACTTTACTATTTCTATTTTTGAAAACTTTTACTTTTACTCCACTACATTCCTAAAGAAGTTAATGTACATTTTACTCCGTTCATTTTCCCTTACACCCAAAAGTACTCATTACATTTTAAGTGCTTAGCAGGACAGAAAATGGTCCAAGTCACAGACTTATCAAGATAAGAATCCCTGGTCATCCCTACTGCCTCTTATCTGGCAGACTCACTAAACACAAATGTTTTGTTTGTAAATGATGTCTGAGTGTTGGAGTGTGCCGCTGGCTATCCATACATTAGTATTTTACTGGGTAACTTTCACTTTTACTTGAGTCATTTTCTAGTAAGGTATCTTTACTTTTACTCAAGTGTGACAATTGGATACTTTTTCCACCACTGAGTGGCGCACGCCGTTGAGTTTTGGCCGCATGAGAAAAAAATGCAACAGTCAAACAATCATCCTAAAATCTCATCAGAAATGCGGTGGTGTTTTTTGTCTTGCAGCAATTAAGCAATAAGGCCCGAGGAGGTGTGGTATATGGCCAATATACCACGGCTAAGTTCTGTTCTTATGCACGATGCGATGCAGAGTGACTGGAAACAGCCCTTAGCTTTGGTATATTGCCATATACCACAAACCCCCATGGTGCCTTATTGCTATTATAAACTAGTTACCAACGTAATTAGAGCAGTAAAAATACATTTTTATCATACCCATGGTATACAGTCTGATATACCACAGCTGTCAGCCAATCAGCATTCAGGGCTCGAACCACCCAGTTTATAATGTTATATATTCTATGCTATTATATTTGGTTCTGTTATGTACAATACTATCTATGTGGTCTTGAAAACATTGATTCAAATTGAATCAAACTTAATTAAAAAGCACCATTGGTCGATAGGTGAAAGGTATTGATGATAATCCACGGCAAATGCCTTTCAACAGTTCCATCTGAATTACCACTGCTTGCTTTTTGGGATCAGGCTGGGTCATCTTATTACTGGAAGGCACATTTGACAACAACTTACTGTATGTAAAATGGGCTTTATAAATACATTTGATTGATTGTTTGATCTCATTCTGAAATTAATTTGGCTGGTGTAAAGAACATTAGGAGTTCAAAGACATGTCACTGAAGCCATCTGGATGTCTACAGTCCTTTAGAAAATCTGAGATAGGTCTACTAATAGCAGTGAACATAAGTCTAATCAATAATAGATGGTATTTACTGGTTGGTGAGGGGTAGAGTCTAGAGGGGTAGAAACGTGTTCAGGGAGTTGTCTGTCTTTCCACTTAAACACACACACACACACACACACACACACACACACACACACACACACACACACACACACACACACACACACACACACACACACACACACACACACACACACACACACACAGCCTGTGTGTGACAGGATCCATAACCTGCCCTGAAAACCATCAAGCGATGTGGGATGAAGTGTCATCTCTCTTCCAGACACTTTTCAGAAGTTTCATCTCTACAGGGAACTGTCATCATCAACTTACTCTCCCTCTTTTTGTTCCTCTCTCCTTTCTGTCCGTCATGTGGTTTCCTGACACTCTGGTCAGGTCCATCAGATCTCTGCCCAAATCAGAAGCTCATTTCCTGGCTCTCAGCTCAGCAGGTGAGGGGCTCTAAGGCTCGGCCCCAGACCCCTTTCTCGGCTCCTCCACGACAGGCTTTATCCTAGCCCACCTGGGTGGTGTCTTAGCCCCAGGCCCTGGGTCCATCTGGGCCCTCTCAGCTCAGTTCACTGCTCTCCCCCCTCTGTTCTCTGTTCAGAACACAAAGAAAAGAGACACCTTACCTCACGCACGCACACACACACACACACACACACACACACACACACACACACACACACACACACACACACACACACACACACACACACACACACACACACACACACACACACAGAGCACGCCCATGCATGAACACACACACACACACACACATACTTTTGTTCTTCCTCTCAAGTACATATCTGTGTGTCTAAACAGAAGCCTAAAGGCACATGGTGACCTTGAAGAAGAGAATCATTCTTTAAACATATTTAATATATCGCAATAAAATGGAATATGTAGTTGCATACACTATAGCCCAGTGATAGAGTATGGAGAGGAGGTCATACAGTGCCTCAAAGCGTTTTACCCAGTAGAGTCTTGATATTGACTTTACTTAAGGAATTAATTTGATCTTTGTAATATAACCTAACAATTTCTTGATACAATGTTTGAATTGCTGATACATGCACCAGTTCCTTCATTGATTTTGTAATTAGTTGTCCTTGGAGCTTTGACTGTATTGTCTAATATATTTCCAAGATAAATCACAGACCATGGCTATGTCTTATACTCTTTACAAAGTAAACATACTGTAATCATGGAGCAAAGACAAGTATATGAATATCCCAAAAAATTCTCATAAAAAAAAAAATTCTGATATGCTAATAAAGAAATTCCAATTAGCTTGTTTGGTTTATTCTTTTAATCCTGATCATTACCACTAACATTGTGATTTTTTTTCATCACAAATCAATTATTGTTATATCCTAACTTGTCCATCTCTTGCTCTGTGGTTACTGAGACATAATAGAATTGGTTGTGCGACCCTTTACAAGATGAAATGTTATCACAGCGATCTCCCCTCTGCCTGCCACGGAGCAGATGCTGGGTCTCAGAAAGTAATCACTCATCGACTCTCCCTGTCCCTCAGTCAATCACAATTACCTGGATTTCTATAGGCCAGGGCCCTGTAGTCACAAAGTGTCTCAGAGTAGGAGTGCTGATCAGGGTTCAGGTCCGTGCTTGTCCATGTAAATCTTACTCATTATGATCTAAAATGCTAAACTGATCATATATCAGCACCTACTCTTGAGACCCAGAGCTCTATGTACTCTATGTACCACTGCTGGGTCCTGGATCCGACTGTATGGATCAATACTCACCTCCATGGTTGCTGGTGTTTCATATAGGAGCCTCGTCAATACCTTTGATCAGGGACTGGTCTAGTCTGGGATGAGAGAGGCTACTAGTAAATCACTGATGCCTCAATTTCGTGTAGCGTATTGTCATGTAATGGTTGGTGGTGGTCCACAGTGTATGAGACATTTGGATTCTTATGCTCATTATAGTGTCAAAGGGAAGCACAGTAGACATACAGTACCAGCAAAACGTTGGACACACCTACTCATTCAAGGGGTTTTCTTGATTTTGAAAATGTTCTACATTGTAGAATAATAGTGAAGACATCAAAGCTATGGTATACAGAAGATAGCCCTATTTGGTAAAAGACCAAGTATATATTATGGCAACAACAGCTCAAATAAGCAAAGAGAAACAACAGTCCATCATTACTTCAAGTGATGAAGGTCCATCAAGCGCTAAGATGAAAGATTAAACTGGCTCTCATGAGGACCGCCAGAGGAAAGGAAGACCCAGAGTTACCTCTGCTGCAGAGGATAAGTTCATTAGAGTTACCAGCCTCAGATATTACAGCCAAAATAAAAGTTACAGACACATTTCAACATCAACTGTTCAGAGGAGACTGCGTGAACCAGGCCTTCGTGGTCGAATTGCTGCAAAGAAACCCCTACTAAAGGACACCAATAAGAAGAGTCCAAATTTGCGATTTTTGGTTCCAACAACCATGTCTTTGTGAGACACAGAGTAGGTGAACGGATCTCTGCATGTGTGGTTCCCACCATGAAGCATGGAGGAGGATGTGTGATGTTGTGGGGGTGCTTTGCTGGTGACACTGTCTGGGATTTATTTGGAATTCAAGGCACACTTAACCAGCATATCACAGTATTCTGCAGCGATACACCATCCCATCTGGTTTGTGTTTAGTGGGACTATCATTTGTTTTTCAACAGGACAATGACCCAACACACCTCCAGGCTGTGTAAGGGCTATTTGACCAAGAAGAAGAGTGATGGAGTGCTGCATCAGGTGACCTGGCCTCCAGAATCACCTGATCTCAACCCAATTGAGATGGTTATGGATGAGTTGGACCGCAGAGGGAAGGGAAAGCAGCCAACAAGTGCTCAGCATATGTGGGAACTCCTTCAAGACGGTTGGAAAAGCATTCCAGGTGAAGCTGGTTGAGAGAATACCAAGAGTGTTCAAGATGTCATCAACGCAAAGGGTGGCTACTTTGAAGAATCTAAAATCTAAAATATATTTTGATTTGTTAACACTTTTTTGTGTTATTTCATAGTTTTGATGTCTTAACTACTATTCTATAATTTAGAACATAGTAAAAAATAAAGAAAAACCCTTGAATGAGTAGGTGTGTCCAAACTTTTGACTGGTACTGTATATACATACAAAAGAAGTGTCACATGACTCACTTGCTAACTACATAGTTAATAAAATCCACTTATTTTTTCATTTCAGCCTCTCCTGATGAACAACAGGATGTACTGTAGGCTGTAATCATAGAGCCGACTAAAGATGATTGCTGAAATTGTGTTGAAGTTGTGTTCTAAATCACCGTTTGTTTCATTTTAGATTACAGTGAAGGAACACATACTAGGTCCATAGTAGCTTTCTATGACTTATTTATAATAGATACATAGTATTCGAAAGTATAAACCTAATATTTCTTTATTTCTTTACATTCAACTGAAATCACACACAATCACCTCAATAATCTTGTTTTTGTCCTATTTAGATTCAAATATTATAACCATTCAATGACAGTTTTAGGCAACAGTCTGTCATACTAGTTGAAGAAGGATCACTTTCAGCACGTGGCTAAACAAGATTATTTGGCAGATCAATTTAACAAACGCACTTTAATTGTGTGGTGTAGAAATGTAATATCCCCACCATATTGTTTCCCACCAGTGAATAGTTAATAACTGTCCATACAAGTGAGCCCCAACCTCAAATCAAATCAGTGTCATTATAACGAGGGATAGATATATCTCAACTTGAATATACTGTGTAGTACGTTACATATACACCTATAAAATCACATACAACAATAATATGTCGCAGTGCTTTGCATAGCCATGAAACATGCAACTGGATATTCAAGTTGCTTTATTCTAAATAATAAATAGAGGGAAATGGTTGTTTGATGTATTTTTAATTAAGCTTATATTTGTAGCATGTTGCATTTATTAATTTATTAGCATATAAAGGGGGCGGGGGGGGGGGGACTTTTGCTGTTTTGTGATTGCAGCCTTGTGCCTCCGTTGAGGTTCAGATAATTGATCATTAAGGGTGTGGCTTGATGTTGCCCAGTGTATAAAAGGTCACTTGTTTGGGATCCCCTTTGCCATGTGAAGGTTGGAGTGCCTTGGGAGAACAGGAGCAGTGTTGCAGGTTTTAACAGAGGTACGCATGAAAACTATGAGAGAATTGTAAGCCTAAATCTAGGCTAAATTGCTAGTATAAGCAATGGAAAAATTGTTCAAATTCAATTCATTGCTGGGTAGTAAAGACAAACAGAAATATCACTTGTGGAAACACCAAACCTTACAGTGTGGGATTTCAGTGTTCTATTTTGGAAGTGTTCTCTGTGCAAACAGAAGCAATCCGCCATTACAGATCTACACACACTCAAGAGCTATGATGAAACATTACAGGAATAACCAGCAACATTGCACATTAGGACACTGTGTGTGTGAGTCTGTCTCTCTCTCTCTCTCTGTGTGCGTGTGTGCGCGCGCGCATGTGTGTGTGTGTGTGTGTGTGTGTGTGTGTGTGTGTGTGTGTGTGTGTGTGTGTGTGTGTGTGTGTTTGCGCAAACACGTGTCAAACATATCTTTTGCCCTTTTCTCCACTGTCGTATTTGAATATAGGAAAGCCATCTTCAGGGTAGCGATATTGTCCTCTGACATCAGAGTATGTGTCACATACATGTTAGAAATAATATCCCTTTCCTCAATCTGTCTTTCATCTCCATCATTTCACAAGCTTCTCAGACTCCACCTGCACACTGGACCAGGCAGATACCACAAAACCTCCAAAACACTGACCAAGATGATATTCATTAAAACACAAGTAGCTCAATTGTAGCTCCGCTGCGCCTGGGAAGAAGGGTATAGCCCAGCCTAGCTACTGTACCTACTGCAAAATGAAGTATTATTGTTAATTGCAGGTCAGTGTGAAATGTGTGTCAGCTGCCATAACTGCTTATTAATTTGCCAGCTTGGGAAAAAAGTGTGGTCACACACACACACACACACACACACACACACACACACACACACACACACACTTTTTCACCCACACACACACACACACACTCCATCTGTTTGTCTTTAACCTGCTAGTGAGAGCTGTGCTGCTCGGCCACGGTCCCATTATGACCGACGGTGTGTGGCTTTAATTAACACTTATGTATGCAACAAGAGGGAAGCAGAAACTTTTATGTCGATGTGAGACGTTATCTTTTTTCTTCTGATAGATTTGATAAAGAATGATACTCAGTTATTTTTCTGCAGCCACCAGCATGATGACGAGTAGGCACTTAACAGGTGTGAACCATTGTCTTCCAACAGGTGGTGTCACTTGTGCACGAGGCTCGTCCCTCAACCAACAGTGCGGGCAGATCTTTCGCACGACCACACTCATGATTAACAAATAGCAGTTTTTCTTTACCTGCGATTGATTGTAGTGGGCATACGTTCCCTCTAATACCTGCTCATGGACAGTCGTATTAGTGACTGTGCCAACGGGGACTCAAACCAATCTGATATGTTTGTAGAATAGATCCTCCCTCTCCTTGTCAATGCACACACCATCAGAGCAGACGTCTCATTAAATCCCTCCCACTGAATTCCTCCTCCAGGTCAGCTCAATGAGTCACTCCTTGATCCAGAAAATGCTCACACATTACATGACAGCCTGGATGTACTGGAGTAAAGGTGACACCTGGAGCACTCGGTGCTGCAGTGAAACCCCATTCAAAGGCAGGCTACATCCCAAATGTGCACCCTATTCCCTATGTAGTGTACTCCTCTTCTTCTTCTTTTTTTACCATGGCCCATAGGGAATAGGATACCATTTGAGACGTAGCCATAGCCACGAGAGGCTGAGTGGTGTTGTACTGTAGACTGCAGTGGGGAGGTGCAGTGTACTCACTGCAGTGTGCACGTTTAGAGGGTTATTGGTGACTCCTAGTGCTTAGGAAGTACAGTAGACCAGTTCATCTACTACAGGAGAGTAGCTCACCCTACTCAATACATGAGGAGGGTCAAAGGGACAAGCTACACTTGAGTCATATAGCTAATGTGCCATGTGTCCAGAGAGTGGGTTGGTTGAATTACAGAGAGAATCATTATGTCTGAGTGGTGCTGGCGATACACAGGAGAGTAACCTCAGTCTAATCAAAGAAAAAAAGGTGTGCATTCTAAGTACGCACCATATCAGAACTCTGTGTATCAGAAATGGAGCAGAATGTCAATGTCTGATTTATGCTTCAGCAGACCTCGCACTCAGCAACAACAAAAAATATAAACATAGGTTGCTGCAGTATTCTTTGAATAACATGTTTATTAGTAACGTTTAATGTTCCAAATACAGTAATAGACTCAACAAATGCAATAAGAAAAATACACATTTTTACAGAAACATTTCAATCTGACCACGCATAACTAACACAGTACAATTCATTAACAGATTTAAAACAAACACCAACTGAAGAAAACAAAAACACACCAAGAGGATACAAGAGTCTCATCCATCAACATATTTGTCATGCTTTCCGTACAAAAATTCAATATTAATGCTGACATTTCCTTAAATGATTAGCGTGATTTCTGAACATAAAATGCAATGAGGGGTTTGGTGGTAGCAGATGACAACTACAGTATATACACAAAAGTACGTGGACACCCCTTCAAATTAGTGGATTCGGCTATTTCAGCCATACCCATCGCTGACAGGTGTATAATATCAAGCACACAGCCATGCAATCTCCATAGGAACATTATCAGTAGAATGGCCTGACTGAAGAGCACAGTGACTTTCAACGTGGCACTGTCATAGGATTCTACCTTCCTAACAAGTTCAAATTTCTGCCCTGCTAGAGCTGTCCTGGTCAACTGTATGTGCTGTTATTGTGAAGTGGAAACATCTAGGAGAAACAACGGCACAGATGTGAAGTGATAGGCCACACAAGCGCACAGAACTGGACCGGAGAGTGCTGAAGCAAGTACCGCGTAAAAATGGTTTGTCCTCAGTTGCAACACTCTCTACCGAGTTCCAAACTGCCTCTGGAAGCAACATCAGCACAATAAATGTTAGTCGGGATCTTCATGAAATGGGTTTCCATGGTCAAGCAGCCTCACAAAAGCTTAAGATCACCATGTGCAAGCCAGGCAACTACTGCAGTGGTGTAAAGCTCACCACCATTGGACTCTGGAGCAGTGGAAACGTGTTCTCTGGAGTGACAAATCACTAGGGCTGATTTCATGGTTCGGGTTAGGCCCCTTAATTCCAGTGAAGGGAAATCTTAGCGCTACTGCGAACAATGACATTCTAGATGATCCTTTGCTTCCAACTTTGTGGCAACAGTTTGGGGAAGGCCCTTTCCTGTTTCAGCATGAAAATGCCCCTGTGCACAAAGCGAGGTCCATACAGAAATGGTTTGTCAAGATCAGTTTGGAAGAACTTGACTGGCTTGCACAGGGCCCTGACCTCAACCCCATCGAACACCTTTGGGATGAATTGGAATGCCGACTGCGAGCCAGACCGAATCGCCCAACATCAGTGCCCAACCTCACTAATGCTCTTGTGGCTGAATGCAAGAATGTCCCCGCAGCAAGAAGGTTCCAACATCTAGTGGAACGCCTTCCCAGAAGAGTGGTGGCTGTTATAGCAGCAAAAGAGGGATCAATTTAATTTTAATGCCCATGATTTTGGAATGAGATGTTCGACGAGCAGGTGTCCACATACTTTTGGTAATGTAGTGTATATTCACACCTCCAGTGAGTGGCCTGGCTGGTATCTAGGGACTCTACACACTCTCAGAAAAAAAATATTATTTGGCTGTCCCCATAGGAGAACCCATTTTGGTTCCAGGTAGCTCTTTTTGGTTCTAGGTAGAACCCTTTTGTGTTCCTTGTAGAACCCTCTGTGGAAAGGGGTCAACATGGAACCTAAAAGGGCTCTTTGAAGAGTTCTCCTTTGGGGACATCCGAAGAACCCTTTTAGGTTCTCGATGGCGCCTTTTTTCCAAGAGTGTAGGTGGCTTCTCTAAGGCCAAGTGGCCTGGCTGGTGTCTAGGGAGTTTACAGATGGCATCTCTAAGGCCAAGTGGCCTGGCTGGTGTCTAGGGACTTTACAGATGGCTTCTCTAAGGCAAGTGGCCTGGCTGGTGTCTAGGGGCTTTACAGATATCTTTTCTAAGGCCAAGTGGCCTGGCTGGTGTCTAAGGACTTTACAGATGGCTTCTCTAAGGCCAAGTCCTGTTGCAAAAAGAAAGCAAACCTAACAAAACAAAGCACCAAAGCTGATGCACAAGCTAACCTGCAATGACTCACCAACTCTGTTCATTAATCTAACGTTAGATCAACACCAAGCAATATCTAATTTCAATTATCATATTTGAGGCACACATGGAAATGTATGTACTTCGGGCCAGACCAGTTAACACACTCTAGCAGACCAGCTGAAAAATATTTTCGTCTTTTCACAGGATTAATAGAAATGATTATGTTCACCGCATGACATCGTTTATTGTGATGGAAAAAGAGTGCAAAATGATACAACCTCATTCAAATAGAAATGATTGTGGAAAACATCTCAGCAACAGCACAGGTAGTGTGAGTGGTAAGATGATGACTTGTTATGAGATGCAAAACATTACACTAATCAGATACCAAAATTGCCACTTCAGATACAAATGTGTCACCAAGCAAGGAGGGCTATGTGTAGCTAAGTGTAACCCCATGTAGCAACCACAGAATGTTTGTTTTCAGTGACAACTGTGGTTTTATCATGATGGAGCACTCTGGACCAATTGGGAACGAGGGATAAGAACTTTGCTCTACACTCAAAGATTCTCTCAGGAGAAAAAAGTTGCGTGTTGAATTTGAAATTCGCCATCAACTGCTTCCATCTTTTCTACCTCCCTCTACTTTCCCCGAGACAACCCCGTCATGCCACTGGTTCACCCCTCTTCCCCTCCTCCTCTCTTCTGCGCCTTCCTTCGCTCCACTGTGTTAGAAGAGTGGGGGGTTGATGCTAGACAATCAGACCACCTTCTCCTTGTTAGCCATGCGTCCAGAGTGACGCAGGTTCTCCCCGCTCTGTTGTCATCATGGGAGATGATTGCTGAAACGGGCAATTAACACCCACTGGTCTACTCTACCTCTTCCACAGAGTAGCCAAGCATCTCAGCATTTGACCTACGGGCCCTGGGTTTACACATTTTATATGTATCTAATATATCATTCTTCCTTGTTTAAAAGATTGACATTGTAATAAACGGACGAATGCATTAACCGTAAATGTATATTAATTACATCTTATAAAAGATTGAAGCATTATTAATGTTGGGTTTATGAGGGTTATTGCCTTTGTTTTTAATCATCTTTTGGAATATTTATTTGAATTGAGTGCGGCGAGAAAGGTTTTTTATTTGAGCTGCTCTCCGAAGAATATTAGTCACAAGAGTTTGTGAAGTGGGGTGCGATAAAGAACTTGAGAGAGCGCAATTGCGTTTCAGGAACGGGATGAAGGGGTGTCCACTGAGGATCGGACTCCCCCATTCAATCTGTGCAATCTCCAATAGCCTACACTGAGAAATAAATTGCTTTTTAAATAGATTGCTTAGCTCCTATCGGGGAGCCACTGATGTGGATACATTTCATGTCGCCTGTATTTAAACGAGCTGCAGTGAATTTGATAGTGCCCCATTATTAAAGATACTGGTAAGTAAGACTACTTGTTCTGTTGCTCCTCTTGACACCTGAAATGAATCCCCATGAAATAAAAGGGGAAATATTACCGTCCCGTAAATAAAATAAAATACACTTCAAAATGTTCAGAGAGAAAAGTGTGTCTGTGAGAAGAGTATGGGTTATTAATCTAATGGTATTTGGTCTATAAGCTCAGCTCTGTGTTTTATCAGAGTAAATAGACCTCAGGATAATATCTGAATATATGCCTGCACTCGCTGTCTCCATCTCTGTGTTTTATCAGAGTAAATAGACCTCAGGATAATATCTGAATATATGCCTGCACTCGCTGTCTCCATCTCTGTGTTTTATCAGAGTAAATAGACCTCAGGATAATATCTGAATATATGCCTGCACTCGCTGTCTCCATCTCTGTGTTTTATCAGAGTAAATAGACCTCAGGATAATATCTGAATATATGCCTGCACTCGCTGTCTCCATCTCTGTGTTTTATCAGAGTAAATAGACCTCAGGATAATATCTGAATATATGCCTGCACTCGCTGTCTCCATCTCTGTGTTTTATCAGAGTAAATAGACCTCAGGATAATATCTGAATATATGCCTGCACTCGCTGTCTCCAGCTCTGTGTTTTATCAGAGTAAATAGACCTCAGGATAATATCTGAATATATACCTGCACTCGCTGTCTCCATCTCTGTGTTTTATCAGAGTAAATAGACCTCAGGATAATATCTGAATATATGCCTGCACTCGCTGTCTCCATCTCTGTGTTTTATCAGAGTAAATAGACCTCAGGATAATATCTGAATATATGCCTGCACTCGCTGTCTCCATCTCTGTGAGAGGCACAGGCAGGCAAACGGAAATGCAGCACATTTCTAATTGATTAATACTGCAGATCTTGTTTGAGGAAACCACATTATGTTCCTGGAGGAAAGAGGTTGGGGAGTCGTTAGCATAATGCACTAGACCGGAGGGAGAAAAAAAGAAAGAAGAAAAAGATGTCTAAAGATCCTTTTCAGGATATGATTATACAATGACCATCATTATTTTCGTATCTTATATAATCCATTAAATATTGCCTCTGCCTTTAGAGCCATAACAATTGTAGACAATCCAATGAAATGACTCTAGGTCCTCAGTCTTATACAGTATATCCACCTGTAATGAAAATGCATATTTAATTAGAGGGAAGCCTTGTTCAGATGAACCACCACTGTTTCCTGTCATTAAAGTCCATATCCTTAATAGTATGTTAAATAAATAATGAGAGAGAGAGAGAGAGAGAGAGAGAAAGAAAGAAAGAAAGGGAGGCCTGGCTAAAAACAGGCCTGACTAATATCTAGGTGGGTCCCATCGTCAAACCGTCAACTCTGCAGAAATAGTATGGACAAGACATTTTAGAGACAGAGAAACTCAATACAGTTCCCATTATTTAGTATCCAAATGAACTAGATCTCATACTTACCTAAATCACTAATAATACATTCCTGATCATAATTTAATACATGCTGATCATAAAACAATACATCCCTGATCATAATACAATACATCCCTGATCATAATACAATAAATCCCTGATCATAATACAATACATCCCTGATCATAATACAATACATCCCTGATCATAATACAATACATCCCTGATCATAATACAATACATCCCTGATCATAATACAATACATCCCTGATCATAATACAATACATCCCTGATCATAATACAATAAATCCCTGATCATAATACAATACATCCCTGATCATAATACAATACATCCCTGACCATAATACAATACATCCCTGATCATACCATCAAATCTATCTTTGGGTATTTTGCATGTAAGACCATAAAGGAAGGGTTCTAATTGTTAGGGCCCTAGAAATAATTAAACGTTTGGCCCCATTCCCTTTCTGGGAAGGTGTGTACTGGTTAGGGCCCTAGAAAGCATTAAGCGTTTGGCCCAAGAGTAAGGTGTGTACTGGTTAGAGCCCTAGAAAGAATGAAGTGTTTGGCCCTAGCGTAAGGTGTGTACTGCTTAGGGCCCTAGAAAGTACTAAGCATTTGGCTCTAATGTGAGGTGTATACTGGTTAGGGCCCTAGAAAGCATTACGCATTTGGCTCTAATGTAAGGTGTGTACTCCAGTTACCCTGCTTTAACAGGATTACAACAGATAAAACATACTAAGATGCCCTGCGGCTGGGTGCAGAAATGAAATAGGATGTAATAAGGTAATCTGGTGACGGGTGATAAGGGGATCTAAACAGAATAGCAGCCAACAGTAGATCAGCTATCACTGAACAGGGAGCAGAGATGGGCTCTGTCTGAAGGACTGCAAGACAGCCCTGGGTTGATGTGATGTCAAGAATGTACATGAACCATGTTGTGTATCTTTTGTGACATTTTATTTATAGAATATGGCACTTTTACAATACATGGGTCATTGGCATTGTAGTTTACATTGCAGCTGTGTTTGTGTAATACATTGTCGCTAAAATAATGATACGCTATGTATTAAACACACCTAAATGAAAAAGGAAATCATGCAAACTATCAGATAGCTATTGGATTTAATGTCATTGGATTTGCAATGTATATTACTGTAACATATTTAGTGAATTTAAAGGATGTTAATAAATTTGTTATAATAACAAATGTAGTTGTACTTAAAGATGTATAAACATCATATTTGTATGCAAGTATACTTTGTAGGAAAGCAGAACATTGCTAGAATATATGAAAAATAAAAGGGATCAATTTATAATAGTATTCTTGTAAATTAAGATGTGTTCAATAAATGTCATGCTCAATTCACTGAATCTATACATTTGACTATTGGCTCTGACATTCTTACTGTCTATCAGGATAATTGACATTGTCTACTAGTAATGTAATGTAAACGTGACAAGAGAAAATCCAAAAAGCAGGCATAGGAAACGAATGGTTCAGCAGCTGAATTGAACAGGACCACACCACGTGATCATGGTTAGGTAGAGAATGGTTCAGCAGCTGAATTGATCAGGACCACACCACGTGACCATGGTTAGGTAAAGAATGGTTCAGCAGCTGAATTGATCAGGACCACACCACGTGACCATGGTTAGGTAAAGAATGGTTCAGCAGCTGAATTGATCAGGACCACACCACGTGATCATGGTTAGGTAAAGAATGGTTCAGCAGCTGAATTGATCAGGACCACACCACGTGACCATGTTTAGGTAAAGAATGGTTCAGCAGCTGAATTGATCAGGACCACACCCCGTGACCATGGTTAGGTAAAGAATGGTTCAGCAGCTGAATTGATCAGGACCACACCACGTGATCATGGTTAGGTAAAGAATGGTTCAGCAGCTGAATTGATCAGGACCACACCACGTGACCATGTTTAGGTAAAGAATGGTTCAGCAGCTGAATTGATCAGGACCACACCCCGTGACCATGGTTAGGTAAAGAATGGTTCAGCAGCTGAATTGATCAGGACCACACCACGTGACCATGGTTAGGTAAAGAATGGTTCAGCAGCTGAATTGATCAGGACCACACCACGTGACCATGTTTAGGTAAAGAATGGTTCAGCAGCTGAATTGATCAGGACCACACCACGTGACCATGGTTAGGTAAAGAATGGTTCAGCAGCTGAATTGATCAGGACCACACCACGTGACCATGTTTAGGTAAAGAATGGTTCAGCAGCTGAATTGATCAGGACCACACCACGTGACCATGTTTAGGTAAAGAATGGTTCAGCAGCTGAATTGATCAGGACCACACCACGTGACCATGGTTAGGTAAAGAATGGTTCAGCAGCTGAATTGATCAGGACCACACCACGTGACCATGGTTAGGTAAAGAATGGTTCAGCAGCTGAATTGATCAGGACCACACCACGTGATCATGGTTAGGTAAAGAATGGTTCAGCAGCTGAATTGATCAGGACCACACCACGTGACCATGGTTAGGTAAAGAATGGTTCAGCAGCTGAATTGATCAGGACCACAACACGTGACCATGGTTAGGTAAAGAATGGTTCAGCAGCTGAATTGATCAGGACCACACCACGTGACCATGGTTAGGTAAAGAATGGTTCAGCAGCTGAATTGATCAGGACCACACCACGTGACCATGGTTAGGTAAAGAATGGTTCAGCAGCTGAATTGATCAGGACCACACCACGTGACCATGGTTAGGTAAAGAATGGTTCAGCAGCAAGGGCCTGGTTTGTTTCAAAACAGAAAATGAGAGATTCCCCCCACTGTCTTTCTCCATGTAGATGTATTTTCGGAAATCATTTAAATCCAATATAGAAGGTGATATCCAAAGTACATTCTGATATGATCTTTATCAGATATGTAGTTTCCATAGTGGTGAAATATGGGGTCAACCAAGCTTCTGGTGTTTCTTTCTTATCAAGCGAGCCAAGCAGTTAACATATAATTGTGTTCATTTAAATATCTGAAATGGTATTAGTACAGCTCGTTTAATTAATTTGTATTATAGTAATCAAGACCAGTTGTTTAGCTGTTGATTTTTTCATTATTCTTAAAAGACAAAGAATGCTTGTAAAAAAAATATTTAAAAAACCTTTGAATATTAAATACCATACATTTAGTTTTTTTTATGACATTTAATAGACATTAAAAAAAATTCTGGAGGGGAATCTTGAGTGAGGCTCTATAAGTTAAGTAGTTTCTATAATGGTGTTTAAATGGATTTTACATGGGTGTTAGGGTTCAGAATGCACCCTGCATCCGACCAGGGGGACTGACTGATACATATTCATGGCATATAACATACATATGATAACATGGAAAACCCGGTTATGGTCTATTTGAGCCTGTGGTAATTGTTATCGAGACCAACTCTCCTCCAATGCATAAATTGAGCTCTCGCTAGAGCGGTGGACATTTTGTTGTCTGGGCTCCGGTGTGGCAGCTCTTTCGTGTGGAAAACCCAACGCGATAAATGTCATTTCAAAATCAATTTGCATAAAAAAAGGAGAAGGAGGAAAAGAGTGCTTGGTCTGGACGACTGATAATAAATAGACTCGAGAGATTTGCATGAGAGAGGACCAGGGCCATGCAGTCTAACCTCTGCTATAACCGCACAACAACACAATCCGAATGTATCAGAAGCCTATGAAATACACACTCACTGTAGCATATCTACCACACAACACAAATACATAATGCAGCATGAATATATGCAAATACACTTTCATATACTGGACATGATAATGGTCAAATAAACATGTGACATCTGAAACATCTGTGACAAAACGACAACAACACAGTATAAAAATTATGAAAAAGGGTGGGGAGGGGGGCGGTTAAAAAAAACTGCAGACGAGAGTGGTTGGTCGACACTATTTCAAGACTGGACAGCACAATCATCACTGAAACAGATAGGCAGCCGGCAGTGCTCTGTCTCCTTGCTTGATAAATGGGCCTGGATGTCAATCAGTCTCTACGGTTTGTGTTTCTGTGTGCCAACTCCTCAGTATTAAAAGGAAACAGGTAAGGGGGTACTTTGAGCTGCTTCGATCTGATCAATAGTCCTCAGCTGCAGACGAAGACAGACGAAGAAGAAGAAGAGGACTCTCCTCGACTACGCGTATTCTTAAGCAATAACAACGTGATCCGTATTATACACCCAAGAATACCCGTCACCGAAGAGAATCTTAAACACAGAGAGGCAATAATGGGAATCGCAAGCAAGCGTGACCGCATCATCAAATTCCTCAGTCGATCCCAATGGCAAGCAACACAGAGAAAGACGCTGTATCAACATAATTGATTGAAGACGCCTTGAAGCACAACACAAGGCCCCTTCAAAGGTTTTTCTGCAAATAGAAATTAACAACAGTGCATTGTTCAATCCAAAGCCAAAAGAACAAAGTGGTGTAAACTATCTTCTCTTCCAAGGGTCTGCATCTCTCTCTCTCTCACACACGCCAGTGGTCAAATAAATGGAGCTCCATAAGACAGGAGAGGTAAAGGTGTGGTGTGTGGGGACGCTTGCCCCCTCAGCATGCTCTTACCTGGGCCAGAGGTGGTCTGAAGCCCTGCCCTCCTTGGAAGTCCTGGTGGTCCTGTCCTCTAGGAGCGATCCATAAGGAGGAAGAGATGCCCATTTTAGCCCTGTCCTGCTCTCTCTCTCTTTTGCTCTCACCCCACACCAGCATATCCACACATAATGAAACCTCCTGGAAACACAGAGATGTAGAGGTTAAGGGTCACAACCACAACCACCCATGGCCTTTTAAACCATAGATAATACCATAGCCTAGTACATTCCATTAACATCCTACGGTCAACCCAACCCCCTCCTCCTAAAGAATCTGGTCAAATCAAACAAACCGAGAGAATGCCAGGAGGCAGGTATAAAACATGGACTATTTGAAGATTATTTTGTCCTGAATGTCAGACTAACAGAGACAACAGGGGTCGCTTGAGATTTTATTCCAAAACATACACCTACTATTCCTATATTTAATATAATAAATTAAATTAAATCTTTGTAATGGAAAATGTCACCTGCACAAATTTGCCAGAATCGAAATAATATCGTTCTTTAAATTATTCTGAATAAAATACATTTTGAAATGTGTTGTTGATTTAAAATGTGAGGTGTGTTATTGTGAAATGTTAATTCACCAAAGGCCCTGAATTTTTGAAGATAATTTTCCAAATTAAAGTAACAATTAAATGCCGCTATGAAGACATAAATAATGTATGATAAGTCAAAGCAATTTCATTCCAACCGACTCTAATTGATTTGCTCACATGAATGCAAATAGCAGGCTCCAACTAAGCCTATCCAAAATCATTCCATTGATTCGATGTAAAAAAAAATAATAATAATTGATTCAAGATCTACAATTACTTCATTAATCGTTTTGTAAAAGAAAAATACTTCATCTGCATCTCCACAACCTCCAGATATATATTAAGAAACTGTTATTCCCGACTTCACCGTTCAATCCTTAAAAAATGTGTATGTCTGACAATTACATTATGCATGACTGCCAGGATGAAATCCATACCAGAACTAACGATGGAAAAAGGAAAGCATTTAGACAGTTAACCACTGAATTAATCAAAGCAACAAATTTGAAGATAAAAAAAAAAATAGATCATTACAATCCACTCTTGGTTGGACCTGAAAGAAAACGCCCTAAAAAGATAGAAAAGGAAAAAAATGAAATTGGGAAATCACTCTACAGTACTTAGCTAAATCACCCTACAGCTATAGCTACTATTCCAAGACAAAATAAATCCTGGTCAAAACTAACAGGATGACACAGTGAAAACCATGCAGCAATTTGTTCAGCTTACCTAAACCACAATTTCGCCCCCACACTGAGGAAAACAGGGTGATGGAGACAAACAGACAGAGAAAGAAAGAATGAAAGAAAGAATAAAAGACAGAACAAAAAAAAGAGGTGCTTATCCGTCAGTGTCTCTCGTTCTCTCTTCTACCCAGCAGTTAGACTAGGAAGCTGAGGCACGGGGCACAACAATAGCAGCTCTCCAGCATCCCCTCTCTCCTCTTAGGCTGGACCACTTCTCTCTGGTCTCTAAAGCAGCCTGAAAGACCCCCCCCCCACCCCTCCTGTGCTGTTGAGTGCTGGGACATACCCCCCACACACTAGCCTTTGTACCCCACCCTCCCCCCACACACAAGCCCATATCCGGGTGGATAACCCCATCCATCCACCCCCATCAATCCACCCTCCAACCCTATGGGTGTTTCCACCCATCTTAAATATACACAGAATAAACTTACCAGGATCATTGATTCACCAATAGAAACTCGAATCAAGAGTTTCTTTACGTAGAAATGATGCTCATCAAAGCATAGTTCTAAGATACATTTTCACTAACAGATGGATATTCTGTGCTTTTTTTCACACATTATTCAAAGTTCTACTAGGTATCTTTGGCTTGAATCACATTTTTAAGCTGATTTATTTCAATACTCACAGATGTATACCACTGTACTTAGACCACCATACGTTGCAGGCAGAGATGAAAAGATGAGTAGGAGAACAGAGGGAGAAGAAGAGTGAGAATCTGTGCAGATTATTTTTTCTGCTGTGGTCGGCCGGAGTATCTCTGGATGAATCTGTATTCTCTTCCTCACTCCTCCACACCTCCCTCCTCCTCGTCCTCTTCGGTCTGAGAGGCTCTTGCCTCGTGCCTCCGCCAGATGAAACCCCCCTTACTTGCTGGACCCTTTTTCTGATTGCAATTTAATTGCGGGAGTCCCATGAATATGGTAATACCTCACACCACACGAGACGAATCCAATGAAAAAAAGAAAGCCACCAGACAGTCAAACACACCAATACACACAACGGGACGACAAAGCACACAAAAAACAAACACCAAGAAAAATGAACACCAAACTCCTTTTGTACGTACATCAATTTTGTACACTGTTGGTCAGTATACAGCAGAGAGAAAAAAACATGTCTGCACCAACAAAAAAACAAGAAAATAAAAATTGATCACAATTTTTACTTCTTTTTGGGATGAAAAAAGAAGAAGAGGGAATTGTGGCATATCCACTTGTGTTGAGGCTCTTACCCTGTGAGTGTTGGTCCAGGCACAGCCTTCCACAGAGCTACTAGCCAGGCTGGTGTCTGATCCCCTGCCTCAGAGAAGACATGCCGTGATTGTAAGGTATATCACCTTGTTTTTGTGTTGTCCACAGTGGCGAGCGGTGGATTGCAATGGGGTTAGCAGCCTGCGCGTCGACCAGCAGCGTTTGTTCACAGGCAGGTGTTCCCCATGCGCAGGCAGCCCCCTCGCAGTCCCAGCGTGTAGCAGTAGTGCCTAACGTGTCAGCCAGCCAGTCAGCCAGCCAGCCAGCCAGCCAGCCATGGGGTTGTGCAGGTGGATGAGGCTGCAGTAGCAGCAGCATCAGCAGCAGCAGCATCTCAGGGAGGGACGATGCTCAACAACAGGATCAAACCTCCTCTTTGCACAGTTGTTGCTCGCCACAGCGAATGAACTTACAACTAGAGAGCGAGAGGCAGAGAGAGACAGAGAGAGAGAGAGAGAGAGAGAGATGGGAAAGAGAGAGGGATGGGAGAGAGTGACAGAGAGAGGAGAGACTGAGAGAGTGTGCGAGTGGTGTGATGTGAGTGTGTGAGAGAGAAAGGAGGAGAGAGAGGTAGAAAGAGGAGGGAGTGGAAGGAGAGGTGGGGTTAGAGAGGGAGAGAAAGGAGGAGGGAGATAGAGAGAGGGGAGAAATCGCAGCAAACCCACAGCTACAAGTCTGTGGATTGACATTGGATCCTCTCTCCTGCTCAGAGGAAGGGAAAGGAGAGAATAATTAGATTTGAGCTTCACATATGGTTCCAGGAGGCAGGCAGTAAGTCGTGGTGGGTCGCGGATCTCAGGCACCTAATGGTGGATTAATTGAGGGACATCTGACATGCTGCACGCTCTATGGGCCCCACGTTGACTGGTTCCCAAACGGGGGTAGGGGGTGCACGAGGGGCCATGTAACCCCCCGGGGACCGCTGTTAGTACAATGAGCTGAAGAAAATACCACCATGAAAATGGTTCTATGTACTGTGTTCTTTCCTTCTTCATCCCTGATCACCAGCATGTGTTGTTTGATATTAAAAAAAGAGAGGGATGAAAAGAAGGTCATTTCTCTTTGAGTTGTAAAGATTCTCATTTGATTTCCTTCTGGGGAGATAAGTCAAATGTGTGTTATTGTCATCCGTTGAAGAGGAAAGGAAAGTATTAGAGACGTCCTCAGTGTGATGACGAGTCGTTCGACCTTATGAGAGAGAGAGAGAGAGAGAGAGAGAGAGAGGGGGGGGGGGGAGACAGGGGAGAAAAGACAGAGAGAGAGAAGGGGGGAATCAGGGGAGAAAAGACAGAGAGAGACCAGAAGCCCAATGCATTTCCTTGGAATAAAGGAGAGAAAAAACAAACACACCTCATTTCTTTCAGACTGATGTAAGGTTGTCTTAACGCCAACAAGCCTTTTAACTTCCCGCAATGGGGCTGCCTTTTGAATTTCAATTACGAGGGCCCAAAATGATTTGTAGAGGGATTTTTTTTCTTGGTAATTGTCTGATCAGAGATGATTCCCTGGTGATCAAAGATAAGATCTGTAAACACTCAAGCTGATCAATGGAAAAGTACTTTTGATGTGACACTGTTCTTAATCTTCTCTCAAAGACAACTTTTCATGTACTTAAAGCTTTCCCACATTGATTTAAATGATCTAATAATTTTCAGTGTAATATTCACTGTTTTGAAAATCAGTGGCACATATAAATTATTGTTATATTATACACCGAACCTTCAGTCTTAGGTGAGTAAATTCAAAAATTCAGATCCGGGGTCTTAATTTCGATGAATTCCCCTTAAGTAAATGTCACACACAAACAAACACACAAGCTTTAGCCTAACTCTACAAAAACTATTTGTGTGAGGCTAAAACATGTTCACCAATCTTAAAGATATGTGGAAAAATTATATAAGCATTATCTTCTAGTATGATTCTAATACAAAGCAGACAAAAGAATGAAATGGGCAGAGTTCCACTCAGAGCACAGCTCTTTACTGCCCCCTATTGATCCCTGTGGGTCTCGCATCACAGACCCAGCAGCACCAGGCTCTGCTCGTTGTTCTCTGAAAGGATGTTTCATTCTGAAGGCATTCAGAATGACACATTAGAGCTGAATAACAAATAATTCTTTACAAGGCAAAGCCATTCAGGGAGACAAACAAACAGCACACAAATGAAACAAAGAAAAGGCAAGCAGAAAGCTTCCTCTTCTACTGGAAAAGTAAGGAGTGGAAAGGAGAGAGGAGGGGCAGAGAGCGAGAGAGAGAGAAGGAGAGAGATGGTGAGGGCATAGACAGAAGGAAGGAGAAGGTTTGAGGTAGGAGTGACTTTTGAGATGGTTCAGGGTGGAATGAGCGTGTCACATAATCATTCAGATTTGAAGCGCTGCAAGGCCAAGTCTCTTCTCCGCAAAATGTGTCGCCTCACGTCCACACAAAAAAATCCATAAGGCACTTTTTTTTAAACAAGGTCTCAATTAATGTGAGTGTGTATGGGTATACTGGGGGAATGTAAGGGGTTAAATCCTGGTCTCTGTTGTTGAACTGAACCACTTGTTTGCTCTAGTTGAGGTAATTGAAATGGACTGTTCTTCATCGATTAGGAAGATACTTATATGATGCAATACAACAGGTAAGTCTGTAGGACCTTGGTGTATTTTCATACATAGCCTATAATGTTCAGGAATACCACTATGTATACCAACTCAGTGGCCTTGTGTTTAGAGTGTACACCCTGAGATTGGAATGTAGGGGGTCATTTAGTGACTGTCATAAGCAGTGGTGTTGTGGAGGGTAAATGCAAGTAAACACAGCTAGCCAACTTTTTTTGTGGAGGGGGCCCACCTTTTGCTGAAAAATTATGTTGAAAATATATACTAACGTTAGGTGCTAGGGGCTATCTAAAACCTAAAAGGGCTCTTCGGCTGTCCCTGTGGGACAACCCTTTGAAGAACACTTTTTGGTTCCAGGAAGAAGAACCCTTTTGAGTTCCATGTAGAACTCTTCCCACAGAGCGTTCTACATGGAACCCAAAAGTGGTTCTCCTATGGGGACAGCCAAAATAACCCTTTTGGAAGCCTAAGAGTGCAGTTAGAAATGGCGATCAGAGTTTACCCACCTATTTGCTTTAGCACTACATCTCCGGTCATTATGCAACAACATCTACTATCACAATTAGTCAGTCCATCTCTATTTAGTCTCTCTGATATATTATTTATAATACATATTGCTAGATTACCTGTATTTACAGATTACTATTACTACTTGATTATGAACTAGTGTATGAATTGTTACATTACCACTTTTAGCACCTGTACAGATCCCCTGACTAGAAATGATGTATTCAAATTTGATACACTCAATTAATTCACCTCATGGATCATGCTAGATGCAAGGATGCTGGCCTGCCACTACTCATGCAAAGCATACTGTAGGGACTTGGCAGTGTTTTGATTTAACACCCAACATGAGCACAAATGCTACCAATGCGTATCGACACAGATAAACGGTTTGGAATTACTTACAAAGGACACATACAAACACCACACAACATCCAGGCGCACACACACACACACACACACACACACACACACACAGTCAAATGTTTTTTTTTCACTAGTCTTGTGGGGACTTCTGGTCCCCACAAGTATAGTTAAACACGTCCACACACACACATATACACACACATCTGAACCATTGCAAGTCCGGTACATAGCCTTCGCTCCACATATTTAAACGGACACAAGGGATAGAGAGATGAGAAGACTATGCCGCGAAGGCTAAACACAATGCAGCTGCAACATAATGGCCTTACATTCATTCCATTGCATTATTAAAGAGAGAGAGAAAGAACGCCTCAGGCAATGGCTGAGGGGAGAGGCAACAATAAACAAGAGAAAATGCACACATTTGAAAACAGACACTTAGAACATTTACCAATGCAGCAGGTGAATATTGGGCCTGCTGTAGGCAGTGAGTATGACAACACACTAGACAGATAGGTCTAGATGATATTACCCCACAGATACCAGTGCAAAAGCCTCATGGCAACAAAAAACAAAACACGGCAATATCCTGCATAGCAACATCAACACACTCTGCACTGCGCTCTATTTGTGCATCCCAAATGACACCCTATTCCCTATATACAGTGCATTCAGAAAGTATTCAGACTACTTCATTTCTTCCAGATTTTGTTACGTTACAGCCTTATTCTAAAATGGATTCAATTGGTTTTTTTTCCCTCATCGAACACAATTTCCCTCATCTACACACAATACCCTATAATGACAAAGCAATGACATGGTTCTATAACTGAAATTTCACATGTACAGAAGTATTCAGAGTATTTACTCATTACTTTGTTGAAGATACTTTGGCAGCGATTCCAGCCTTGAGTCTTCTTGGGTACGATGCTACAAGCTTGGCACACCTGTATTTGGGGAGTTTCTCCCATTCTTCTCTACAGATCCTCTCAAGCTCTGTCAGGTTGGATGGGGAGCGTCGCTGCACAGCTATTAGATTGGGTAAAAGTCAGGGCCCTGGCTTGACCACTCAAGGACATTCAGAGACTTGTCCCGAAGCCATTCCTGCGTAGTCTTGGCTGTATGCTTAGGATCGTTGTCCTGTTGGAAGATGAGCCTTCGCCCCAGTCTGAGGTCCTGAGTGCTCTGGAGCAGGTTTTCATCAAGGATCTCTCTGTACTTTGCTCCGTTCTTCTTTCCCTCGATCCTGACTACTCTCCCAGTCCTTGCTGCTGAAAAACATCCCCACAGCATGATGCTGCCACCACCATGCTTCACCGTAGGGATGGTGTTGGCCAGGTGAGGAGCAGTGACTGGTTTCCTCCAGATGTGACGCTTGGCATTCAGGCCAAAGTGTTCAATCTTGGTTTCCTCAGACCAGAGAATCTTGTTTCTCATGGCCTGAGAGGCCTTTAGGTGTCTTTTGGCAAACTCCATGCGGGCTGTCATGTGCCTTTTACAGAGAAGTGGCTTCCGTCTGGCCACTCTACCATAAAGGCCTGATTGGTGGAGTGCTGCAGAGATGGTTGTCCTTCTGGAAGTTTCTCCTATCTCCACAGATGAACTCTGGAGCTCTGTAAGAGTGACCATCTAGTTCTTGGTCACCTCCCTGACCAAGGCCCTTCTCCCTGATTCCTCAGTTTGGCCGGGCAACCAGCTCTTGGAAGAGTCTTGGTGGTTCCAAACTTCTTCCATTTAAGAATGATGGAGGCCACTGTATTCTTGGGGACATTTTGGTACCCTTCCCCAGATCTGTGCCTCGACACAATCCTGTCTTGGAGCTCGACAGACAATTCCTTCAACCTCGTGGTTTGATTTTTGATCTGACATGCGCTGTCAACTGTAGGACATTATATAGACAGGTGTGTGCCTTTCAAAATCATGTCCAATCAATGGAATTTACCACAGGTGGACTCCAGTCAAGTTGTAGAAACATCTCAAGGATCATCAATGGAAACTGGTTGTACCTGAGCTCAATTTTCGAGTCTCATAGCAAAGGGTCTGAATACTTATGTAAATAAGGTATTTATGTTTTTTATGTTTCATACATTTGTAAACAAATTTAAAAACCTGTTTTCAATTTGTCATTATGGGGAGTTGTGTGTACATTAATGGTTAAACACATTTATTTATTCCATTTTAGAATAAGGCTGTAACGTAACAAAATGTGGAAAAAGGGAAGGGGTCTGAACACTTCCAGAACACTCTGTATTGCATTACTGACCAGGACCAAAAGTAGTGCACTTTGTAGAGAATATGGTGCCATTTGGGCTGCATCTCCCTCTGACCTTTGATCTGTAGAAGGAGAGCTCAATTAAGTCACGGCACATCTGGTGCCATAGATCGACATTAGACCTCAGCACACAGTTGTAGCAGGAAGCCAGCAATACATAGAAGAGGGTGTACTCACCTCGAGTAGTAGTTGGAGAGAGACAGTCCTTTGTTTCTTCTACCACTATCAAGTAGAACCAGGAGAAAATGTTTTTTTCACACACAAACACACACACACACAAATTAGGAATGTAAATTGGTCGCTCTCTCATGCAAATGATTTGCGAGTTATGAAAAGAGACTGGGAGACACTCCTCCCTCTTGATTAGATTACAGAGAATATGAAGACTTTTAATAGGGAAGACGGACGAAAACCTCACAACCAAATACAGAAAAATATTGCTTTTATTTGACTCAGTTTAGAATTCCCATGGTGAATCTGTGTCAAAGAATCCATTCTATTTTTCAATTTTTTACCTCTCAGGTCCGTCAAATAAAACCTCAAGAATCGAGTAGAATCTTTCCTTCAAAATGTCTCTGTCTGGCGTTGTAACCTATCAGTCGTGTTGTCTGACAGCGCCCTGTGACGGTCGTCAGGGCGAGCCAACCAATCTCATCCCCCGGTTCCGTCTGTCAATACTGACAAAGAAGAATTATGACGTGTCACCAGATATTTATGTCCAGAGAGCTTTAAGCATACAGGATTGTTCCATATTATTTGCGTCTACTGTCCATCAATTGACCCATGGATTGACCCCTGCCAGCTGCCATAAGTCCCGCTGCCTCAGACATGTCGTAACTCTGGTGTCGCTGGGGCGATAATAGTCATAAATCATCAGCCATATAAAAGGCTCCAACCTGACGCCATACTTAGAGAGCCAGCCGCCACAGCAGAAGATGTATTGTGTGTGTTTGCGTGCGTGTGCGTACTGTGTTCCAGCCAAGTGCTCGGATCCAGCATAGAGAATATAGTATCATTGTAAAATGAGGCACACCACTGAGGAAACGTACGCATGCATTTCCTAATCATTCTGCCATTTTTACAGTCTCAGCTTGGCCTGTAGAAGGTCCTTCTCTGATTGATGCTATATTTTCTCTCTGTCTGGATGAGATGTTGTCTGAGTGAATGTGCTAATCAAGATTTGTGTCAGGGTGAGGTCAACCACAATGGCATGCTGTGTGTATGCGTGTGTGTGTGTGTGTGTGTGTGTGTGTGTGTGTGTGTGTGTGTGTGTGTGGTGTGTTCATGTTTGAGCATCCATGCAAAGATGTGTGTAATGGTTCTGTAGATACATGTGCATGAGTGTGTGTGTGTAGGGTTTTCATACATGCATAGGCACATATGTGGGATGTAAATATCTTCTAATGCATAGCTTAGCCAGAGTGAGAATATATTGCTTTGATTGGCATGCATTACTATTGTATGGTTGTCATTGAATATTATTTCTAGAATTCTGCTTACAAAAAAGTTGTTTAGGCATTTTGAAAAGGTAAACCAAGGTAAACCATCAAATTGAGCTAACGAACCATTGCAAAGAGCTGCATCACCCAGTCAGTGTCTGCAATCTGCATTGTGTCGTCACTCTCTCCATGGCTCATTACTGCAGTACTGGAGCCTGACTTGTCAGCTATCATACTGTGTGAAACCCAGAAACCAGGGTGACATTTTCTTAAGACGGACAAGCAAGAAATGAGCTCTGCCAACTCCATGTTGTAGATAGAGAGGTGTGCATCCCAAATGGCACCACAACCTTATTTAGTGCACTACGTTTGACCAGAGTCCATAAAAAGTAGTGCACTATATAGAGAATAGTGTTCCATTTGGGACGCGAAGGGTGTAACTAACTCTGGCTGGAGCTTGTGAAGCTTCTTTGTATGGTTGTACTTAGTGACTCAGTTGTCAACTGGATTCAGGAGTCTGTCAATGAAGATGAAATAACAGAAAACTCAACCTCACTCATTGGCTCTGATTGCTTAACACTAGAGTTAATTAACTGTCAGAGACCCTGTCATTCTTTCATTTCTTATTTTTTGTTAAAAAAAAATGTTTGCCTTGACTGCATTATTTGATGGCACATTTACTTGTCATGTTCATAACCATGAACGTTCAGTTATCAATAGTGCAGGAAGAGGAAGAAAATGGAGTTGCAACCAATTTCTTGACGCGTCTTTGATATGTGCTGGCGGTTGGGTGACATGATACGATGTCGCCAAGCAAAGCGTGATCAGAGGCTTTCTGGAAGGAAATCAACATCTAAAATATGTCTTAAACATTTCCAAAATATGTCGAAAACATGAAACTATCCCCTAGTATTAAGACTGAAATAAGTGAAATGGCAGCTGAGCACAAACTGAATGGCAGTCTTGAAATGCTTATATACTTTTATGAAATGTACATACAGTCGTGGCCAAAAGTTTTGAGAATGACACAAATATGAATTTCCACAAGGTTTGCTGCTTCAGTGTCTTTAGATATTTTTTGTCAGATTTGACTATGGAATACTGAAGTATAATTGCAAGTATTTCATAAGTGTCAAAGCATTTTATTAACAATTACATGAAGTTGATGCAAAGAGTCAATATTTGCAGTGTTGACCCTTCTTTTTCAAGACCTCTGCAATCCGCCCTGGCATGCTGTCAATTAACTTCTGGGCCACATCCTGACTGAATGGCAGACCATTCTTGCATAATCAATGCTTGGAGTTTATCAGAATTTGTAGGGTTTTGTTTGTCCACCTGCCTCTGAGGATTGACCACACGTTCTCAATGGGATTAAGGTATGTGGAGTTTCCTGGCCATTGACCCAAAATATCAATGTTTTGTTCCCCGAGCCACTTAGTTATCACTTTGCCTTATGGCAAGGTGCTCCATCATGCTGGAAAAGGCATTGTTCGTCACCAAACTGTTCCTGGATGGTTGGGAGAGGTTGCTCTCGGAGGATGTGTTGGTACCATTCTTTATTCATTGCTGTGTTCTTAGGCAAAATTGTGAGTGAGCCCACTCCCTTGGCTGAGAAGCAACCCCACACATGAATGTTCTCAGGATGCTTTACTGTTGGCATTACACAGGACTGATGGTAGCGCTCACCTTGTCTTCCCCCGGACAAGCTTTTTTCCCGGATGCCCCAAACAATAGGAAAGGGCATTCATCAGAGAAAGTGACTTTACCCCAGTCCTCAGCAGTCCAATCCCCGTACCTTTTGCAGAATATCATTCTGTCCCTGATGTTTTTCATGGAGATAAGTGGCTTCTTTGCTGCCCTTCTTGACACCAGGCCACCCTACAAAAGTCTTCGCCTCACTGTGCGTGTATATGCACTCACACCTGACTGCTGCCATTCCTGAGCAAGCTCTGTACTTGTGGTGCCCCGATCCCACAGCTGAATCAACTTTAGGAGACGGGCCTGGCGCTTGCTGGACTTTCTTGGATGCCCTGGAGCCTTCTTCACAACAATTGAACCACTCTCCTTGAAGTTCTTGATGATCCGATAAATGGTTGATTTAGGTGCAATCTTACTGGCAGCAATATCCTTGCCTGTGAAGCCCTTTTTGTGCAACTCAATGAAGATGGCACATGTTTCCTTGCAGGTAGCCATGGTTGACAGAGGAAGAACAATGATTCCAAGCACCACCCTCCTTTTGAAGCTTCCAGTCTGTTATTCAAACTCAATCAGCATGACAGAGTGATCTCCAGCCTTGTTCTCATCAACACTCATACCTGTGTTAACGAGAGAATCACTGACATGATGTCAGCTTGTCCTTTTGTGCCAGGGCTGAAATGCAGTGGAAATGTTTTTTGGGGATTCAGCTCATTTGCATGGCAAAGAGGGACTTTCCAATTAATTGAAATTCATCTGATCTCTCTTCATAACATTCCAGAGTATATGCAAATTGACATCATACAAACTGAGGCAGCAGACTTTGTGAAAATTAATATTTGTGTCATTCTCAAAACTTTTGGCCACGACTGTACACATGGCATTTCACGTGTCACCCCATATCACCCAACTATATTTCGGCCTACTGTTGGGTTTGGCTGTGCAGTCAATTCCCTGGAGGTAGCCTACCTAAGCATGCCAAAGAAATGCCAATAGCTGCTCTATCCACTTGAAATGAGACACTGAACAGTACGGCAGCTTCTGCATTTTGACTGATGAGTTCACATCTCCCTGTCAGTGGCCCAAATGGCACCCTGTTCCCTATATAGTGCACTACTTTTGACCAGGGCGCATAAGTAGTGCACTATGTAGGGAATAGGGTGCCATTTGGAATGCAAACCTATCTAACTTGTCCTCTCTCTTCACTCTGCAGGCAGATTGTGCAGACACAACATTCAAATCACAATGACCTAATTTGACATCATTATGTCATCCACTGTACTTGATTTTATCATTTGATCAGTATTAACTGTCTGTGGACTAATACCTGCTCAGAGTACAGCCATGTGTAATCCAGCTATACAGTTTATTTTACCTGCACATATTGTCCCTCCCTGCTTGTATCTTGCTAGACTCTTCACATCAGTGTCCGTTTGAGTCTAATACCATTTTCACACTACTGAGTCGACTGAGGAGAAGACATTTGAGCCAATACAGTATTGTATGGTTAGGTTCGGCACGATAGTGTGAACATGATTTTGTGGGCCATGGTATAACCTCTCTCCTAATTGATGCTGCGACTGTGAGGCACGGTGAATCACGGTGATGTCGGTGAGAGAGAGTGCATGTGACGGCATCTTACCGGAACACAGCTGTGACTCACCCAGATGATGGCTGACAGAAACATGGCACCCTGGAGGATTACACAGCCAGCCATCTCCACAACTCTGTCTGTCTGTCTGCCTGTCTGCCTGCCTGCTCGCTCTGTCTTCCTGCCTGCTCGCTCTGTCTTCCTGCCTGTCTGCATGTCTGTGTGCCATCCACACTGCAATATACTACAGCAGCCCGCCTGTCTGCCTTTCTGTCTACCGGCTGTAACAAGTATTTCCATCCTAGACCTGCTCTGCTCCTTCCAACTTTCTTAGGTACTTTCTCACCTTCCTTTCTCTCTGCCATATGAATATGTTGGGTGTTGTAATGTAATGCAAGTGTTTCAAGCCAATACAGGTACAAGTATCTTTAAAATGCAAATACCTTCTTCCTCTCTGTTACTTTCTGTCCAACACTCTTTATCTAGTTCCTCAACTGACTTCCCTGCATGCAGTTTTATCATTTGCTGCAGATTGGGTTCCATCTGGCCTTGTATCCCTTTATCCTTTCCTTTCCAACATCTCTTTACACTCTTTATTATAAGAGTCTGAGTCTATAAGGCAGCTGCATTTTAATGTCCACAGTGGATGGCAGAAGTATCTCAACGTCACTACAGCTGTATGCTACTGGTGAAAGGGAGAAAGAACACTGCAACTATATACAGTAGCTTTCTCTCTCTCTCTCTCTCTCTCTCTCTCTCTCTCTCTCTCTCTCTCTCTCTCTCTCCTCCCACTCTCGTTCTCCCATTTCTCTCTTTTTATCTCACAGCCCCTCTGTCTCTCAGCCCCTTTTCGCTAGTCGTGATTGATCCCCTTGTGTTTATCAACTCTAATTAAACATTTAGAGCCATGGGCTCCCTGTTGTTCAATGTAATTTCCTCTAAATTCAAAAGTGGAGCAGCCCGAGAAATCTTTATTATTGGCAATGAAGGCTTAGCGATAATGAGCGAATGGGATGAAACGCCCAGTTTACCGAGACTCCAGCCGGCACTGTCTGAGAGAGCATTGATGAGAGAGGGAGGAGAAGGAGGAGGGAGGTGGGGAAGGGAGGAGATAGGATGGGGAGGTGTGGAGGGGTAGTGAAGGAAGACGGAGAGACGAGACACAGATATGACTCCCTTATCACTCAGAGAGAAGATCAGAGAGAGGTAGAGGCCAGGCAAAGGCACCCTAAAGACCAGGGGACATTTACATTCAAGCAAAAATGACTACTCCATATGCCTATATCAAGTCATTCACATATAGAATAACATTGCTGGTTTCAGGCTAATAGTGTTACCCTTGTATGATGTGGCTATCAAGCAAACAACTAAAAACCTATGTCCAGATTAGGGTTAGAATATCCTGTAATCTGATTAAAGGGAGATGTTGTGTGTAATATAAAACCTCAGAGTATCACTCAGCTTTTGGGACCTTGTTGCAATAACCTCCTGGGCCAGACAACACAGACCTATAAACTACAAAAAAAAAAAATGGAAATTTGGAAATGTGATAAATAACAATCAAAGTGTTATTCAATTCGTTGTAGATAATCTAGACAGCCAACGTCTGGTGGGTCCCCCCAGTCTCCAGACATAGCCGGCTGCAACTAACCTTACAAACAAGAGTAACAGAATGGAACAGAATACATTTTAAAGAGATATCCAATTTGTTAAGCAAACTTTAACAAACAATGTTATGGCCATTTTACTGGAACAGATGTGATTAATTATTCTAGGAAAAGACCGACTGTGACCCATCTCTAAGGCATGTTGCTCTGAGCTATTAACTGTATTAGACTGAAAACAATGGACACACTAATGAATCAAATATGTATCACAATAATAGACACACACACACACACACATATATACGCTATATATACACAAAAGTATGTGGATACTCAAATCAAACTCATGGATTCGGCTATTTCAGTAAGTGCTGTTAATGTGAATTGGAAATGTCTAGGGGGAACAACGGCTCAGACTGTGACGTGGTAGGCCACACAAGCTCACAGAACTGGATCGCTGAGGGCTGAAGTGGGTAGTGCGTAAAAATCGTCTTTCCTTGGTCGCAACCTGTCTCTGGAAGCAAAGTCAGCACAATAATTGTTCGTCGTGAGCTTCATGAAATGGGTTGTCATTGCCGAGCAGCCTGCACAATGCCAGCATGCACATCAGCATGCACAATGCCAAGCGTCGGCTGGAGTGGTGTAAAGCTTGCCGCCATAGGACTCTGGAGCAGAGGAAACACGTTCTCTGGAGTGATGAATCATGCTTTACCATCTGGCAGTACGAAGGACAAATCTGGGTTTGGCAGGTGCCCGGAGGACTCTACCTGCCCAAATGCATAGTGCCAACTATAAAGTGGTGGAGGAAAATATGGTATGAGGCTGTTTTTCATGGTTTTCATTAGTTCCAGTGAAAGGAAGTCTTAACGCTACAGGATACAATTACATTTTAGACCATTCTGTACTTCAACTTTGTAGCAACAGTTTGGGGAAGGCCCTTTCCTGTTTCAGCACTGTTTCAGCACGACATTCCCCCCGAGATGGGTGTGGAAGAACTTGACTGGCCTGCACAGAGCCCTGACCTCAACCCCATCGAACTCCTTTAGGATGAATTGGAACACAGACTTCGAGCCAGGCATAATCGCCCAACATCAGTGCACAACCTCACTACTGCTCATCGCTGAATAGAAAGCCTTCCCAGAATAGTAGAGGCTGTTATAGCAGCAAAGGGGGAACCAACCTCATATTAATTTACATGACTTTGGAATGAGATGGGCAGTTGGGTGGGCAGGTGTCCACATACTTTTGATCATGTAGTGTATATACAATATATAGTGTACCAGTCAAGTTTGGACACACCTACTCATTCACGGATTTTTCTTTATTTTACTATTTTCTACATTGTATAATAATAATAATAGTGAAGGCATCAAAACCATGAAATAACACATATGGAATCATGTAGTAACCAAAAAAGTGTTAAACAAATCAAAATATATTTTATATTTCAGATTCCTCAAAGTAGCCACCCTTTGACTTGATGACAGCTTTGCAAACTCTTGGCATTCTCTCAACCAGCTTCATGAGGTAGTCACCTGGAATGCATTTAAATTAACAGATGTGCCTTGATACAAGTTAACTTGTGGAATTTCTTTCCTTCTTAATGCATTTGAGCCAATCAGTTGTGTTGTGACAAGATATGGGTAGTATACAGAAGATAGCCCTATTTGGAAAAACACCAAGTCCATATTATGGCAAGAACAGCCCAAATATGCAAAGAGAAATGACAGTCCATCATTACATTAGGTCAGTCAATCCGGAAAATGTCAAGAACCTTTAAAGTTTAGTCGCAAAAACCATCAAGCGCTATGATGAAACTGGCTCTCATGAGGACCGCCACAGGAAAGGAAGACCCAGAGTTACCTTTGCTGCAGAGGATCCTGTCACAACCTGATCTTCGAGAGCCGTTTTATTTCTCTATTTGGTTAGGTCAGGGTGTGATGTGGGCATTCTATGTTTTGTTTTCTATGTTTCTTTATTTCAATGTTTTGGCCGGGTATGGTTCTCAATCAGGGACAGCTGTCTATCATCGTTGTCTCTGATTGGGAATCATACTTAGGTAGCCCTTTTTACCTCATTTCAGTGTGGGTAGTTATCTTTGTTTGTGGCACTTAGACCTGTAAGCTTCACGGTTGTTTTGCATTTCTTGTTTTGTTGGTGACATTTTAAATAAAAAGATAAATGTACGCTCACCACGTTGCACTTTGGTCCACTTCTTACGACGGCCATGACGGATAAGTTCATTAGAGTTACTAGCCTCAGAAATCAGCAATTAACTGCACCTCAGATTGCAGAGCAAGTAAATGCTTCACAGAGTTCAAGTGACAAACATATCTCAACATCAACTGTTCAGAGGAGACTGAGTGAATCAGGGTTTGATAGTCAAATTGCTGAAAAGAAACCATTACTTGTGTCATGGTGAGGTTGGACCCAGGTGCAGAGAAGAGCCCAGATGAGGAATCAGCAGTTAAGGATAACCATAATACTTTACTGAGAAACGGTAGCAGAAGGATCACAGTAACACTAGGAAAACAACAAACACTAAGTCTCGAAAACTCACTCATGAGACAAAGGCACACGACAACATAAAACACACCTCTTTTAAAGGGGAAATCATAATGAGTACATAGGACACACCTGAGTGTTGTTATTGTCTCTACGACTGTCTCTGGTAACAGGTGGAACTGTGACAGTACCCCAGCTTCTAGGAGCGGCTACAGCCGTGGAGCCAGGGCAACCACCACATAGTTGGTTGAAGTCCCAAACAAGTCCTGGATCCAGGATGTCCCGGGCAGGCACGCACGCCTGCTCCTCGGGGCCATAGCCCTCCCAGTCCACCAGGTACCCGATGAGCCTCCATCAGATGCCGGAAAGTGTAGGACAGTCAACCATCGACAAGTCAAGGGGGCGGAGGGGCAGGTGTGGGGGGAGAGAAGGGACTGGTCCCTGGACCAGCTTGAGACGGGAGACACGGAAGGCTGGACAGACCCTCATAGACCTGGGAAGCTGGAGACAATAGGTGACAGGGTTGATGTGACTCAGGATCTTGAATTGTCATCGGTAGCATGGAGCAAGCTTATGCAGGTGGGAAGATCACAGGTGGACATCCACACTCATTGACCCAAACGGAAGAGGCGAAGAGGCCTTCATTGTCGGTTTGCCTGGTGTTGGTGTCAGGCAGATGAGCAGAGCAAGGAGGTTCGCGCTCTGATCCTGGTTCAGCGCCATTGTCGAATGAACGCCTTAGCTGATGGCACCCCTGCTTCATTCTCTTGCTCAGGAAACAGTGGGGGGAGGGTGAAGCCAAACTGACACTCGAACTGCGAGTGTAGCAGTGTGTTGTGAGCATACTCCGCCCAGACGAGACAATGTCATGGGTAATCATGAGATCAGTGGTCTCCTTCGCTGGGGGCAACTTGGGTAAGATAATGAAATGGGCTGCCTTAGAGAACAGAACAACAACCACCAGGATAATGGTAAGCCCTAGGATGGAGGTAACTCTGTGATAAAGTCTACGGATAGGTGGTATCCAGTGCCAGCTGGAGATGTGCAGAGGTTGGAGAAACCCAGACGGTCGCTGTTGTGAGGATTGTTTTGGGCACTGGTGGAACAGGCCACAACAAAGGACATTACATCCTCAATCATGTTGGGCCACCAGAAATTCAGCCTCAGGAACTCCAGATGTCCGATTAACCCCTGTCAGATTATGCCAATTTAATTTAGAGGAGTGTCCCCATTGTAGCACTCAGAATGGACTGATCATGGAACATAAAGCCAGTTAGTGGGACCCCCAGGTTCTCTGGTCTCTATACTCAATAACATGGGAGCCACATTGCGGGAGCTGGGGATTATGAGACATCATGTTGGTGGGACAGGGCATCTGCTTTCTGATTCTTGGATCCCGGGCGATAGAGTGAAGTTGAACTTGTTAAAAAACAGACCCCACCCAGCATTCCGAGCGTTCATCTTCCTGGCTTCTTGAATGCAGACCATGTTCTTATGGACCATCCAGATCACGAAAGGATGAGATTCCCCATCTAACCAGTGTCTCCACCCCTCAAGGGCCCACTTGACTGCCAAGAGCTTCCGGTTGACTACATTGTAGTTATGTTCTGCTGGCGAGAACTGCTTGGAAAGAAAGGCACATCGGTGCATTCTGTTGTCCCCCTTGTTCCGCTGTGAAAGGACCGGCCCTGCTGCAGTGTCCGAGGCATCCACCTCTACCGCTGGATGTGTTTGAGTGAGGCGGGATGGGGCCAGTCAGTGACCGTGCTAACCTTAACAGGGTCCATTTGGATATCGGCGGTAGAGATAATGTGGCCCAGGAAAGAGACTTGGGATACATAGAATTTACACTTCTCAACCTTGATGTGTAGTTGACTCTTCAGGAGGCGTCTCAGGACTTGGTGGACATGCAGGATGTGATTTGGAAGGTTCTTGGAGAAGATCAGGATGTTGTCGAGGTAAACAAAGATGAACCGATTCAACATATCCCTAAGAGTGTCATTGACCAATGCTTGGAAGACTGCCAGTGAGTTCGATAATCCGAATGGCATGACTAAATACTCAGTGGCCACTGGGAGTGTTAAAGGCAGTTTTCCATTCATCTCCATCCCTGATTCCCACCAGATTACCAGCATTGTTGAGGTCCAGTTTGGTAAAGAATTGGGCCCCCTGGGCCAGCTCCAAGGTGGCAGACATCAGCGGTAGGGGTTAACGATTCTTAATTGTGATCCTGTTCAGCCCTCGGTAGTCAATGCAGGGACGCAGACTTCCATCCTTCTTTCCCACAAAAAAAGAAACTTGCACCAGCTGGGGATGTTGAGGGAGTAAAGATGGCCTGGGGAGGGGTGGAGCCTGGTAAGAGTTCTATGGTGCAGTCGTATGGAGGGATGGTGGTTGCTTGCCTCGTACTGAAGGTCTCCCAGAGGTCGAAGTATTCGGGGGAGAGCAGAAAATTCTTGGTCTTCAATGGACGCTGGGGGACGTGGTGAGGCTCTATGTGGTGGTCTTAGACATTTGGTCTGGCAGTTCTTACCCCAGTCCATTGGGTGTCCCATGGACCAGGAGAACAGTGGGTTATGTAGCACTAGCCAGAGGTACCATAGGATAAGAGGGTTCTCGTGAGCCATGATCAAAAGAAAACTAAGAGTCTGAGTGATTCACCCCAACATGCAGTAGAATGGGCTTGGTCTGATATTCCACCTGGCTGGAACCAATGAGGCATCCATCGTGGACTTGAATCTGCAGAGGGATTTCACGCAGCGGATTTGTAATTCTCTGGTGAAGTGTTGATCAATGAAATTATCTGCGGCCCCTGGAGTCCACAAAGGCTTGAATCTGGTGCTGACGGTTGTCCCAGTGGAGGGTTGCAGGTAGTGACAGACGGTTACTGGGTTGCCGGGAAGTAACTGCACAGCTCGTCAGGGTCTTCCTTGTCCTGGCTAGCCCTGGCACTTCCCATTAGCTCTGGGCATGTAGCACGGAGATGGCCGAGACCTCTGCCTCCCCAGGAGCTTGCACCAGTCACGATCCTGGGGCTCAGAGGTGTGCGTCCCAGCTGTATGGGCTCCTCAATGCTGGGTTCGGGGGGCTTGGGGTGGTCAGAATACCGGGAACTTGGGGTGGTGTCAAAAAAGCTTTGTCTCAAGCTCTCTGAGGTGGTAGTCAATCCTGATTTCCAGCGTTATCAGGGACTCAAGGTCCTCTCCCAGTTCCCGAGAGACCAATTCATCCTTGATGAGGCCAGTTCATCCTCCACTCTCTGCAGCGAGGGTTCAGAACTCAATGGTGAAGTCCGCCACTGGTCTAGCCCCTTGGCTGGCCGCTTCTCATCCGCAGACTGTGTGGTCGAAGACTCGTTGCAGCTCGGCAGTGAAGGCTAATATGGAGCTGCAAGATGGTGGCTGCTCTTCCCACACCACCGTTGCCCACGCCAGGGCCTTGCCCGAGAGTAGAGAGATTATGTAGACGATCATGGCCCGATCGGTGTGAACGAGGAGCACTGTACCTCGAACACCAGAGAGCACTGGGTGAGAAACACCTTGCATCTCTCTACTCTCGGGCAAGGCCCTGGGTGGCCGTCATACTGCTCGGGGGCTGGAATCTTAGGTTCCCGGTGCAGGGTCCCTGGAGGAACTACGGTGACGCCTGTAGCACTGGATGATGAGACGTGGGCATTGGCTCCTCCTGGGTTGGGGTTTGACTGTGGTTGGGGGGAATCGGTAAGTGCCTGGAGGGACTCTGATATATGGAAGAGTTGTTCTTGCTGCTGCCTGAGCAGTGCTCCTTGGTGTGTTTCAACAGTCTTGATCTGGGTGATCTCTGCTGGGTCCATGTTGTTGGCTGAAGCTTGCTGTGACATGGTTATGTTCGACCCAAGTGCAGAGAAGAGACCAGACAAGGAATCAGCGGTTAACCTGTTGGAACTCTAGGGGCGCAATTTCATTTTTGGATGAAAAACGTTCCCGTTTTAAACAAGATATTTTGTCACAAAAAGATGCTCGACTATGCATATAATTGCTACTGTTCGAAAGAAAACACTCTGACGTGTCCAGAAATACAAAGATCTTCTCTGTGCGTGCCCTTTAACGTGAGCTTCAGGCAAAACCAAGATGAGATGGCATCCAGGAAATGACAAGGATTTTTGAGGCTCTGTTTGTCATGATCTCCTTATATGGCTGTGAACGCAAGAGGAATGAGTCTGCCCTTTCTGTCGTTTCCCCAAGGTGTCTGCAGCATTGTGACGTATTTGTAGGCAGATCATTGGAAGATTGACCATAAGAGACCACATTTACCACGTGTCCGCCCGGTGTCCTGCGCCGAAATTGGTGCGCAAAAGTCACCTGCCAGTATTTTTCCATGGGAGAAAAGAGAGAGAAGCAAGCTTCCACGAACTGCATGTCAATGAAGAGATATGTGAAAAAACACCTTGAGGATTGATTCCAAACAACGTTTGCCATGTTTCGGTCGATATTATGTAGTTAATCCGGAAAAAGTTTCACGTTGTAGGTGACTGCATTTTCGGTTCGTTTCGGTAGCCAGGCGCAATGTAGAAAACGGAACGATTTCTCCTACACACAGACGCTTTCAGGAAACACTGCGCATCTGGTATGTGGCTGGGAGTCTCCTCATTGAAAACATCAGAAGCTCTTCAAAGGTAAATGATTTTATTTATTTGGTTATCTGGCTTTTGTGAAAATGTTGCGTGCTACATGCTACACAAAATGCTATGCTAGCTTTGCATACTCTTACACAAATTAGTCAATTTCTATGGTTCAAAAGCATATTTTGAAAATCTGAGATGACAGTGTTGTTAAGAAAAGGCTAAGCTTGAGAGCAAACGCATTATTTTAATTTTATTTGCGATTTTCAGAAATCGTTAACGTTGCGTTATGCTAATGAGCCTGAGGCTTAGTCACAATCCCGGATCCGGGATGGGGAGTTTCAAGAGGTTAACTAGCTAGCATTTGCTGGCTGGTTCGTTAGCTAACGTTACGTGACATGTGTACAACACCCGTTGAATATGGCCGGTGTCAGTAAACGTCTGCAAAAAAGCAATGAAATTGTTGCCAGCAGAGCTGGTTAGGCTGTTTTCATGCTATCCAGAGGTAAACAAATCATCGGCCAGAGTGTACACTCCGAGAGCGAAATGAGATGGGTGTGAATGATGTTGAATCTGTGTAGACAAAGAAGAGCTCTTCACGAGATACCAAAACATTCAAAGGCGATTTTCTCAAAAGTGCGTTTTCAACTTTCAAAGCAGAATTACTTATCCATTGTTCCTCAAATGCAGTGTATAATATACCATTTTGTAGCTCTGAGTCTCTACTTTTATCCAATGTAAAAAAAAAAGAACTTTTCACATTTTGCTACATAAGACCAAATCCAGGTGGTGAGTCACATTTGTTTTTCAACAAGACAATGACCCAAAACACACCTCCAGGCTTTGAAAGGGCTATTTGACCGAGAAGGAGAGTAATGGATTGCTGCATCAGATGACCTGGCCTCCACAATCACTGACCGCAACCCAATTGAGATTGTTTGGGATGAGTTGGACCCAAAGGAATAGCTGCCAACAAGTGCTCAGCATATGTGGAAACTCCTTCAAGACTGTTGGAAAAGCATTCCAGGTGACTACCTCATGAAGCTGGTTGAGACAATGCCAAGAGTTTACAACGCTGTCGTCAAGGCAAAGGGTGGCTACTTTGAAGAATCTGAAATATAAAATATATTTGGATTTGTTTGACACTTTTTTGGTTATTACATGATTCCGTATGATTTATTTCATAGTTTTGATGTCTTCACTATTATTCTACAATGTAGACAGTAGTAAAAATAAAGAAAAACCCTTGAATGAGTAGGTGTGTCCAAACTTCTGACTGGTACTGTATATATTGTCAAACAATTTGCAAAACACTATAAGACTTGCCACTTCTATTCCTTCTGAGTAACGTTGAGATAGAAACACCATCACCCCTACTGTATTCTGCTGTTATTACCATGGGGGCATTTTATCAAATGTATATGTGTATCTGCAGCCAATTTAACAAATCCAAAACCCGAGTAGCCTCCTCCAGCCATCTTCCCCTAGTATTCCCATTAATATTATTAAAGTCAATCTGTTGGTTGGAGGGGTTAGCAGAAGGATGAGCACGGGACTATCTGTCTTTATCTCTCCCAGTGTGGGGCCTAATGGCTCTGATTGGCCTCCAAATTTAATTTAGACAGGATATTACTGTTACATGAGCTCTTTTCAACAATGCCATTTCCTTTTGCTTACACAGTACATTACCCAGCTCTCTCGACGCTTCTCCCTGCTCTTCGGTGTCCTCTCACTCACTCGCTCTCTCTCTCTCTCTCCCTCTCTTTCTCTCTCACTCTCTTTCTCTCTCACTCCTTTTCTCTCTGCTAAAACAAAAACAGGTCCAGAGCAATCTTACAGCCTCATGAACAATGGTGCAATGATTGGTGATATGAAACCGTATGTCGCAAAGCATGCTGAATTGATTTGAGTTTGACGCATTTTCATCGTTCAGACATGAAAATAATTAAATCGTGGTAAGAATGAAATTTCAAGAGGGGTGGAAATATGAGAGGAGAAAGAGGATGTCCTAGAATATACCAAATGTATTAAAATACACACTTGTTAATGAACGAGAGAGAGAACGAGAGAATGACAGTGATGATGAATGAAACACACTTCATAGCTGCCAGGGTCCATTGTGATTGGTCCTGGTGCTGCACAGACAGAACACAAGTTGCCTAGGCGAACCAGCCATTCGCCAGGCACCAGGTACTGACTGCATTAACAAATAGCATTCCTATTCAAGTCAACAGAAAGGTTTTCAATGACAGCACGTGGGACAAAAGGTCATGGGAAGGCTTTGCGGCGTTAATTAAGTAAAATTGGTGAATGTCAGATCCACAAAGGTCACCACTAATCTCCTCATATTGTCATTCCTTCCTAGCTCATACGATGTGGGTTGCCAGATAATGTAATTCCTTCCTAGAGCATACCATGTGGGTTGCCAGATATTTCTCAATCCTTACTGCATCATATGATGTATGTAGTTGCCATGCAGGCTGGTCGATATCTACGTCCATGACTATTTAAAGATGAATGAAGCAAGAACAACTAAACCACCTGCAAGGCAAGGAAAGAAAGTCCTCTGTCGAGGCACCATCGTCTGTTAACAGTAATACATTCAGACATCATGGATACAGATAAGCACAGTACATTTGTTCAAGGGTTATATCCTTTCTCATTATATCAAACCAACAAATGAAGTTCCTCCGTGAATTATACAGTCGTACGGTATCTATCTTTATCCAGAACTGAAGATAGATCATCTCTATATTATTATTGATAACAAAAATAATACTGTCCAAATTAGGAGTCATATTTGTGAGAGTGAGAGACAGTCCTGGGACTACAGGGATAGGTGGTGATTGGTTAGTGATGGTGATGGTGATGTACGTTGGCATCCTGTTTGATTATTGAGCCCCTCAGGGGACGAGGTGACATCGTGAGCCACATGTAGTTTATAATGAGACACAGAGTAGCTCTCTACTGGGATCTGTTATTGATCATTATCCTTCTGGGCAACACTGGTTGCGTCCCAAATTGCACACTATTCAATAAATAGAGCATTACTTTTGATGACTGCACTACATAGGGATTAAGTTGCCATTTGGGACACAACAACTGTAATTTCTTATAGGATAAGATTGCTTGCTTTCTCTCTCTTCAGAATGGTAACTATCTCCATGTCGGTCAAGTTAGCATCACGATTGGGTACAGTAGGTTACTTTTTAAATGTAATCTGTGACAGTTGATAGTTGCCTGTCCAAACTTGTAATCAGTAACGTAACTTTTGGATTACCCAAACTCAGTAACGTAATCTGATTACATTAGACTACCTTTAGAATACTTTCCCCCTTAACAGGTATTAGAAGGCAAAAATGTATGTTACCAACTGAACAACGTCTATTGCAGGATAAAGCAATGTTAAAGTTTACATAGCTGGTCATATATGGATGTTCAACTTTACTTCATGGGTCAGTTATGTAGGCTTCTTCTAACCCATCACTTTCTACTACTGTACACATAATAATATGATACAAATGTTATCTTTACATTAAAAGCCCAAGTTTATCAGAATTCCAGTCATTCAAATAAATAATCTTCTTGATCTTCAAGAGTAGGACTTGGAAATATGAAAGTACAGATTAGCCAAATTGTTTTACCTGAGCATAACCCCCAAAATGAAGGACTCATTAGCCAGCCCTACTCTGTGGTTTATGATTTTTTTTGTCACGGAGGACTGATTGGGCTCCTTGATTTGAGTTGAAAAATAAATATTGACCTTATGGAATGGCATAAGGTCTACTGAAAGTACTACTGAAAATGTATATTTACATGTGAAAAATGAATGCCATCTGCTATAAGCCTATTGTTTACCTTTATTTAACTAGGCAAGTCAGTTAAGAACAAATTCTTATTTTCAATGATGGCCTAGGAACAGTGGCTTAACTGCCTGTTCAGGGGCAGAATGACCTTGTACCTTGTCAGCTCGGGGATATGAACTTGCAACCTTCCAGTTACTAGTCCAACGCTCTAACCACTAGGATACCCTGCGACACCAATAGTTTGATAGTAATAGCTTGATATTTTTATTTTATTTATTTTTTTACCTTAATTTTACTAGGCAAGTCAGTTAAGAACAAATTCTTATTTTCAATGACGGCCTAGGAACAGTGGGTTAACTGCCTGTTCAGGGGCAGAACGACAGATTTTGTACCTTGTCAGGTCGGGGAAATGAACTTGAAACCTTTCGGTTACTAGTCCAATGCTCTAACCACTAGGCTACACTGCCGCCCCATATCTTGACAAAAGGCATCCCGTCAACGGGACAGTTGTAAATCGTGCAGCGCTGTGTGTCCCGATCGCAGATTTTAGAGAAACAAAAAATATCGGTACATATAAGTGTCTCTTATCGGCTGAAAGATTCAATTATTGTAAATATAACTGTACTGTCCAATTTGCAGTAGCTATTACTCCGAAAAATGCCACGCTATTGTTGGAGGAGAGCTCCTAACAACAAAACACTTTTTTTCGCCGCAATAGGTTTGATAAATTCACCTCTTATGGTGATATATGTACTTACATTCTGAAATCTTGCTCTGATTTATCATCCAAAGGGTCCCAGAAATAACACGAAGTGTTGTTTTCTTAGATAAAATCTTTTTTTCATATCCTAAAAAGGTCCATATAGCATGCAAGATCGATTTTGTATTTCCACTCGTTCAATTTGCAACGAAAGGAATCTGTGAAAATCAACCTTAAACGTTGTTTCAACCAGTCAAATCACATTCATATTTGTTCCTCAGAGGTCCTGAATGTAACCAGACTTCACTATATCATTAGAAGTGTAGTATATCCTATAGGACACCAAATTTGGTCAGAGAGCGACGCCTTCATGGTGTGCCTATGACACAGGCAGTATTCACTTGATTGACTGTAACTTTGCCAAATAAGCACCAATTGGGGTTAAACAAAGCTAGCTAGATAGCCAATGAGCTGGGCTGTATGGGAGTATGAAAACCCTGCATCTGTCGCTAACCTTGTGTGACAACAAGCCTTTTCCTTTTGGACAAAAATTACAAGAATATGGAGAGTTATGAAGCTATGATAACTGGGTGTTTTGTAAATGTTGAACTTACAATATGGCTACTAATACTGGAAAAGCTAAATCAAAGTCCAAGTATATTCTTGCAGAAAAATGTAATGTGAATGTCTCCTTCACGTTTTGCCCAAATGTACCTGGGTGACTTCACATTAAATGTCATGTAGTTTGCTCATACTTCAAGTTATCTGTCTGAAACTTTGCACATACACTGCTGCCATCTTGTGAACACCATCGTAATTACAACCAGAGTGATTTGGTCCCTTTCTGTTGCATTTCAAAGATGGTGGTAGTATTTTCTTCTACCAGATCTATTGTGTCATATTCTCCTACATTCAATTCAAACTTCAAAGTGTTTCCTTTCAAATGGTACCAAGAATATGCATATCCTTGCTTCAGGGCCTGAGTTACAGGCAGTTAGATTTGGGTATGACATTTTAGGCGAAAATTGGAAAAAAAGGGGGCTATCCCTAAGAAGTTTTAAAGGGCACATCCACAGATGAAACAATAACAAACTGTTCGCCTCACCTCTGTTTTGGTATAAAAAAAAGCTGAGGGATGGGCCTGGAGAAATGTAACAACTCTCAGATTCATAGAAAGACCTACAGATGCAAAGGCTGACCATCCATGATACCAACATTATGGTTTTAAACATGTTATGAGAATATACAGTGTGTGTTTACATTCACAATGTTTACAAACATTAGAGAAAAACAAGCTTATATGTTGGGTTCTCATGGAGTGTGACAGTTGAACTAAGCTTGTGAGGCATTTATAAATTATATTCATCAAGAATTAGGGAATATACAGTACCAGTCAAAAGTTGGACACACCTACTCATTCAAGTGTTTTTTTATATATATTTTTCTACTATTTTCTATATTGTAGAATAATAGTGAAGACATCAAAACTATGAAATAACACATATGGAATCATGTAGCAACGAAAAAAGTGTCTAAAAATCTAAATATATGTTATATTTTAGAGCCTTCATAGTAGCCAACCTTTGCCTTGATGACAGCTTTGCAAACTCTTGGCATTCTCTTCACCTGGAACAGTCTTGAAGGAGTTCCCACATATGCTGAGCAATTGTAGGCTGCTTTTCCTTCAATCTGCAGCCCAACTCATCCCAAACAATCTCAATTGGGTTGGGGTTGGGTGATTGTGGAGGCCAGGCCATCTGATGCAGCACTCCATCACTTTCCTTCTTGGTCAAATAGCCCTTACACAACCTGGAGGTGTTTTGGGTCATTGTCCTGTTGAAAATCAAATTATAGTCCCACTAAGCGCAAACCAGATGGGATTTTGTATTGTTGCAGAATGATGTTGTAGCCATGCTGGTTAAGTGTGCCTTGAATTAAAAATAAATCACAGACAGAGACAGGAGCAAAGCACCCTGACACCATCACACCTCCTCCTCTATGTTTCACAGTGGAAACCACACATGCGGAGAACATCTGTTCACCTACTCTGCTACTCACAAAGACACAGCGGTTCGAACCAAAAATCTCAAATTTGGACTCATCAGATCAAAGGACTAATTTCTACCAGTCTAATGTCCATTGTTCGTGTTTCTTGGTCTAATCAAGTATTTTCTTCTTATTGGTATCCTTTGGTTTCTTTGCAGCAATTCAACCATGAATAATTGATTCACGCAGTTCCCTTCTGAATAGTTGATGTTGAGATGTGTCTGTCACTTGAACTTTGTGAAGCATTTATTTGGGCTCCAATTTCTGAGACTGGTAACTCTAACGAACTTATCCTCTGCAACAGAGAGGTAACTCTGGGTCTTCCTTTCCTGTGGCGGTCGTCATGATAGTAAGTTTCATCATAGCGCTTGATGGTTTTTGCTACTGCACTTGAAGAAACTTTCAAAATTTTCCAGATTGGCTGAACTTCATGTCTTAAAGTAATGAACAACTGTCATTTCTCTTTGCTTATTTGAGCTGTTCTTGCCATAATATGGACTTGGTATTTACCATATAGGGCTATCTTCTGTATACCACCCCTACCTTGTCACAGCACAACTGATTGGCTCAAATGCATTAAGAAGGAAAGAAATTCCACAAATTAACTTTTAACAAGGCACATCTGTGAATTTAAATGCATTCCAGGTGACTACCTCATGAAGCTGGTTGAGAGAATGCCAAGAGTGTGCAAAGCTGTCATCAAGGCAAAGGGTGGCTGCTTTGAAGAATCTCAAATCCCAAATCTATTTTAGTTTTGATGTCTTCACTATTATTATACAATGTAGAAAACAGTAAAAAATAATAACAATAATACAATTTTAAAAAACTTGAATGAGTAGGTGTGTCCAAACTTTTGAAGGGTACTGAATATATAGAGAATGTATACGGTGCGTTCGGAGATTATTCAGACCCCTTGACTTTTTCCATATTTTGTTACGTTATAGCCTTATTCTAAAATGGATTAAATTTAAAAAATATATATATCTACAGACAATACCTCATAATGCCAAAGTGAAAACATTTATTAAATAAAAAACAAACAGAAATAGTTTATTTAAATGCATTTTCAGCCCTTTCGCTATGAGACTTTGAAATTGAGCTCAGGTGCATCCTGTTTCCATTGATCATCCTTAAGATGTTTCCACAACTTGATTGGAGTCCACCTGTGGCACATTTAATTGGTTGGACATGATTTGGAATGGCAAATAAGGTCCCACAGTTGACAGTGCATGTCAGAGCAAAAACCAAGCAATGAGGTCGAAGGATTTGTTCGTAGAGCTCCGAGACAGGATTGTGTCGAGGCACAGATCTGGGGAAGGGTACCAAAACATTTCTGCGGCATTGAAGGTCCCCAAGGACACTGTGGCCTCCATCATTCTCAAATGGAAGAAGTTTGGAACCACCAAGACTCTTCCTAGAGCTGGGTGCCCAGCCACACTGAGCAATCGGGGGAGAAGGGCTTTGGTCAGGGAGGTGGTCAGGGAGAACTTCAGTCAGGGAGAACCCAATGGTCACTCTGGCAGAGCTCCAGAGTTCCTATGTGGAGATGGGAGACCCTTCCACCAATCAGACCTTTATGGTAGAGTGGCCAGACGGAAGCCACTTCTCAGTAAAAGGCACATGACAGCCCCCTAAAGGGCTCAGACCATGAGAAACAAGATTCTCTGGTCTGATGAAACCAAGATTGAAATCCTCTTTTGTAGCATACAAAAGCCTATTCCTACTCTTTTCCTGTGATCCATCAAACACATAGTGGTCTCTGACTTGTGGTCAGACTCGCTCAAGTGCAACAAACTTAAACTTGCACCTTTTTTCAATGCCTGAGAAAACAGAGAAGTGTCAAATATTTTTTTTCACAAACATCCTTTTTGAATTTAAAAGTAATCCTCGAAGTAATCATCTACTTTTTCAAAAGTATCTGTAATATGATTACAATATTTTTGCTGGTAACGTAACGGATTACAGTTACCATTTTTTTGTAATCCCTTACATGTAATGGATTGCATGTAATCTGTTACTCCCCAACCCTGGTTAGCAGATACCAGTGTTTGAGCAATTAATATAGGTGTAAATTCACGAGTAACAGGAAGGACCAGGTGACCTTTCAACTTCTCATTTGTTGCCTGGTGGCGGTATTATGATTCAAAAGTTGAAATCCAAATCGAGGAATTGCTTTTTATTTGTAGGTGTTATAATTTGAGGATTCATACTGCCTTTCTCTTCTTCCTTGTTACAGTTTCAATGAGGGTCAGACGGACAGACAGACAAACAGACAGATATAGAGAGAATCTGTCCAAGGTATAGTATTTTGTCAAAGGCTTTCAATGTGTTCTCAGTCATATATTACCCCTGTATTAGTTGTGAGTGGTTGCATTGTATTGGTGGTGAGTGGGCTTGTATCGTATTGGTGGTGAGTGGGGATGTATTAGGTCTGAGAAGGTATTGCTGTGCTCAACAGTTGGGGGGTTGTGTAGCACTGTGCTGCCTAGGTTTCCTCTGTGCAGACCGGAGTGTGCATTAACTCATCAGGAGATCTGACAATCACACAATGGCTGACTACCAGCTGCTGGCCACAACCTAACTGCTAGCTCGACACTTGTACAAACATACTTAACATTACAATCAAAACAAATGGGTTCAGGATTGTGTTTGCACTGCAGGGGTCTAATGTTGCATCCCTCCTGGTCTCATATTGTGGTTATCTAGGTGGCCATGTCCTTGTCCACCACCCACACATCCTCCTCCACATGTATCTGTCATCCCTGAGATTGTAGGTTTTCAGCATTGTATGAATTCATTGAAATGCTCTTGCAGCATTGGAGGGCGAAGCTACGCTATGCATTCATATAGATGAACATGTTACTAGGTGTGGGCTCTCGTTAACAGCGTTTTTTGGTCGCAGACCAGCAAGAACAACGTAAGCTTACAACACTTCGATTTTTCTCAAAGCCACACTACCAATGTCCTCTGATCAGTCAAACACAGCTGGAGAACACCAGCCAGCCTCCAACCAGTCTGTCCTCAACCCAAACCATTCTGGCGCAGAATAGCAACACACAGAGCAGACCTCATATAGTTGGATGGGCTGATGCTCAACAACAGCTTGGCCCTTCACTGTGTGTGGACGCCTTCCCAGATCTGTATTCTCTTAAGCTACAGTACAGTGAGAGAGAGAACGAGAGAGAGAGAGAGAGGTTATTTACATTTATGCCCGTCTAAAACCCCGGGGACAAGTCAATGTGAACGAACTAACATCAAATCAAATCAAATGTATTTATGTAGCCCTTCGTACATCAGCTGATATCTCAAAGTGCTGTACAGAAACCCTGCCTATACCCCAAACTGCAAGCAATGCAGGTGTTGAAGCACGTTGGCTAGGAAAAACTCCCTAGAAAGGCCAAAACCTAGGAAGAAACCTAGAGAGGAACCAGGCTATGAGGGGTGGCCAGTCCTCTTCTGGCTGTGCCGGGTGGAGATTATAACAGAACATGGCCAAGATGTTCAAATGTTCATAAATGACCAGCATGGTCAAATAATAGGTCTGGGACAGGTTGCACGTCCGGTGAACAGGTCAGGCAGGCAGAACAGTTGAAACTGGAGCAGCAGCACAGCCAGGTGGACTGGGGACAGCAAGGAGTCATCATGCCAGGTAGTCCTGAGGCATGGTCCTACGGCTCAGGTCCTCCGAGAGAGAGAAAGAAAGAGATAAAGAGAGAATTAGAGAGAGCATACTTAAATTCACACAGGACACCGGATAAGACAGGAGAAGTACTCCAGACATAACAAACTGACCCTAGCCCCCCCGACACATAAACTACTGCAGCATAAATACTGGAGGCTGAGAGGAGGGGTCAGGAGACACTGTGGCCCCATCCGATGATACCCCCGGACAGGGCCAAATAGGAAGGATATAACCTCACCCACTTTGCCAAAGCACAGCCCCCACACCACTAGAGGGATATCTTCAACCACCAACATACCATCCTGAGACAAGGCCGAGTATAGCCCACAAAGATCTCCGCCACGGCACAACCCAAGGGGGTGGCGCCAACCCAGACAGGAAGATCACATCAGTGACTCAACCCACTCAAGTGACACACCCCTCCTAGGGACGACATGAAAGAGCACCAGTAAGACATTGGGTTAGAGGCAGAGAATCCCAGTGGAGAGTGGGGAACCGGCCAGGCAGAGACAGCAAGGGAGGTTCGTTGCTCCAGAGCCTTTCCGTTCACCTTCACACTCCTGGGCCAGACTACACTCAATCATATGACCCACTGAAGAGATGAGTCTTCAGTAAAGACTTAAAGGTTGAGACCGAGTTTGCGTCTCTCACATGGATAAGCAGACCATTCCATAAAAATGGAGCTCTATAGGAGAAAGTCCTGCCTCCAGCTGTTTGCTTAGAAATTCTAGGGACAATTAGGAGGCCTGCGTCTTGTGACTGTAGCGTACGTGTAGGTATGTACGGCAGGACCAAATCAGAGAGATGGGTAGGAGCAAGCCCATGTAATGCTTTGTAGGTTAGCAGTAAAACCTTGAAATCAGCCCTTACCTTGATAGGAAGCCAGTGTAGGGAGGCTAGCACTGGAGTAATATGATCACATTTTTTGGTTCTAGTCAGGATTCTAGCAGCTGTATTTAGCACTAACTGAAGTTTATTTAGTGCTTTATCCAGGTAGCCGGAAAGTAGAGCATTGCAGTAGTATTTTTCTGCATAATTTTTGGACAGAAAGTTTCTGATTTTTGCAATGTTACGTAGATGGATAAAAGCTGTCCTTGAAACAGTCTTTATATGTTCGTCAAAAGAGAGATCAGGGTCCAGAGTAACGCCGAAGTTCTTCACAGTTTTATTTGAGACGACTGTACAACCATTAAGAGTAATTGTCAGATTCAACAGAAGATCTCTTTGTTTCTTGGGACCTAGAACAAGCATCTCTGTTTTGTCCGAGTTTAAAATTAGAAAGTTTGCAGCCATCCACTTCCTTATGTCTGAAACACAGGCTTCTAGCGAGGGTAATTTTGGGGCTTCACCATGTTTCATTGAAATGTACAGCTGTGTGTCATCCGCATAGCAGTGAAAGTTAACATTATGTTTTTCAAATGACATCCCCAAGAGGTAAAATATAGTGTGAAAACAATAGTGGTGCTAAAACGGAACCTTGAGGAACACCGAAATTTACAGTCGACTTGTCAGAGGACAAACCATTCACAGAGATGAACTGATATCTTTCCGACAGATATCTAAACCATCTAAACCAGCCCAGAACTTGTCCGTGTAGACCAATTTGGGTTTCCAATCTCTCCAAAAGAATGTGGTGAATGTGGTGATCGATGGTATCAACAGCAGCACTAAGGTCTAGGAGCATCCTTTATGATCCTGGCCCACGTGTGTTGGTTGCAGTCATTTCAAAAGACGTGTTTTTCTCTCACTCAGCATTAAACATGCATTATTTAAGCAGGTGCCCCAATGTATTTTTAACCATTAGACACATTTAACATTGAACAGGGCTCATTTCATTAATAACTGTCAGCAGGGAGAATATTTCCTTTACTCCTGTGTACATTTGAGTCCAAGCTGCAATTGCTCATTATTGCAGCCAATGATTAGAGGCCCTTGCTCCCAGTACACTACAGGAACAGGAGGAATGTGGAGAAAAGAAAATAATTTGTATTGCATTGCAAATCTAATTTGGGGAGCAACACAGAGAGAGTTCTCAAAACCAGGGAAGGAACAGAACACTGCATATGTTTCTGTTTCTGTTGATTAAGTCAGATTTTTCAGGTCTTTAACATTCCATGAACTGACTCTGGTTTGCAGCGTACCAAGAGCTCATACATGGCAAGAGAAGCTGACCACATCACCTCAGCCCTTAAATTGGAAACAGACAGAACCCTAATGGTAAAACTAGCTAAATGTGATCTTGTTCTATGCCTTTAAATCAGAGGAAAATAGGGAGAAAATCCTGTCTGTTTTTTTTTACGATAACAACATGTACACAAAGGCAAGCATTATTCTACTGGGAGTTAGAAACAGCTGTGATGTGTCTGTTGTTGGAAATGCTAGTTTTGGACAGTGTGTTTGGACGGTGTGTGTGTGTTCGTTTTGGATGAGGTGTGTGTGAGCAAGATATTTATTCTCAGATGGGCTGCCAAACACTTTTCTGCCCTCCCTCTCCCACCTCCCACCTTCCTCTCCCTCTAACCATTCATAAATAATGCACCGGGAGCTCTGCTCATCTCCATCCAAGACAGCACCAATGTTATGAAGTGCAAGTTAATGGATGAACTCATTTCAATAAACAGGAGTGGTGTTTAATGCGCACGGGCACTCTAATAGTGAAAACAACACTAATTAGGCAGTATTAGTGGTGTGACAGGGGGTGAGGGTGAGAGGGGGATGAGGGGTACTCCAATCATCAGAGGAAGGGGGTGTCAGTGGAGAGAGGGGAGACATGGTACCCTCTCTGATAATCTTCTTCACCAACAGACAGAACTGGGTACATCTCTCAAAGGGCTCTCATTTTCTCTTTCCCATTGATCGGCTCGTAGCGTACCCAACACCCAACAGGGACAAGACAGATAGGTACAGCCCGCCATTGTCATAAAAGTGCTTTGACCTCTCCGCAACACACACACACGCACACACGCATGCACGCACGCACGCATGCACGCACACACACACACACACACACACACACAAACACACACACACACAAACACACAAACACACACAAACACACACACACACAGTTACACACAAGCCAGTGCAAGTACTAATGATATTGACCTCTCCATAAACTCTCATTGCTTTTTGATGAGGGGTTTGTTCAGAAAGCTAGCTTCTGTGATGTGGTCTCACTACGCTGGTCCTTATTTGCATTAGGACCATCCAGGTACTGTAGCCTGAGTAATGGCTTTGTGGTTCAGGAGCAACACACGTCTTTGATGTAGGAGATTCAATGAGCCTCTTCACAACATCATACCCTCACAGAGAAGACTTCAGGGCCCATTTAGGCCAGGGCCATGAAACACACATAAAAGTAAGAGAGAACCAAATAAGGCAGGGAAGAATACAGCCTTGGGTATTGTATTTTCTTCTAGCCCGAGGTCGACTACAACACACTCCCTTTCTCATTGGGATTCAATATTGTGCATGTGGGATGCAATAACAGTTATCATCAGTGTGTTTTAGGTCGATTTTAGAGAGGAACTATAATTGTAAATAAGACCTTAACAACTGATCCATAAACGACACAATCTCAATTGCACTCCACACTGCACTCACCAACCTAGATAAAAGGAATACCTATGTGAGAATGCTGTTAATGGACTACAGCTCATCGTTCAACACTACTGTCCCCTCCAAGCTTAGGACCCTGAGACTTAACACATCTCCCTCTGCAAATGGATCCTGAACTTGCTGACGGGCCGACCCCAGTTGGTGAGGGTAGGCACGTTGACCCTCAACATGTGGGTTCCACAGGGATGTGAACTTAGTCCCCTCCTGTACTCCCTGTCAACTATGGCTGTATGGCCATGCATGACTCCAACAACATCATCAAGTATGCTGACGACGGTGGTAGTCCTGATCACCAGCGACGATGAGACAGCTAACAGGGAGGAGGTCAGTGACACAGCAGTGTGATGCCGGGAAAACAACCTCTCCCTCAACATCAGTTATACCAAGCTTTTCATTTGGGAGAGGTTGTTCATGTTCAACTGTGGCTAAAGGGACAATTTGTATAAAAGCACTGAGCCCCCCAGCACATCCCCAGCCGCCCAGGACTAGCCCTAACCTCATCACCCCGTGCTTCTACACCTGCATTGCTTGTTGTTTGGGGTTTTAGGCTGGGTTTCTGTACAGCACTTTGTGACATCAGCTGATGTAAGAAGGGCTTTATAAATACATTTGATTTATGGATTGATCATTAGGTCCAGCCCAGACTCAGACGAAGAGCCAGTCTTGTCTGTATCCTAATGCTATAGTGTCTTGACTTTGTGATCAGTTCATTGCAAGCCCGAATGTCTTTAGATTAGGAGGTTAGGTTTTGTAGCATTTCAAAGCTGGGAGAGAGTTAAGGCAGGTTATGTAGCATTTCAAAGTTGGGAGAGAGTTAAGGCAGGTTATGTAGCATTTCAAAGCTGGGAGAGAGTTAAGGCAGGCCCCAGTGGATGTGTTGGTGTCAGAGCACCCTGCACTAGATTAACATAACTGGGATGACACGCCGACACCAAGCCAACCTCAGGCCCTGTTCCTAGGGAGGCTAATTACACATCCACACACGCTCACGCACACACACAGTTTAGATCAATACCTCTGAGAGAACTCTGCTGCGCCACTACAAAAATCCACCCAAATTACACAAGGCTCTTTTCTCTTCCAAAAGCCTCATTAGGGAGAGTGAGGAATTGTTATCATTGTTGCCGTTGGTGCCTCTCTCTCTCTATCTCTCCTTATTCTCTCTTTCCACTGTTTCTAATCCCACCCAATTCACCCGTTGTCTTAGCCATGGCCCTCCTCTCGTTCCTAATACGCTGTTTTAAATTTTAATGCTTTGGAGTTGACACTGGAGGGTAGGGGAGTTGGGACGGGCCCCATAAAGGCAGAGAGCAGGAGCCAGATGCCCATCATCAGTGCCCCCAGAAGGATGTGGAAGTATTACATTAGATGGTAAATCAACACCGGCCTTGTTAATTATTTAGGGAAACAAAGTGCTGCAGTCCTAGACACTCTGCTGTGAGCCTGGCAATGTTTAATCCACATAATGTATCTGGAGGAAGAAGAAAAAGAAGGTACTGTAGGGAAGGAGGGATAGCAGGAAAGAGGGAGAGAGAAGAGGGAGGGAAGAGCCAGAGGGATATAGGGGCAAAAGAGTGGTAAGAGAGAGGAGTAAACATGGGGTAAAAGGATAAAGTGAAAGAGGGAGATGATCAATGAAATGGTAAAGAGGGAGATTAGAATAGCGTGAGCGAGAGGACAGGGAGGTACATGAGAGATGGGCAAAAGACGGTAGAAAAACAGTGGCAAGAGAAAGGATGGAAGGGATAGATACAATATGTAGGAGATGCATAAGAGAGCTTTGAAGGAGGGAAGAGAGAGACAAGATACGGTTGTTTTATGAGGGAGAGGGCGCATGCAAAGTGCAGTTAAACCTCTTCATAAAGCCACAAACCACAGAAGCCTTTCTTGTCTTTAATCCTACTATTGTGTTAAAAGCCCTCTATGTCTTGCTTCACTGAACACAGAAATGTAATTGGTAATATGTTTAACAGTCACTTTCATAACAGAGAAAACAAAGGAAACTATCATCATCAGACATTTTTGTATTTGCCATTCTTTACTGCTTTCTGTAGCGAAGCTACTTTATGTCTTAAAACAAGTTGGTTCGAGTTAGGTCAGTTCTCTCAATCAGTTCTATGTCTCTGTGTGCTGTAAGAGGAATGCATAACTTACAAATACAGATAATGCTTCTCATTTCTGCAATATATTGAAGGAATCATATTTTGTGAAACCACACTACTGCATAGACATTACACCCAGAATGAAAATACTGGTACTGTGTTTATAGATGACCACCATCATGCGTATCCCAATATGCAGAATCTCGTGTGTGTTAAATTAGAGCGAGAGAGAGAGAGAGAGGTGGAAAGACAATTTGGCTCACGGTCTAGAACATGACTAAATATAGGAAAGGACAAAGAGAGGTGTGCGGCGTAAAAGCCATATGCCTAATTATTGAAATCATTGCTCTCACTTTCTCTTTCTCATTCACTCCCTTTCTCTCTCACTCTCTTTCTTTCTCTCTCCCTATCACTCTCTCTCTCTCCCTCTATCTCTCTAGCGCTGTGTGTCTGGTTACATGTAGCTACTATCTGCCTTCTGTTGCCTGCATTCGTCTCGTCAACTCACTGTGACCCCTCCGTCTGTCTGCCACATCAAATACGCCACACGCTAAAGTTTGGAGAAGAAAAATAAAACCATAGGGAAAAATGGTCTGTTGGGATAATTATTTACCATGTTGCATATCTATTGTGCCAGTCAACGGATTTTCTTTGTCTTTTAGAACTAGTTCACTGGTTTTGTTGTGATTTTGAATGGTGAGCTGCAATTTCAGTTATGGTTCATTTCTTTTTCTGTTATTTTCTTTTCGACATGCTTTTTCCAACCTGAACAATTCATTCTATAACCAATTTGACTGTCTACCTGATGCACTTCACGTGTAGGATAATTCTAAATAATTCCACATGGTGTGTGCTGCACTCTGGTGCATGTTATGCTTTCTGTTATCTATCCAGTTCAGCCCTCAATCATTGCATTTGCTATTTTAATTTATCTTATTTCTGCCTGACTGATTAGTAATGCTGTTTTTGTTTGTTTCTTCGGGAGCCTTAATTAGATTTCACAGGTTAAAGGTCTAAGTACTGAAAGTTCAAGATAATTATTTTTATTTTAATTGGTGGGGGGGGCTGTCGTTGTTTTTATTTCATTTTCAGAACTGAACAGATCAGAGCCTTTCATTGGTGTGTGTCCCTGCTATCTGTGTGTGTGATGGAGGGAGCCGAGGTGGTAGGTGTATGTGTGTGTGTTTTAGTCCCGCACTATGAATGGCCAAAACAATGTTTGAAAAGTTCCATGAAAGGCAGACACCATTTTATTCACCTTTGACACAGGTCACGAGGGAAAGAACAGAAGAATATGAAGCCTTAATTAGACTATTGGAATACAGCCACAGTTAGAATCCTAGTGAAACTAGTGGAATGAGAGTAGTGCACTGTGACTGATCATTTACATGACATAAGTATAAGCTAGACATGTTCATAATGACAATGATAATCGTGACACACTTACTGCATTGGACATCTGGCAGGAATATAGGAATTTAGATGTCTTCCCATTTAAAACACATTTAGATCCTCAATCGCCTGTAATGGTCCTCTGAATTCTGTGCACCATACAATAATGTAACCAGATAAACAATGGGTGGAAAATGTTATAATCAGAATAAACAAAAACACAGATATAAAACAATGCTTGGTACAACAGTGTGCCCTCAGAAACAGAGCAGTCCCAATGGCTCCAATGAGGTTTCAATTGGAAAGCAAAGCTTTTTTAGCTGGAAATAGATTTTTTTGTTGTTCACTTCCCGCATTCGTCCATTTCTTATATATCTCTCTTCTTCTCCCCCTCTCTCTCTCTCTCTCTCTGTATTGTTTTCTCTTTATTTTCCCCCTCTATTTAATGCAACATGTTTGTAGCTGAGACAGAAGCAGAGTAATATATTTAACATTGGCAGGAGGTTAGGGGAAAAGAAAGAAGAGGAAGCAGAAAAATAAGAGGTGGGCCTAATTGTCTGTAATGCTTTTTGCGTTACCCATTTTAGGACAACACAGAGAAAACAGCCGAGCAGATTGTTTTCTAAAGACACTGGTCAGACACACTAATGGCCCTGACAGGGCGTAAATGCAATTTTAAAAAGCTGATCTATGTAAACCATTGTTGAGGAGTTGTGCGTGCGTGTTTGTGCCAGTGTGTGTGTGTGTGTGTGTGTGTGTGCCAAGGTTATTATAGTAAACTAAAACTGAAACGAAAATGGAAATTAAAACTGAAAAAAAATATTTAGAAAACTGAAATAAATATGAAAACAAAAAAAAACATTTAAAAAACTAAAATGATACAGAAACTACTATCGTTGACTGCAAAAAAAGCTTGAACACATTTTGTTAAAATAAAATAAAAAACATAATTATTTTAAGTTTTAGTTATTTTTCAAGATATTTTTAAATGGGGTATTTGAGCTTATAAATCTGGCTGATTAAATGCTGTCAGTAGATGCCGATGTTTGAAATAGGCCTATGGAGCCGTTCGCAATTCACACACCGACCAACTTGCTGACCAGTGACTGGGCCAAGCTTTAGCAGCTTGTGAAGTTGCCACACCGACGAACTTCAAACTGACAGCTAGTCGCTGTCTGATGTGGTGCTGTGCCTTCTCAACCTTGATTCACACTTGAAGCCAACTACTGTTGCAAAACAATTGCATGCATATTGAATCCTCTGGCAGCAAACTTCAAGCCAACCCCTGCAGCAGCTTGCCTGACGGAACCAAGTTTGTCTCTCGCACTTCCCTCAACAGAGATGGAGCCACTGAGTACGGTTACATGCACACAATAATGCTATTATTGTGGATACTCATATTCATATAATAGTTTGATTAAAACATTTACATGCTTTACAAGAAGAACGATTTCCTTAATAATCCTGTTTACATGTACACATCTGAAATCAGGCTACCTGATGGCCCTTTGATAAATGAAAATAATCAGCAATCAAAATAAACATGCGACCACAGTGACCATATTCTTTTGGGAAGTTATATATATATATATATATATATATATATATATATATATATATATATATATATATATATATATGTGTGTATTCTTTTTAAAATGTAGTTTTCACATACAAACTTCCCAAAAGAATATGGTCACTGTGGTCGTATGTTTATTTTGATTGCTGATTATTTTCAAACTGTATATATATATATATATAGTAAATATATATATATTTATATACAGTGTATTTCCGAAAGTATTGAGAGCCCTTCACTTTTTCATCATTTTATTATGTTACAGCCTTCTTCTAAAAATAAATCCTCGTCAATCTACACACAATACCCCATAAACACAAAGTAAAAACAGGTTTTTTGAAAATAGAAATACTTTATTTACATAAGTATTCAGACCCTTTGCTGTGAGACTCGAAATTGAGCTCAGGTGCATTCCATCCCATTCCATCCTTGAGATGTTTCTACAACTTGATTGGAGTGCACCTGTGGTAAATTCAATTGATTGGACATGATTTGGAAAGGCACACACCTGTCTATATAAGGTCCCACAGTTGACAGTGAATGTCAGAGCAAAAACCAAGGCATGAGGTTGAAGGAATTGTTTGTAGAGCTCCGAGACAGGATTGTGTCGAGGCACATTTTTGTAACATTGAAGATCCACAAGAAAACAGTGGCCTCCATCATTCTTAAATGGAAGAAGTTTGGAACCACCAAGTCTCTTCCTAGAGCTGGCTGCCCAGCCAAACTGAGAAATCAGGGAGAAGGGCCTTGGTCAGGCAGGTGACCAAGAACCTAATGTTCACTCTGACAGAGATCCAGAGTTCCTCCGTGGAGATGGGAAAACCTTTCAGAAGGATAACCATCTCTGCAGCACTCAACCAATCAGGACTTTATGATAAAGTGGCCAGACGGAAGTCACTCCTCAGTCAATGACAGCCTGCACATGACAGCCTGCTTGGAGTTTGCCAAAAGGCCCCTAAAGGACTCTCAGCCCATGACAAAGAAGATTCTCTGGTCTGATGAAACTATTATTTAACTATTCGGCCTGAATGTCAAGCATCACGTTTGGAGGAAACCAGGCACCGCTCATCACCTGGCCAACACCAACCCAATGGATAAGCGTGGTGGCAGCATCATGCTGTGGGGATGTTTTTCAGCAGGACTGGGAGACTAGTCAGGATTAAGGGAAAGATGAACGGGGCAAAGAACAGAGAGATCCTTGATGAAAATCTGCTTCAGAGAGCCCAGGACCTCAGACTGGGGCAAAGGTTTATCTCCCAACAGGACAATGACCCTAAGCACACAGCCAAGACAATTTAGGAGTGTCTTTGGGACAAGTCTCTGAATGTCCTTGAGTTGCCCAGCCAGAGCCCGGACTTGAACCCGATCAAACATCTCTGGAGAGACCTGAAAAAAACTGTGAAGCGAAGCTCCCCATCCAACCTGACAGAGCAGAATGGGAGAAATAAATACATGTGTGCCAAGCTTGTAGCGTCACACCCAAGAAGACTCAATTTTGTAATCGCTGCCAAAAGTGCTTCAACAAAGTACTGAGTAAAGAGTCTGAATGCTGATGTAAATATGATATTTCTTAGGTTTTTTTGCAAACATTTCTAAAAACCTGTTTATGCTTGGTTGCTATGGGGTATTGTGTGTAGGTTGATGAGGTGAGTACATTTTAGAATAAGGCTGTAACGTACATAATGTGGAAAAAGTGAAGGGGTCTGATTACTTTCTGAGTGCGCTGTATATACAGTACCAGTCAAAAGTTGAGAGACAGCTACTCATTCCATGTTTTTTCTTTATTTCTACTATTTTCTACATTGTATAATAATTGTGGAGACATTCAAACTATGAAATAAAAAATATGGAATCATGAAGTAAACAAAAAAAAATTAAACAAATATAAATATGTATTTTAGATACTAGAGTCTTCAAAGTTCCCACCCTTTGTCTTGATGACAGCTTTGCACACTCTTGGCATTTTCTCAACCAGCATCATGAGGAAGGCTTTTCCTACAGTCTTGAAGGAGTTCCCACATACAGTGGGGCAAAAAAGTATTTACTCAGCCACCAATTTTAACTTGTTATCTGTATAAAAGACACCTGTACACAACCTCAAACAGTCACACTCCAAACTCCACTATGGCCAAGACCAAAGAGCTGTCAAAGGACACCAGAAACAAAATTGTAGACCTGCACCAGGCTGGGAAGACTGAATCTGCAATAGGTAAGCAGCTTGGTTTGAAGAAATCAACTGTGGGAGCAATTATTAGGAAATGGAAGACATACAAGACAACTGATAATCTCCCTCGATCTGGGGCTCCACGCAAGATCTCACCCCGTGGGGTCAAAGTGATCACAAGAACGGTGAGCAAAAATCCCAGAACCACACGGGGGGACCTAGTGAATGACCTGCAGAGAGCTGGGACCAAAGTAAAAAAGCCTACCATCAGTAACACACTACGCCGCCAGGGGCTCAAATCCTGCAGTGCCAGACATGTTCCCCTGCTTAAGCCAGTACATGTCCAGGCCCGTCTGAAGTTTGCTAGAGAGCATTTGGATGATCCAGAAGAAGATTGGTAGAATGTCATATGGTCAGATGAAACCAAAATAGAACTTTTTGGTAAAAACTCAACTCGTCGTGTTTGGAGGACAAAGAATGCTGAGTTGCATCCAAAGAACACCATACCTACTGTGAAGCATGGGAGTGGAAACATAATGCTTTGGGGCTGTTTTTCTGCAAAGGGACCAGGACGACTGATCCGTGTAAAGGAAAGAATGAATGGGGCCATGTATCGTGAGATTTTGAGTGAAAAAATATTGAGATAAACTTTTGTTATTTACCAAATACTTATTTTCCACCATAATTTGCAAATTAATTAATTAAAAACCCTACAATGTGATTTTCCAGATTTTTTTTTCTCATTTTGTCTGTCATAGTTGAAGTGTACCTATGATGAAAATTACAGGCCTCTCTCATCTTTTTAAGTGGGAGAACTTGCACAATTGGTGGCTGACTAAATACTTTTTTGCCCCACCATATACAGTGCCTTGCGAAAGTATTCGGCCCCCTTGAACTTTGCGACCTTTTGCCACATTTCAGGCTTCAAACATAAAGATATAAAACTGTATTTTTTTGTGAAGAATCAACAACAAGTGGGACACAATCATGAAGTGGAACGACATTTATTGGATATTTCAAACTTTTTTAACAAATCAAAAACTGAAAAATTGGGCGTGCAAAATTATTCAGCCCCCTTAAGTTAATACTTTGTAGCGCCACCTTTTGCTGCGATTACAGCTGTAAGTCGCTTGGGGTATGTCTCTATCAGTTTTGCACATCGAGAGACTGAATTCTTTTTCCCATTCCTCCTTGCAAAACAGCTCGAGCTCAGTGAGGTTGGATGGAGAGCATTTGTGAACAGCAGTTTTCAGTTCTTTCCACAGATTCTCGATTGGATTCAGGTCTGGACTTTGACTTGGCCATTCTAACACCTGGATATGTTTATTTTTGAACCATTCCATTGTAGATTTTGCTTTAAGTTTTGGATCATTGTCTTGTTGGAAGACAAATATCCGTCCCAGTCTCAGGTCTTTTGCAGATTCCATCAGGTTTTCTTCCAGAATGGTCCTGTATTTGGCTCCATCCATCTTCCCATCAATTTGAACCATCTTCCCTGTCCCTGCTGAAGAAAAGCAGGCCCAAACCATGATGCTGCCACCACCATGTTTGACAGTGGGGATGGTGTGTTCAGGGTGATGAGCTGTGTTGCTTTAACGCCAAACATAAGGTTTTGCATTGTTGCCAAAAATTTCAATTTTGGTTTCATCTGACCAGAGCACCTTCTTCCACATGTTTGGTGTGTCTCCCAGGTGGCTTGTGGCAAACTTTAAACAACACTTTTTATGGATATCTTTAAGAAATGGCTTTCTTCTTGCCACTCTTCCATAAAGGCCAGATTTGTGCAAAATACGACTGATTGTTGTCCTATGGACAGAGTCTCCCACCTCAGCTGTAGATCTCTGCAGTTCATCCAGAGTGATCATGGGCCTCTTGGCTGCATCTCTGATCAGTCTTCTCCTTGTATGAGCTGAAAGTTTAGAGGGGCGGCCAGGTCTTGGTAGATTTGCAGTGGTCTGATACTCCTTCCATTTCAATATTATCGCTTGCATAGTGCTCCTTGGGATGTTTAAAGCTTGGGAAATCTTTTCCAAATCTGGCTTTAAACTTCTTCACAACAGTATCTCGGACCTGCCTGGTGTGTTCCTTGTTCTTCATGATGCTCTCTGCGCTTTTAACGGACCTCTGAGACTATCACAGTGCAGGTGCATTTATACGGAGACTTGATTACACACAGGTGGATTGTATTTATCATCATTAGTCATTTAGGTCAACATTGAATCATTCAGAGATCCTCACTGAACTTCTGGAGAGAGTTTGCTGCACTGAAAGTAAAGGGGCTGAATAACTTTGCACGCCCAATTTTTCAGTTTTTGATTTGTTAAAAAAGTTTGAAATATCTAATAAATGTCGTTCCACTTCATGATTGTGTCCCACTTGTTGTTGATTCTTCACAAAAAAAATACAGTTTTACACTACCGTTCAAATGTTTGGGGTCACTTAGAAATGTCCTTGTTTTTGAAAGAAAAGCCCATTTGTTGTCCATTAAAATAACATCAGATTGATCAGAAATAGTGTAGACTTTGTTAATGTTGTAAGTGACTAGTTGTCGCTGGAAACAACAGATTTTTTAATGGAATGTCTTCAGAGGCCAATTATCAGCAAACTATCTCTAACCAGAATAGAAAGAGGAGTGGGAGGCCCCGGTGCACAACTGAGCAAGAGGACAAATACACTAGAGTGTCTAGTTTGAGAAACAGAAGTTTCAAAACACAAGTCCTCAACTGGCAGCTTCATAAAAAAGTACCCGCAAAACACCAGTCTCAACGTCAACAATGAAGAGGCGACTCCGGGATGCTGGCCTTCTAGGCTAAGTTCTTCTAGCCGGTGTCTGTGTTCTTTTATCCATCTTAATATTTTATTTTTATTGGCAAGTCTGAAATATGGCTTTTTATTTGCAACTCTGCCTAGAAAGCCAGCATCCCGGAGTCGCCTCTTCACTGTTGACGTTGAGACTGGTGTTTTGCGGGTACTGATAAAGCTGCCAGTTGAGGACTTCTGAGGCATCTGTTTCTCAAACTAGACACTCTAATGTACTTGTCCTCTTGCTCAGTTGTGCACCGGGGCCTCCCACACCTCTTTCTATTCTGGTCAGAGACAGTTTGCGCTGAAGGGAGTAGTACAATGTCTCCACTGTATTTCTGATCAATTTGATGTTATGTTAATGGACAAAATGTTTTGCTTTTCTTTCAAAAACAAGGACATTTCTAATTTTAAACTTTTGAACGGTATATATATATATATATATATACAGTTGAAGTCGGAAGTTGACATACACCTTAGCCAAATACATTAAAACTCAGTTTTTCACAATTCCTGACATTTAAATATTCCAATTAAAAATTCCCTGTTTTAGGTCAGTTAGGAACACCACTTTATTTTAAGAATGTGAAATGTCAGAATAATAGTAGTGAGTGATTTATTTCAGCTTGTATTTCTTTCATCACATTCCCAGTGGGTCAGAAGTTTACATTCACTCAATTAGTATTTGGTAGCATTGCCTTTAAATTGTTTAACTTGGGTCAAACGTTCCGGGTAGCCTTCCACAAGCTTCCCACAATAAGTTGGGTGGATGTTGGCCCATTCCTCATGACAGAGCTTGTGTAACTGAGTCAGTTTTGTAGGCCTCCTTGCTCGCACACACTTTTTCAGTTCTGCCCACAAATTTTCTATAGGATTGAGGTCAGGGCTTTGTGATGGCCACTCCAATATATTGACTTTGTTGTCCTTAAGACATTTTTTCACAAATTTGGAAGTATGCTTGGGGTCATCATCCATTTAGAAAACCTATTTGCGACCAAGCTTTAACTTCCTGACTGATGTCTTGAGATGTTGCTTCAATATATCCACATAATTTTGCTGCCTCATGATGCCATCTATTTTGTGAAGTGCACCAATCTCTCCTGTAAGCAAAGCACCCCCACAACATGATGCTGCCACCCCCGTGCTTTACGGTTGGGATGGTGTTCTTCAGCTTGCAAGCCTCCCCCTTTTTCCTCAAACATAACGATGGTCATTATGGCTAAACAGTTCTATTTTTGTTTCGCCAGACCAGAGGACATTTCTCCAAAAAGTATGATCTTTGTCCCCATGTGCAGCTGCAAACCATAGCCGGTCTTTTATTTGGCGGTTTTTGAGCAGTGGCATCTTCCTTGCTGAGCGGCCTTTCAGGTTATGTCGATATAGGACTCGATTTTACTGTGGATATAGATACTTTTGTACCTGTTTCCTCCAGCATCTTCACAATGTCTTTTGCTGCTGTTCTGGGATTGATTTGCACTTTTCACACCAAAGTACGTTAATCTCTAAGAGATAGAACATATATCCTTCCTGAGTGGCATGACGGCTGCGTGGTCCCATAGTATTTATACTTGCATACTATTTTTTGTACAGACGAACGTGGTACCTTCAGGCATTTGGAAATTGCTCCCAAGGATGAACCAGACTTGTGGAGGTTTACACATTTTTTTCTGAGGTCTTTGCTGATTTCTTTTGATTTTCCCATGATGTCAAGCAAAGAGGCAATGAGTTTGACGGTAGGCCTTGAAATAAATCCACAGGTACACCTCCAATTGACTCAAATTATGTACATTTTCCTATCAGAAGCTTCTAAAGCCATGACGTAAACAATTGTTGGTAAAATGACTTGTGCATAAAATAGATGTCTTAACCAACTTGCCAAAACTGTAGTTTGTTAACAAGAAATGTGTGTAGTGGTTGAAAAACAAGTTTTAATGACTCCAACCTAAGTGTATGTAAACTTCCAACTTCAACAATATCTACCTCAATTACCCCCTACCCCTGCACATCGGTACTGTTACGCCGTGTATATAGCCAAGTGATCTTTACTCATTGTGTATTTATTCCTCATGATATTATTTTTCTATATTTTCCTCTCTCGTAAGTAAGCATTTCACCTGTTGTCATTTGTGGTGCAGCCAGAATGTATTTGTTTGACCGTCTCGTACTGTACAGTCACAGTGCCATGGAATGCTACTGGCATGATGGCATCTCTAGTCTTAAGCACTCTGTTAAATGTTGATGGATGAAAATGGTGCACATTCACCATGTAATTTTATTAAGGTGCTTTTTATTCTGTATCTGCATTAGATAAGAGCCCAAGCATTCAATGTTATATTTTACTAAAATGTCACCATATTTTGTAAAGATATTGAATCAATGCAGCATTATATTCATCAATTTCGGACAACTTTACTCTGGAAAAATTGTAACATACTATAACGCAGCCTATTTCAAAAGCTCCTACACGCCTCAAAAATACACATTCTTCACATGCATCTGGAAATCAATCAGCGATAAACAGACAAATGATATGAAATATAAAATGGCAGCCGCCAGTCAGATAATATGAATGTGCTGCCTGTATGTGCTCTAGATTCCACCCAACAAAACCCTGACCTTTGTAGAATCATTATAATACCTTCTAATCTGAATAGTTGCTGTGGATATGGCCTTCCTTTTCCTGCTTGGTGGAAAGGGTATGCAGGATGATAATGGAACCATTTCAAGGGCTTCCTGCCTCTCTCTCTGCCTGCATGTGGGAATTTATGCCCGTCGGGAATGAAATTGACACAATATTTGAGTGTCACCCAGCATCATTATCATGTACATTTCAAAATGTACAGATAAGAGAGAGCATTTGAATATGCCTTTTTTTCTCACTAGACCAATAGTAGTGTGTTGGTGTCATCATGCGTTCAGCATGCAAACATTATGTTTTAAAGCTAAAAAGGCTGTTGTATGTAGTGATTACAGTCATGGCTATAGTCCAGGCAGTCATTGTAAATAAGTATTTGTTCTTAATTAACCTGCCTAGTAAAATAAAGGTAAAATAAATCAAATAAATAGTGTGTTGTTAAGCAAAAGGTGGAGAAGCTGTGATATGTTTTGCTGCATAAACCTACTATGAATTATTAACTTTCAAATTATCCATTAATTTGTATTGATCGACACAAGTATTTGGGGATAGGAACGTAGCCTACATCTCGTGGCCATTGAAAACGATCATTGACACATTCCTTAAAATGTTTTATCACTGTGAAACGGACAACATTTCAGGAGCCAGATCCAATTTCGTAATTATAATAACGTCCTGACACCTTGGAATCAGATAGCCAATGCCCCTCTCTGTGTTGCTTTCAGTTTTGACACATAGCCCACCCCAGAGAAAAATAAAGAATATCCTTTGTGCAACAGTGACATCTTTTGGTTAAAAATATCCCTGCTTGGAGTTATAGAGGTTGTGTGAGGTCCAGGTCAACAAATCATCAATAATAATCTGTATTAGGCTACTACTGTATGCTTTCATTTAAAAACAAATCTCTGATTTAAAGATGAATAGCTTACCTTAAAGAAACAATAAAAACCAACGCATCCAGTAGCCTAAGACTTTAAAATAAATTGCTACATGTGTAATAATTGCAATGTACTTTCTATAGTAGCAATATTGTACTATCTATTCCAGCCTCATCTCGGGTAACGCCGGACTCAAATGTCGCGTGAATGTTCAACTGCTTTTTATGTTTAAGTATTCGGCCCACGGTTTCCACTAGCTACCACAGCCACAAAGTCAAAATGGCCTATATCGTAAAAATGTATAAATACAAAAATTAGTTTTAGGGTTATAATTTTAAGTTAGGGTTAGGTATAAGGTTAGCAGTGGGGTTAAGGTTAGGGTTAAAGTCACATTTTAAGAAAATACATTATAGAAATAGGCAGGGTTCATGACTTCGTGGCTGTGGTAACTAGTCTCTGCCCACGAAAAAACCTGCCATAAAATACTATAGAAGTACATCCATGGCTATTCAAATAAATGAAGGCTAGTCCTTCATCCTTCACACGGGTCACAGTCACCACATGTAGTCCTACTCTCCTACCATGGATATCAAAGGCTACATTTTGTTGCTTCTTCTATTCATAACAGTGACACGTAGCTATGTCCTTTCGCATATAACATTGATGTCACACATTTTTACAGATATAATCTGGCATGTCAGATATCCATATCCTGACCTATCCAATTCAACTCATCCGTGGCCAACCCTCTCCTTTTCCAGTGGTACTTCCGTTTCTGCGCAGTAAATTGAATTCACTCAAATTCTGAAATTATACTGAGTTTCAGCAGCAGCGACTGCTGATGATGTCCCCGTAGCCTACACTGTCGGTGTAAATCTGGGCAGCTATGAGTAGAACTATCGACGCTGTTGTGTCCCCCACCCAAACAAATACAATACCTGCCGACATCTCCGGACAGATGTTAGATCTAGACGAGGACGACGATTTAGAAGTTTTCAGCAAGGTAAAAATAACACTAGCCTACTAATGTGGAACGTACAGGGAAGTTTAGAAACGGAGTTAGCGCAGGGGGTTGAATGCGTATTTCTGTGCTACGTGGATAGCCTGCATGACACTCAGTGGTGAGTTAATCGTTCAGGGAAGTTTGCATTGCATTTGTAAATCCAAAGAAGTTCAGACAGGAAAGTGTATTGTTAGGGTGCTTTCCACTTGGATAGTCTAAAATGTATATCTTACCAGTTTAAATCACTGTATTTTACGTAGTCTACATCAATGCAGCCCGACTGCATCTTAAAAGTATATTTTATATCAGACATTGGTTCGAAACAGTCTGTGTATTACCCTTTTGAATTCTCTGCTGATATGTTTTTGTCAGTTTCAAAGGTCACTCGATCAGACGATGTCATGCAAATATCATTAGGACTAATGCCGCGTTCAGAAAACTAAGAACTCGGAATAATACGAGGTCAAATCATGACGTGTGATCTTTAGCTCCGAAAGTTTGAGCTGTAGAAAGAGGCCCGAGTTCCCGAGTTGGATCACCGTTCAAAAAAAATCCCAGGCGGAACTTTTTTCCCCCAGTTCCCAGTTGTTTTCAACGCAATGAAGTCGGAAGTCAGAGATTTCCAAGCTCCCAGTTGTTTTGAACACTGCATACTTTATCTTGTTGCCATACACAGAGAGGCGTCATGCACATAGGGGGAACGTGCCCCCTTAGAGTAGTCCTGCACGTTTTTATGTAATTTTTTTAACTTATTTTGTTGTTTCTCTGATACTACTAGCCACAAAGCAATTTTATAAAGTTGGCTTTAGCTAGCCCAGTTAGGTTCACAATCTCCCAAAGTTGTAACTCGCTACCATTTCAGGCAATCATTGCATTTAGAGTAGCTAGCTTTTCTTTCTTAGATGGCATGCCAATTACTAAATGTTAGTGCTGAACCATTAACTGAAATGTTGGTTCTTTTATTAAAAAAACAACAACTAATTGACCAAAGTTAAATCATTTGGAATTTCATTTACTTTTGTTTTTTTGTTGCACATTGGGCTGCAGTTTCTCTATAGCTAAATCAGATCAAGCCCAAACTGTCCAATCTTGAAGGATGTTGTAGTTTCTAACTGGCCGAAGTTCTATATAGTTTAGTGCAGAAAATCTGGGAATTAACTACAAAGACCATAATCCATGCGTGCCGATTTGTCCGGTCTATTTATTTTACACCTATGTAAAAGACGGAAGAATGCGTGACCAAGAAGTATAGGAAGTGGTTGCTTCGCGAGGTATCGCTACCTGAAAATACATGATCGAAGTGATTGATAAATCGTATTCAGCACTCCTAAAAGTATGCCTTATTTACTTTGAAGAACTAATTTATTCTGTGTTACAGCATTCAACTTTCATAATGCATAGTGCATTTAATGTTTAAAAAAATGATAAGTTATTATTTTGTAATAATAGAACCGAAACCGAACCAACCTTTTGGACTCCCAAATGGCGCAGCACAGCAGTCTTAAGGCTCTGCATCACTTTGCTAGAGGCGTCACTACAGACCCTGGTTCGATTCCAGGCTGTATCACAACCGGCCGTGATTGGGAGTCCCATAGGGCAGCGCACAATCGGCACAGCGTTCTCCGTGTTAGGGTTTGGCTGGTGTTGGCAGTCATCAATTTGTTCTTAACGGACTTAAGTGGTTAGGATTTGGCAGAACAAATTGATAAGGGAACATTAATTTGGGGCAGCAGGTAGCCTAGTGGTAAGAGCATTGGGCAAGTAACCAAAAGGTAGCTGGATCAAATCCCTGAGCTGACAAGGTAAAAATCTGTGGTTTCTGCCCCAGAACAAGGCTGCCCACTGTTCCCCGGAAGGCTGTCATTGTAAATAAGAATTTGTTCATAACTTACTTGCCTAGTTAAATAAAGGTTACATTTTTTTTTAAATTGCTCAGCACTACTAAGATTACCCAGATTTTAGTAAAAATGCAGAGAAGCATATTTTGTTTCTTAAAAAAAGAACCACCAGTCAGGAGGATACAGAGAGCTCAAGATATGCAGAAAAGTTTTTTTTTTTTTTAATCGAATTAAGCATAATGATTATGACTCTATATTGCAGGAAAAGGGTGTTTGAAAAAAGCCAAATTCTCCAATTTACAGACAAGGTCAGAGGTCGACCGATATGATTTTTCGATACCGATTGGAGGACCAAAAAAAGCTGATACCGATTAATCGGCCAAATGTTTATATATATATGTATATATATATGTAGTGTAACGACCCTGGGTTTATAAGGGTGACGCACAATTGGCCTAGCGTCGTCCGGGTTTGGGAGGGTTTGGCCGGTAGGAAAATCCTTGTCTCATCGCGCACCAGCGACTCCTGTGGTGGGCCAGGCGCAGTGCGCGCTCACCAAGCTTGCCAGGTGCACGGTGTTTCCTCTTACACATTGGTGTGGCTGGCTTCCCGGTTGGATGGCGCTGTGTTAAGAAGCAGTGCGGCTTGATTGGGTTGTGTATCGGAGGACGCATGACTTTCAACCTTCGTCTCTCCCGAGCCCGTACGGGAGTTAGAGCGATGAGACAAGATAGTAGCTACTAAAACGATTGGATACCATGAAATTGGGGAGAAAAAGGGGCAAAATTCAAACAAACTGAAAAAGAAATTCATGTTAGCAGGCAATATTAACTAAATATGCAGGTGTAAAAATGTATACTTGTGTATTGATTTTATGAAAGGCATTGATGTTTATGGTTAGGTACACATTGGTGCAACGACAGTGCTTTTTTTCGCGAATGTGTTTGTTAAATCACCCGTTTGGCAAAGTAGGCTGTGATTCAATGACACATTAACAGGCACCGCATCGATTATATGCAACGCAGGACAAGCTAGATAAACTAGTAATATCATCAACCATGTGTAGTTAACTAGTGATTATGTTAAGATTGTTTTTTATAAGATAAGTTTAATGCTAGCTAGCACCTTACCGTGGCTCCTTGCTGCACTCGCAAAGCAGGTAGTCAGCCTGCCACGCAGTCTCCTCGTGGAGCGCAATGTAATCGGACATAATCGGTGTCCAAAAATGCTGATTACGGATTGTTATGAAAACTTGAAATCGGCCCTAATTAATTGGCCATTCCGATTGATCGGTCGACCTCTATCCTAGACCCCCTGTGGCTCACCCCCTAGCTATCCTCACTTTTGTGCACCCTCAGATTGTTGGGGTGCATATGAGGCCCGTGTTGCCTAATGTAGCAATATATTTGATACTCTTGTCAACGAAATGTGACAAATCTGATTGTTGCATGATCATTGCTGGATCAAAGTTGTGGCCGCCAAGATCACACAACTAAGTTAACAGGGTTTTTGAAGTTCATCTGTCAGACTAGCAGAAGAATCAGACAGCAAGAAAGCCACTCATGGTACCCACTAAGAAATTCCATGAGGCGACAGGGAATCAAATCAAGTGCATATTTGATCTAAATCTAATTAATGTTTATTTGTAGCTTATTCTTTTTGCAACACATCACAGAGAAATCAGTTAAGAATTACATCGTTGTTATTTCAGCTTGTGTTGTCCCCATTGTTTTGCAGTGCGCATCACAGCCAGGGGAGTAGCCTAGGCAGCAGGCTATGCATTCCGCTGACTACATTAGCCTCTCAGTTCAGTGTTATTACAGGAAGCGTCATGAAAGGACAATGACAAAAGCGTGTCGTGCTGCTGCCTGTGAACAATGGCACATCAGTTCAAGTCCGCTGAAACGTTCGCATGTTGTACATGGCCTGGCCATGATTTGAATATGACTGTGACATTACCACTGGTTGTTGACCTCGGATTGTGGAACGTCAAATCATTTGCAAATGGTGCCATATTTCCTGACAAAGTTCAGGGACCATTAAATAAAACTGACAGTTGAAAGTTCCTTATCAGACATCACAAACAAAACTCGGTAGGATAGTCTACAGGTAGGTAGGACTGTTAGCCATTTTATAGGATCTGAGGACATCAGATGATAAATGCAATAAACTTACCTGACCCATGAAATGTGATGAATGCACAAATTGTCACAAATGATGTGCTACTTTGTCCTGGACCTGCTATTTTGACCCCTCCCTCTCTCTCTTCCGCTCTCTGACCTGCTGTCTCGACCTGTGAATTGTCGGCTATGAAAAGCCAACTAACGTTTACTCCTTAGGTGCTGAGCTGTTGCACCCTGTGTAAACACCATGACTATTATTTGACCCTGCTGGTCATCTATGAATGTTTGAACATCTTGAGGAACGATTTGGCCTAAATGGCCATGTACTCTAATCTCCACCCGCCACTGCCAGAAGAGGAGCACCCCTCAGAGACTAGCTCCTGTCTAGGTTTCTCTCTAGGTTCCTGCCTTTCTCTGGAGTTTTTCCCAGCCACTGTGCTTCTACCTCTGCATTGCTTACTCTTTGGTGTTTTAGGCTGGGTATCTGTATAAGTACATTGTGACAACTGTTGATGTGAAAAGGGCTTTTATAAAATACTTTGAGAATGTTTTACCAAGCAGGCAATGAGAGAACTGAGTAGGGTGATATGGGTTTTATTTTCTACTGAGTAAGAGAAATAAAATAAAAAAGTGCATAAAAAGGGTACTTAAAGGTCTATAAATGAATTAAGGGAAAACTGTTCTAACACCTCAAATCAAAGTTTATTTGTCACGTTGCTGAATACAACAGGTGTAGGTAGACCTTACAGTGAAATGCTTACTTACAATAGTGCAAAAACCAACCAATCTAACCAATAGTGCAAAAAAAGTATTAGGTGAACAATAAGTAAAGAAGTAAAAAGACAGTTAAAAGTAACAGTAGCGAGGCTACATACAGACACCGGTTAGTCAGGCTTATTGAGGTAGTATGTACATGTAGATATGGTTAAAGTGACTGCATATATGATGAACAGAGTGTAGCAGTAGTGTAAAGAGGGGTTGGTGGGTGGTGGGACACAATGCAGATAGCCCGGTTAGCCAATGTGTGGGAGCAATGGTTGGTCGGGCCTATGGAGGTAGTCTGTACATATGTACATGATGTATAGTTAACGTGACTATGCATATATGATAAAGAGTAGCAGCTGCATAAAAGAGGGGGTGGGAGGGGGACACGCACACAATGCAAATAGTCCGGGTAGCCATTTGATTACCTGTTCAGGAGTCTTATGGCTTAGGGGTAAAAACTGTTGAGAAGTCTTAGACTTGGCACTCCGGTACCGCTTGCTGTGCGGTAGTAGAGAGAACAGTCTATGACTTGGCTGGCTTGGGGTCTTCGACAAATTTTAGGGCCTTCTTCTGACGCCGCCTGGGGTAGAGGTCCTGAATGGCAGGCAGCTTAGCCCCAGTGATGCACTGGGCCGTGCGCACTACCCTCTGTAGTGCCTTGCGGTTCGAGGCCGAGCAATTGCCGTACCAGGCAGTGATGCAAACAGTCAGGATGCTTTCAATGTTGCAGCTGTAGAACCTTTTGAGGATCTCAGGACCCATGCCAAATCTTTTTAGTTTCCTGAGAGGGAATAGGCTTTGTCGTTCCCTCTTTGGACCATTCTAGTTTGTTGGTGATGTGGACACCAAGGAACTTGACGCTCTCAACCTGCTCCACTACAGCCCCGTCGATGAGAATGGGGGCGTGCTCGGTCCTCCTTTTCCTGTGGTCCACAATCATCTCCTTAGTCTTGGTTACGTTGAGGGATAGGTTGTTATTCTGGCACCACCCGGCCAGGTCTCTGACCTCCCCCCTATAGGCTGTCTCTTCGTTGTCGGTGATCAGGCCTACCACTGTTGTGTCATCTGCAAACTAAATGATGGTGTTGGAGTCGTGCCTGGCCATGCATTCGTGGGTGAACAGGGAGTACAGGAGGGGACTGAGCACGCACCAGGCTCCAGTGTTGAGGATCAACGCAGCGGATGTGGTGCTCACCACCTGGGGGCGGCCTGTCAGGAAGTCCAGGATCCAGTTGCAGAGGGAGGTGTTTAGTCCCAGGATCTTTAGCTTAGTGATGAGCTTTGAGGGTACTATGGTGTTGAACGCTGAGCTGTAGTCAATGAACAGCATTCTCACAAGTGTTCCTTTTGTCCAGGTGGGAAAGGGCAGTGTGGAGTGCAATAGAGATTGCATCATCTGTGGATCTGTTTGGGCAGTATGCAAATTGGAATGGGTCTAGGGTTTCTGGGATAATGGTGTTGATGTGAGCCATTACCAGCCTTTCAAAGTACTTCATGGCTACGGATGTGAGTGCTACGAGTCTGTAGTCATTTAGGCAGGTTGCCTTGTTGGTATTACAGTTGGCATTACAGACTCAATCAGGGACATGTTGAAAATGTCAGTGAAGACACCTGCCAGTTGGTCAACACATGCCCGGAGCACACGTCCTGGTAATCCGTCTGGCCCCGCAGCCTTGTGAATATTGACCTGTTTAAAGGTCTTACTCACGTCGGCTACGGAGAGCGTGATCACACAGTCGTCCGGAACAGCTGATGCTCTCATGCATGCCTCGGTGTTGCTTGCCTCGAAGCGAGCATAGAAGTGATTTAGCTCGTCTGGTAGGCTCGTGTCACTGGGCAGCTCACGGCTGTGCTCCCCCTTGGAGTCTATAATAGTTTGCAAGCCCTGCCACATAAGATGAGTGTCGGAGCCGGTGTAGTATGATTCAATCTTAGCCCTGTATTGATGCTTTGCCTGTTTGATGGTTCGTCACAGGGTATAGCAGGATTTCTTGTAAACTTCCGGGTTAGAGTCCCGCACCTTGAATGAGTCAGCTCTAACCTTTAGCTCAGTGCAAATGTTGCCTGTAATCCATGGCTTCTGGCTGGGGTATGTACGCACAGTCACTGTGGGGACGACGTCCTCGATGCATTTATTGATAAAGCCAGTGCCTGATGTCACTGGGGCGGCAGGGTAGCCTAGTGGTTAGAGCGTTGGACTGGTAACCAGATCTGACAAATCTGGCGTTCTGCCCCTGAACAGGCAGTTAACCCACTGTTCCTAGGCCGTCATTGAAAATAATAATTTGTTCTTAACTGACTTGCCTATATACATTTTTTTTAAATGTGGTGTACTCCTCAATTCCATTGGAAGAATCCCGGAACATGTCTGTGATAGCAAAACAGTCCTATAGTTTAGCATCTGCTTCAACTGACCACTTTTTTTATAGACCGAGTCACTTGTGCTTCCTGCTTAAATTTTTCTTGTGAGCAGGAATCAGGAGGACAGAGTTGTGGTCGGATTTACCAAATGGAGAGCGAGGTTAGAGCTCTGTACGCATCTCTGTGTGTGAAGTACAGGTGATCTAGAATTTCTTTCCCTCTGGTTGCACATTTAACATGTTGATAGAAATTTGGTAGAACAGATTTAAGTTTCCCTGCATTAAAGTCCCCGGCCACTAGGAGCGCCGCCTCTGGGTGAGTGGTTTCCTGTTTGCTTATTTCCTTATACAGCTGACTGAGTGCGGTCTTAGTGCCAGCATCAGTCTGTGGTGGTAAATAAACAGCCACGAAAAGTATAGCTGAGAACTCTCTAGGCAAGTAGTGTGGCCTGCAATTTATCACAATATACTCTACTACAGGCGAGCAAAATCTAGAGACTTCCTACAAATATGCACAGACCGCCCCCCTCGTCTTACCGGAGTGTGCTGTTCTATCTTGCCGGTACAGCGTATATCCCGCTAGCTGAATATCCGTGTCGCCATTCAGCCACGATTCCATGAAACATAGGACATTACAGTTGATGTCCCCATTGGTAGGATATTCGTGATCGTACCTCGTCTAATTTATTGTCCAATGATTGCATGTTGGCGAGTAATATTGATGTAACAGCAGCTTTCTCACTCGCCTTCTGCGGGTCCTCACGAGGCATCCCACTCTATGTCCACTGTACCTGCGTTTCTTCCTCTTGCAAATAATGGGGATGTTGGCCCTGTCAGGTGTTTGGAGAATGTCCTGTGCGTCTTGCTTGTTGAAGAAATAAATATTTTGTCTAATCCGAGGTGAGTGATCGCTGTCCTGATATCCAGAAGCTCTTTTTTGCCTTAAGATACGGTTGCAGAAACATTATGTGTAAAATAAGTTAAAGAACACACTAAAAAACAAACCCATAATAGCACAATTGGTTGGGCGCCCGTAAAACTGCTGCCATTTTTTCCAGCGCCATTTTATCTGAAACAGATACATGTGTAAGTGATGTCTGCGTGGCAGAATAGGCGCAGCTCACAGGGTTCACTTAGAGGCAGGTCGGCTACAAAGATGCAAATAAATGATCAAGGATCTGTTCTTAAATGTTTTAGCATAAGCATGATTTTAAGCATACTTATTATTATGATATGTTTTAAATGTATTAATTTTGAATAGAAAATTCCAGCATAATGTTTTAAACCGGGGAACTCCATTTCCCCTATGCTGGACGGAGGTGGTATCACCGAACACACCCCTCCATTTCAGGATAATAGGACGTGCCAATTAGCTGCATGCTCTCTAACAAGTGCACCTGGCCTCTGTGCTGCAGACAAGGCACCAGAAAAGAGCTGCGAAAACTGAAACGGTAAAACTTAGAAATAATTGTTAGAATTAATATTTGCAGCAATTCAATGAAGGTGTGTCTTTGATATTTGAAATGGAAACCACATGTTGGGTCATTATTTGATTGGACACTAAATGTTTGGTGCAAGTTAATGTTAAAGTGCAAAGGAAAGGGCTTTTTAGCTGTGAAGCTACATGTGGTCGTCGCATCACAAGATGGTGTTGTGTAACACTCTTACACGATGTACTGTATGGTATTTACTGTTGTGACAACGTAACTGGCCAGCGCACGTGCATTTTGCTTCTGGGTTTCTCTTCCAGATGATTTAAATCAGTTCTGCCTTTCATGATTTGTTTTTCTAGGATTCGACTCTTGCAGACGGGAATATGTTCAACGCCTCAATGCCGACATCCCCAGGCTCCATGGTCAACCAGTGTAAGTTTGAGGAGGACGAGGAGAGTGACTCTAAAGACATCTTCATTACTGTGGACAACCCAGAGAGTCATGTGACTGCCATTGAGACCTTCATCACCTACAGAGTTCTGACCAAGGTGAGGGGTGTGTGTAATCTACTGTATGTCCTCTAGAAATGGAATTGCATCGATTGTACAGTGTATATACTAGACTGTATTTGCCAACAGAATTGAGTTAATCTGGCCTTTACTGTGTTCTCTCTCTGCCTGCCTCAGACCACACGGAGTGAGTTTGACAACTCTGAGTACGAAGTCCGCAGGCGCTACCAAGACTTCCTCTGGCTCAAAGGGAAACTGGAGGATGCCCACTCAACTCTCATTGTTCATGTATGTCGTGTCTGACCTGTAAAGGAATTGAGAATTTGGTTAAACTCCATACTACAAGCATTTCGCTACACTCGCATTAACATCTGCTAACCATGTGTATGTGACAAATAAAATTTGATTTGATACTATCGATCCACTACATATTTCTGAGCTCTGTTTTAATCCTTCTTCCTTTCCTCAGCCTCTGCCAGAGAAGTTTGTGGTGAAGGGGATGGTGGAGAGGTTCAATGGTGATTTCATCGAGACACGGAGGAAAGCTCTCCACAAGTTCCTTAATCGCGTTGCTGATCACCCCATTCTGTCCTGCAGCGAAGACTTCAAAGTCTTCCTTAGTGCTCAGGCCTGGGTAAGCAAGCATATACCAAATGCTTACTTAATCGCGCACCAAACACATAATCCATAAAAGCTTTGAGAGCACACAAAAGACTGTTACGCAGTCAGACTACACACTCAACTGGTACGTCAAGCTAGTCTAATTGCACATGGTATAGTCCCGCTGTCCTACCACTAAACCTGATTAGCCTTGTAGTTTAATGCCTAGACTTTAACTATGTGAATGAATGCCTCCCTTGTGTCCCAGTGTCTTTAGCATGTTATCAGTTTATGGTTTAGTTGATACATTTTGTTGTACCTTTTAAAAAAAACAACAACAAGCACAACTTGAGAAAGACATACACTCATGAGTAAAATCATGGAGGATAACAGACAATAAAGTCTGGGACTTATTCCCATTGTTAAATCATGGTGGATAACACATAATAAAGTCTGGGGCTTATTCCCATTGTTACATCATGGTGGATAACACATAATAAAGTCTGGGACTTATTCCCATTGTTACATCATGGTGGATAACACATAATAAAGTCTGGGACTTATTCCCATTGTTACATCATGGTGGATAACACATAATAAAGTCTTGGACTTATTCCCATTGTGGTCTTGTAACAAGACTGCTAGGCAAGATCCAACACGGTTGAACACAGTGACCGCGAGATAATAAAACAAATATCTATCTCATTGCAGTAACATCATAGGGGTCATTCATATGTTTTAAAAAAACTTTATTTTCAAAGCTGCCCAGAGAGGAGAATGTTGTTTTTTATGGGCAGAGGCAACTCATTGAGTTTGTGCAACAACATTTAATTCAAGGTCAATGTGACATGAAAGCCATTTCTGTAACTTGGTGACAGTGGAATGTTCTAGTCTAGAGCACATGTTATTGTTACAATGGAAAGGATAGGATCCAGTGTCTGTCTCTGACATAATCTATCTCTATCAATATTATGTCAATCTCACTCCTTCCAATGTAAAGTAAAAGTAAGATCAAGGAATATAATTCCCCAGTTTGTGTTGGTGTGTGCATGCGTGCGCGTCTCTCCATTCCGTCTGTCCCTGTAGGAGCTGACAACCTATAAGAAGCAAGGACCGGGGTTCCTGAGCAGGATGGGGGAAACGGTGCGAGCGGTGGCTAACTCAGTCAGATGGGTGAAGAACCGGCCAGAGGAGTTCACCGCCATCCAGGAGTACGTGGAGGATTTCAGCAACAAGATCGGCTCCCTGGACAAAGTCACCCAGAGGATCGTCAAAGAACAGAAAGGTAAGACCACAGAGTTAAATATTACTCTATAAACATACCAACTAACAAGTTAATACTATTATGGGTACGCACACGGAGTTACATGAATGTAGTGTTTTCAATCAGACTTGTAAATCGCTCCGTTTCAAAAATAGAGAATGATAGAGGGTTCTTGTTCTTTGTATCTGTCCCATTATGGTGTCTGACTGCACGTGCAGTGACATTGAGGCAATCTCTATTTTGAAGTTGTACATTTTCTTCTACTTCTCTGAGTTGGTAAACAACTGCCACCTGGAGTGTGTATGAACAGGTATAAAGTCAAGCTTGGCTATTTACAGCCACCTCCAGTTATGGAATATTTTCTCATGCGGATAATTAATTGACTGATGACCCCGATCAAACCCATAGAAAGTTCCACCCAGTTGACTACTTCAAAATGGGGAAAGTCCTCAATGCCACTGCCTAGGCTAAAACCGAGTCCTGAAGGGTAGTGTGTTGTGGGTAGGGTAGTTGACAGTACATATCCCTGTTTGTGTCTCAGAGTACCTGGAGGAGCTAAAGGAGTACGGGCCCACCTACACCCTGTGGTCGGGCTCGGAGGAGGAGCTGGCAGAGCAGTTGAAAGGTGTAGCCGGCTGTATGGAGAGGTGCTGTAAAGAGACAGAGGAACAGGTCGGCCATCTCTCAGACACCCTGGTGCCTGTTTTACACGAGTATGTCCTGTGTGCTGAGACACTCAAGGTAAGTCATCTCTGGTGTAAGACAGTAATGGAAGTCGTTTAACCGGCTTTTAAGTGGCGTTTAGATGTCGTTAGTAGACCAAATGACAACCCAGCACTGTGCAGTACTTGCTAAACCTGTAATGTTGATTAAACATGAAAGGCTTTGACTTAACTTGCCCCCAACACCCACACATATTTACATAGTCTACGTGCACAAACAAGCCTAATGCATCTTTTTGTTGGATTTTCAGGAATAAGCAGTGATCACCCCTAGATCATTTTATGCTCATTTTTTCTAGGCAGTATTGAGACGGAGGGATATCATTCAGGCGGAATTTGAGGCCAAGAATGAAGCTCTGGCCACCAAGAAAGTTGACCGAGATGCAGTAAGTGCAAAATTGGCTATTTATAAATGTAAGTCATTTAGCAGACGCTCTTATCCAGAGCAACTTTGTTAGTTATCTTAAGATGTGGTTGTCCCACCTAGTGTATACATCTTAGTCATAGTAAGTCTGTTTTTTTCCCCTCACAGTAGCTATTAGCAAAATCAGTGCTGGGGGGGGGGATTCGAGTGTTAGTTTAGGAAAGGTATATTTTTATTCTATAATATCTTATATGTACCTTCTATAAGCCATCAGTCGGCCTACCTGATGCTTCAGTGCAATTTCCCAGAGATTAGGAGCAATAAAGCTGTGCTGCATGAACTGCCGCCTCGTCACCTCTCATTTTAAATCAAGCTGTCTTAAGCCAGAGGAGGAGCTTTGGCGATATTGGAAAAGGCCTCCTCTGAGGATTATCTAAATATCTCCGGATAGTTCAGGATGTCCCTCTTGAGCTCCTGGCACACTTCAGGAAACTGGGTGGTAAATATTGTCTAATAAGGCCTTGATAATCGTTGCGTAATGAAAACGCCCACATCTATCGACGTCTTACATCGAAATGCCACTGACTGGTGGTAAGATCTGAGATGGATGGAGAATAAAGAAGAGAAAGGGGTAGAGTGGACAGAACTGTTAAGGATTATTGCTGTTCCAATCCTGTGGGTGTCCCTGGTTCCCTCCTAGCTTAGCAGTGACCTTTTTTACCCTGAGATTTTAATTAGAGAGCTGGCTAAGAGAATCACCTATGGATTTCCAACAGAGCACTGTAATAGTGTGTGTGTGAAACAATGGGATCTAGAGTTCTAGAACAATGTGAGGATAAGGTTTACAGTACTTTGTGAATGAGTCAGAATGTCAAACTTACTGTATGCTTTTGTTGCAGGTCCCAGTGTTTCACCTAATAAACATAATAACTGAGTAAGAGCTCTCATGTAGTTTCACCTGAAAAGGCTATATGCAAAAATAAGATTAGGCTACATTCATATGACAGTCTGACGTAGTATGCCACCCATAGTATGTCATATAAACAACTAGGCATATACAACACATTTTCTTTCATTATGTATAAGATGGAACTTAAGACTATGTCAAAATGAGACAGGGTCTATTTGTGTGGTCATCACCTTGTACTTTACTGTTCTTATGCCACTGCTTACTAGCAGATCTGGGATCAGCTTCCCCAATCCTAACCTTAGATCAGCATTTAAGGGAAACTTCACCATGCGGACATTCATTCCTGTTCCTGTTGTTGTGGCTTTTGCCCTCTGACCTCTGACATCCTGACCTTCCTGTGATGTGACTGGAGGAGTCTAGTGATCTAGGTTTTGTGTGGGGGAGCCTGCTGGGTAAAAACCCTGAAGAAGCCAGACATCAGAGGCAGGAGAGACTTGATGTGGAGATTGAAGAGGTACAGCGGACTGTAGGGCATGCCAACATGCAACTGTACTTACTACACATTATGGGCTCACCAGCTTCTGCTTAACTTGGCTTTATGTGGAGCTTTCCCTTTGCTGAATGGATATGGTTGAGATGTTAGCTATTTCAAAATGAGCATAAATATGACACTAGAAAGTCAAATAAGCTAATTATTAACACAATTTAATTAACACACCTTAAAATACTATCAACTATTGACTTGTCCATTCAAGCAAGCAGTGGTTGAGCAAGTCTCACCTTTTTCTAACAGCTTGTTTGTGCTGTACATAGTCCCCTGGACAGTAGTTCTAGGTTATCCTAACCCTAACCTCTAACACTTTGGCTGGGTTCGTTGGATGCTGTTTTTGGCCTAACTCGTAGTGCATTTAACACTGACTGGCTGTGGTTTGAAGCAGGATGCCATATTTCCATTTCCCAGCACAACAGGTCTGGAGAGAGGATGTATCGTGCTCTTCTCAAAGCCTTGCCAAGGTGCATGAAATGGGGAAATGGCTGGACATAAAATTGTAATCTATTAGAACCAGTAGATGGCAGTAATGCTTCAGTCAAGAAACAAAGCACAGAAAAGAAAAGAGAAAATGTCTTCAGTCAATTGTTCACTTTTGGGTTGTAATTATGGAAAAGGATAACGTGACTGTGTTTGTGTGTGTGACTGTGTTTGTGTGTGTGACTGTGTTTGTGTGTGTGACTGTGTTTGTGTGTGTGACTGTGTTTGTGTGTGTGACCCTAATGATGTGTCCACATTGCCACCTGGGAGATGAATGCTGGTCCAGACATAGACTGAGACCAGGGTTAAAGGCTTAGCTGCTATCTCCCCAACCTCTCTCGTTACACCTGACAAGCTCCCCTAATCAACACACACACACCCCGTCAAGTCTTACATCGATCCCCTCTTAACAGGACCAGAGCAGGAGTGCCAACGCCGCACAACCTATATCAGCTCCACCTGTCAATATCCACCTAGTCTCAAATGGGGCCATGCATATCTGAGCACTGCTAATTTGACACGGAGGTCTCCCTCAGGACCCTGTGTCTTCTCCCTGTGTATCTGATTAATTATTCAATCATTTCCTCTGTGTGTTTTCTGATAGACAGTCGTATGTTTCAGGGCTACGGACTGAGACTGTTGTACTCTAGAGGAAGTGCTTGTTTAGAGGAGACTGAGGTATTGGGCTTGTTAGGTAGGGCCATGAGATGGCTGATGAATCAATAACACTGCAGTAAACAGGACCATTGAGAGAAATGGCTCTCCAGAGGGGTGTATGTATCACCATGTAGCAGGAGCAGCAAAGTTGGCCATCTAACTTTGATAATGCTTTGTGATGAAGTAAATGTTTATCAGCTAACGTGGATAAACATTGATGTATAGTCTACCTTTTGATATGTTTCAAATGTCAACTGTTCAAACTGGATGAGCTAACTTTAAACATTCACAAGTTTTGATCATTAGGCTATCACACGTGTGCGCACAACCAAAGGATATGCCAAATAATAACCCACTGGCGTAAAGGTTTTTGTTTTTTATGTCAATGAAATGACATGTATCATTGGAAAGCCTGATTTGGTAGCTATCCAAGGAGGAAACCATCTCAATTAGCCTTGCCTGTGAATCAGATTATAAAGCTATGTTACATTTACTACTACTGCCTCTGTGTGGTGAGACTATTTAATGCTTCCATCAGACCAGAAGCTATTCATCAGCAGTTTTCAGGGGCACGGTGGCTGTCCGAATACCCATACTAGCGTACTACGTACTTAAACTGCATACTACATTGAAAAATATAAACGCAACATGGAACAATTTCAAAGACTTTACTGAGTAACCTGTGTAATGATCAAGCTGTTTATTCAGCTCCTTTGATATTCCACGCCTATTAGGTAGATGGATTATCTGTCAAAGGAGAAATGTTCATTAACGGGGATGTAAAGAAATTTGTGAACAACATTTGAGAACAATAACTATACTGTTCAAAAATATAAACACATTTAAAGTGATGGTCCCATGTTTCATGAGCTGAAATAACATTTTCCATACGCACAAAAGGCTTATTTCTCTCATATGTTGCACACATTTCTAGTGATCATTTCTCCTTTGCCAAGATAATCCATCCACCTGACAGGTGTGGCATATCAAGAAGTGGGATTGTCTCAATGGTGGTGTTGATTACTTCTGTTGGTAATAAAGCCATTTTGTGGGGGGAAACTTATTCCGATTGGCTGGGCCTGGCTTCCTCGAGGGTGGGCCTATGCCCTCCAAGGCCCACCCATGGCTGCACCCCTGCCCATTCATGTGAAATCCAAAGTTTAGTGGCTAATGAATTTATTTCATTTGACTGATGTCCTTATGAACTGTTACTCAGTAAAAGTCTTTGACATTGCTGCGTTTTTATTTTTGTTCAGTATATTTTGGACGCAAGTATGGGTATACGGACATGGCCACTGTCTTAACTAAAACTGTCCCTGTCACGTGAGGTCTTTGGGTGAAGGTCTTGCTTTACGTGTTCTGTATGTCCAGGTTGTTGATGTGAAGGGATATTACGCTGTAATATGTAATGTTGGTGGGAGGAGGATGATGATGATGATTGTGTGTGTTAGCTGAAGGAGGAGATTGATAAACTGGAGGACCGTGTGGAATGGGCCAACAACGCTCTGAAGGGGGACTGGGGCCGATGGCAGAGGAGCATGAGAGGAGACCTTAAATCAGCCTTCCTCTCCACCGCAGAGAAGAACGTGGACTACTACGAGAAGGTGAGATACAAGATACTCTGACTGGTTAGCGGGAGGGATGGAGGGAGGGAAAGTTGGATTGAGACACTTGATATGGGAGAAAGAGTTGGATAAGAAAGAAAAGCAGGGTTAGGGGTGTGACTGGTATAAGCAGAGTGGCAGGTGAAGGCGATGGAAGAGAATAAGAAAAAGGTACATTTGCAAAATAGAAAAGCACTTGGAGAGAATATGAGAGACTAAATCAATTGTGTGTCAGGGAGAGAACTCGCCTGACTGACTCATGTTGGGAAAATGAGACAAATCTACACAACTAAAGTTGTTACTGGTAATTTACAATGTATCTTTTATAGATATTTTTGGGATGGATTTTAACTGTAAATCATTCAATGCAATTTCAGCAGAAATATGGTTCTCTGTGCTGTGCAGTCCTTGTCACTGTCTGGACAACTGCCAGTAGAGGGTGGTAGTACTTCATTTTTATTCACACACAAATTACTGTCAGTTTATAGAGATTGTCATTGCAGATAATTCCAGAATAAATTGATGCTTTATCTTATCGATATTGTAAATAGTACGTGGACATCAGTTGCGGTCAGTGACGTTTAAAATGATGGAGGACGATCATTTTATTTAATGAGCATGGCCTTATTTCTATTAAAGCGTATTGGATGACTGATATTCATATTTCATTCATCCAGCTCTGTAACATTGTTAGGTTTAAGCTACTACTTGATACTCAGATTTTTCTTATAACCATCATGAGGTTGCTCCAACCAGCCTATGAGTGAAAGTTTGACGTAGGTGCACAGGTCGAGAGAAATTTGAGTAATCAAGGTGACGTATTCTATACCACCTTGCACAATCTTGCCTACATCTGGCTGATCTAAGGTGTAAATCATTAGTCCTACAGTTGCAAACAAGGACAAATTCAGTTATGTTTATCCCTGTTTCGTTCCATTTGCTTCCGTTTAAAAAAATGTTTTTCAACAGTATCGATAGAATGGATACACCTCTGATCACACACCAAAAAAACAGGTCACTTTCATAGCAGCCACATACAAACAGCATGATCCCTTTGATCGTTGGATAATTCCTTCTCGCATCTATGCGCTCTCCTCTCACCGTTTCCCTTCTGTTGTGGACTTCAGTGCACATTACAACCGCTGTCTGTGACAAGGCGAAAAAACCTTTCCAAACATATCATCACCGCTAACCACTACACACAGCATACATCGTTGTCACCATATTAGCTAACGTCAAGTCAACGTAGTTGTAGTAGCTAATGCGTTAGTAAACCCGCTACAATCATGCAGTACAGTTGACAAGCAGTTTAACAGTTACGCAATGGCAGGCCCCGGTGGCAATACATTTATAAAACCAGAAGCTTACTTTGGCATGGAAGAGCTCTAGTGTTGGATAGCCATTACCAGCTGGCTAACATAACATCCCTCTCTGTTGGAGCCAGGTGTTTGAGTAGGTTAAACTAGATGGCTCTCTTGCATCTCCTTAATTTTTCAGGAATGAATTTGTTCAACTATTGTCTTTCTCTTTGAGTCAACTACTCACCACATGTTATACACTGCAGTGCTAACTAGCTGTAGCTTATGCTTTCAGTACTAGATTCATTCACTGATCCTTTGATTGGGTGGACAACATGTCAGTTCATGCTGCAAGAGCTCTGATAGGTTGGAGGACATCCTCCGGAATTTGTCATAATTACTGTGTAAGTCTATGGAAACGGGTGAGAACCACGAGCCCACTAGGTTTTGTATTGAAGTCGATGTACCCAGAGGAGGATGGAAATTAGCTGTCATCCAGCTACACCATGGTGCTACCGTACAGAGTGCTGTTGTCATTGCAACAGTGTGGTTTAATCAATTGTTTGTTGATGTGAATATATTTAGTGTTTTATTTGAAAAGTATCACTTTTCTTTTAATGTTCCACTATAAATAATGTTTTATGAAATTCACTGGGGAGGATGGTCCTCTGAGGAGCCTCCACTGGTGGACTTCGGGTAGTCGGCAACCCAAGATTTGAACTATCTAAAACAAAGCTGAATGTCAATGATGGTAAGGTTTAGGAATGTTTATTTGATCTAGCTAAAAGCTGAATTGCTGTAAAAAGTCAAAATAAAATATTTATTTAGAGGAAAATAGTGATGTATGAAGAGTTGATTGAAGCAGTTTGGGATGGAGTGGAGGAAGGGACGTCCAATATTATCAGTGGAGGGAGCGTCACAGTAGCCGGCAGGGGATTCAGATGATCAGACACGGACAAGTTCAGAAGCCTCAGCTACTAATCTCGCAGTCACCGACGTAATGCCTTTCCATGTATAGCCACCAGTTGATATGTAGCTTATCCTCCAATACCCGCCGATGGGTATTCAGTACGGAGTAGCTGCCGCTTCACCACGACGAGACATCGCAGTCATCTCCTCAACCTTGAGCCGTTTTCATGGCAATGTCCCAAACAGTACCATTCACAGCTAAAACTGGTTTCGCCATGGAGATGATCGGCTTGTAATCTAAATGTGGCGTTAAACGGTGGATGAGGGGGGGGGGAAGTACAATCATAAAAAAAACCTCAATGTTCAACATTTACATGAATGATCAGCTTCTGGCTGCCGTTACGGCACCATTGTGATTTTTAAAAAAAATAGGCGTGACACAAGTAAAATGTCTAACTATCCTTTGTACTATCCTTTCTTAAATCCCATTTAATATACATTTATTTAATAAAGCAGAATGTGTAAACCTATACAACAGAATGGAAGCAAAAAGAATGTTCTGTCATTTGAAGGGTCATTTTAAATATATCATTGTTACATGCATACAATAATGTGACATAGCTTGTCCTGATGTCTGATGGTCCTGATGACCAGTGGACAACTCCACATAGCCCTGGCCTCTTTAAAGAAATCAAAAGGAAGCAAAAACAGCTTAAACCTCATGGATAACCAATGCAACTCCATAAGATAGGGGCTTACAGTAGCTATTATAATTACTGTGTGAACACTATTTCACAGACAGTTATTTTGACTACATTGACTAACTATCTCTTTAATGGGTCTGATGCTGCCTGTGAGATCTCAACACACTTGTCATTCGTTATTTTGTTCCCATTCCATCCAATTTGCAGTTCTAATTGGTGTGTTGTCAACACACACCCAGATTCCCTTGTTTTAATGATACAAATCCAGACATTCTTCTTAATTCCATTGTGGATGAATATCTGTCTTCTCCGCTGTTTATGATTACGAAGTTAGCACCCATTGCTATGCATTCCGCTTGACCAACCCCACCTGTGTTCTTCTTGGAGGACACATAACAGCTGGTGCTAATCTTCCACCATCTGTCCAGACAGGGATTCTGGCAGAACCGAAGCCTGATCTGTAGCTGGTCTCTCTCCGTAGTCGTGGCATTTATACTATTCCTGGACTGATCTTTCTCGGTGGTCATCATTTTAAAACTATTCTGTAGCTGGTCTTTGTCTTTAGTCAGGTTGTTGTAACTGGTCTGTAGCTGGTCTCATTGTAGAGTAATGACCAATGATGCCATAGTAGACACAGGCCTGTGATCCCAACCAGCAGCAGAACACACAGCAGCATCTCCAAAGGGTCTCTTCCACCACTGAAATTGTTCTGAAAGTTGAGCAACAACTCATTTTCTTGGAATGGGCATGAAGGCTCTTACATTGTCATACATTTGGCCATCAATGTCTGTATTCTTTATTGCAGTAGGTTCATAGTCTTTTCAATGATTCCCTCGGACATCTTTACAAACTTGTGCTCAACTACAGAAACTTGTACTGTTACTTCAGCTCTACTGTAGGTCTGGACATGCATATCATCTCCCTGCCAAGCTTCTGTGACTTTTTGGAAGTGACACTGTTTTAACTGTCAACCACAGGACTGCAAATGAACCTTTTTATTGAATAAATATGTACAGTATATATTTTTAATCACAACATAAAGATGATGAAACAACTAATTTCTTCAATACCATCTCAGCATAATGGCCGATGAATCCTAAAAGGATGGTTTATTTCTTTATTTACTCATCAGCAGAGCAGGGAAAAATACTCCTCACCACCCCTAGCGCTCTGAATTTGAGTGGTTACATTTCTCCAGACCATCCCTCAGCTTTTTACTGAAAAAGCAGCAGGGAGAACACTTTTTTTTTTTTTTTTTTAACTTCTGATTGCAGCTTTAGGCATTGAAGTGATGCTTTAGCAGATAGAACAAAATGGAACCCAGTGAATTTGTACATGCTTCATATTGAAGTTTAGAAGCTAAGGTTACTGGGAGTTGCGTGGTGGCTAGAGTCCTAATGGGTTGACACACTCATCCACTGTAGTTGACACTTGACATGTTTCGACACCCTCAGTCTTCAAACAGGAGTTGCATTTCAACCTCTCCTTTCTGACATGCTGCTGATGGCCATGTAGGAGTATAACTCTTTGAAAAGTTATGTACAAGTGTGTGGTAATGTACAATACCAGTCAAAAGTTTGGACAACCTACACATTTAAGGGTTTTTATTTTTTACATTGTAGAATAATAGTGAAGACATCAACACTATGAAATAACTCATGGATTCATGTAGTAATCAAAGTGTTAAACAAATCAAAATATATTTTAGATTTTTCAAAGTAGCCTTGCCTTGATGACAGCTTGGCACACTCTTGAATTAGGTGTTTGACTGGTACTGTATGTCTGCATTTTTCTCAGGGGTTCTTCACACCATGTGAAACCATCTGACAACTTTGATTAAAGGGGAACTTAAGGGGATTTTTTTTTTTTTGTAAATGCTGGCATGACATGCTTTAGATGGGTACAGACACTTTTTTTTAGGTGAAATGGTTTGGTATTGAAAGAAGTACCGCAGCAGCCCATGTTACAATGTTTGATGCTCATATTGTGTTCACTATGTAGCCTACAATTTTAACCTTAAATACAATACATAATACAATTATGCACTGTTGTCTGACACCAGCTATAAACGGAGAACTTGACTCCAAGTGAACAGGCCGACAACTCCCTTTAGTGTATTGGAGATGACATTCTTAGGCCGGTTCCTCTACGATCATCTAAAGGCCGTGTTTTTTTTATTTTGGGGTAAAATAGCTATACAAAACAGGCAAAAAAACAAACATTTTGATGCACGTTTTGTACCATGACTGCTATCCATTTTAATAAAAGAAAAGTAAGGTTTTGGGGAAGACCTTGTGTTTTAGTATGTCTGGTTATTTTCAATGTTTTTTTGGGGGGGTTCCTCACCTCCCTGGGGGGCTTCTGAAAATCAGAACATGGCACACTCCTCATACTGTTTGAGTCGCCCCAAGGCTGGCCTCAACAAACACAACCCACTTAAACAGAGAGAGAGGGAGGCTGGGGAGAGGGCAGAGATTCGGAGAAAGTGAGCGAGGGACAGGTGGAGGACAATTGTGTTCTGTCTTAATCAGGCCTGTGAGGTCAGCCCTCAGTGTACAGTCAGACTATCTGTTCCAGGTAATTCTGGTCGGTAGAGAACACATGTTCTAATACACCTCAATCCCATGAAAGAGGAAATTATGGGGGAGGAGTGTACTGTAGCAGGTGATTCACAATGTAGCATCATTTATAAAGGACAATTCTACACATATTTTTGTTGTTGACACAACGCAATTTGGTGAAACGAATACAGCCATTACCTTGCTCTCTAACCAAGGTGCATATATTGAGGCGAAACTGAAGAGGAGACGACGGTCATATAAATTATCACCAGATGACATGTATTTATCGTCTACAAACCATCTACTTGGGCTATTCCAATGGTCTTTGAGATGACGATTTGAAAGTTGTTTTTTATTGGCGGCATGTCAGAAGTTGGCTGGAGGCTGGTGTTGTATTTAGTTTTGTGTACTTATAGGAATACAAGGCAGCATGCTAATTGATCTAGATCCTCTAGACTGAATATGAACATGGCTTCAAGTAACTCCTCTATTAATGCCAGGGGCTAAACTTTTGTTTTAGGAGTGGGGTTATTATAAAAAAATATCTAATAATTATCCAGTTGGATGAACACTCCAAACAGCCTACCCGGCCGCTCGGAGATGTCCGCAAAGTCCGCTGCCTTGTTTTGTATCACATTCCAATTATAGAACTGGGGGGGTGGACAAAAATGACATTTCTAAATGTGTAGGGTACATATCCCCCCACGTCCCCAGTGAAAGTTGCACCCCTGATTATTACCCTGCAAAAAAAGGAGTCTTGTCTAGGCAAGATCCATATCCGATAAGCCCATCGCTCATATGTTTTCTTGTATGGCCTGAGGGTAGCATCATTGTTCAATGCAATATAGTGTGGGAAAAACCTCTTCCGTTGTGGAATACTTTGAGACAGAGTCCTCAGCTGCAATGGGTTTGTGTAGCAGAAACAGAGGTAATTTGTCTTGATTGGTTCTTGCTGGCGAATTGGTGCACTAAGTAAAGACTCTCTGCATCCCAAATTGCCCTCTATTATACTTATCGTACACTACTTTTGACGAGGATCAATAGGACTCTGATTAAAAGTAATGCCAGTTGGGACACGTCCTTCGTCAGGAATTGAAGTGGTGGGACTTTGAATAAATTGGAAATGGCATATCCCGAGGCTGCATTCGTTGTAGCTGGGGATTTTAACAAAGGAAGTGTAAGGAGAATTCTCCCGAAATTCCACCAACACATCTCTTGCCCAACTCATGGGAGAAATACATTGGGCTGTTATTCTCCATTCTGAGACCGATACAAAGTTGACTGGTTGGTTGAAGTGTAGGGTAATGTGTTCCAAAAACGAGTTGCAGTTTTTGAATGGTGTCCATCTATTTGTTTTGCTGAATGAATTACATGTTATTTTGGTGTCAAAGTGCCAATTAACAAACATTACAGTAATTCTCTGTGATAATTTAGTGATAATTATTCCGGTGTTCTGTGCATTGCACACTGCATAAATCAATGCATAATAGTAAATACGGTTATCCAAGCAATAATTATAACCCTAGAGCAGTAAAAATACATAAATACAACAAACAAGTCTGACACAAAGAGATGGTTCAGGTGTGAGACAGGCCTACACACAATCTATAAACTGTGCATATGTGCTATTTGCATATTTTTATAATTTAATTAGTTTCCCATTTTTCTTTTATTCAAGGCTTTATCGTAATATTCCGCAAATGGAAATACACAATGGATAAATTATTTCAGTTTCTCCTCATGGCTCAGCCACATAATGCCAGGGTATATCTGAGCTTTCTGGAATAAGAGCAAGCGTATATCGTGGTAGAAAGAGCAATAGAGGATAACATTTATTTCATTTTCTATTTCTTCGAGGTCACAATAGTTACAGACTTTACCATTATACCAACCTGTTTTGGAGTCGGGCCGAAACTCCCAACATCCGTGCCTGACCTCAGGAATGCTCTTGTAGCTGAATGGAAACAAGTCCCCGCAGCAATGTTCCAACTAGAGGTCGGCTGATTTTAATTAGGGCCGATTTTTGAAGTTTTCATAGCAATCCGTAATCGGCCTTTTTGGACGCTGATTATGGCCGATTAACATTGCAATCCATGAGGAAACTGCATGGCAGGCTGTGACCACCTGTTACGTGAGTGCAGTGTCAAAAGGACCTTGTGGCTGCAATGAGTCATGGTAAGTTGCGAGCTAGCATTAAACTTATCTTGTAAAAAACGCAATCAATCCTTCACATAATCACTAGTTAACTACACACATGGTTGATGATATTACTAGGTTAACTAGCTTGTCCTGCGTTGCATATAATCAATGCAGTGCCTGTTTATTTATCGAATCACAGCCTACTTCAACTACGCCAAACGGGTGACGATTTGAAAAAAGCACATTCGTTGCACAAATGTACCTAACCATAAACATCAGTCTTTCTTAAAATCAATACACAAGTATATATTTTGTTAAATAAAGGCATGTTAGCAGGCAATGTTAACTAGGGAAATTGTCACTTCCTTTGCGTTCAGTGCAGGTAGTGTCAGGGTATATGCAGTAATTTGGGCTGCCTGGCTCGTTGCGGACTGTTTCTTCCTAACAAAGACCGTAATTAATTTGCCAGAATTTTTCACAATTATGACTTGACATTGAAGGTTGTGCAATGTAACAGCAATATTTAGACTTGGGTTGCCACCCGTTCGACAGAATACGGAATGGTTCCGTATTTAACTGAAAGAATGAACGTTTTGTTTTTCAGAAATGATAGTTTCCGGATTTGACCATATTAATGACCGAAGGCTTGTTTTTCTGTGTTTATTATAATTAAGTCTGATTTGACAGAGCAGTCTGACTGGGCGGTGGTAGTCAGCTATATATAAATAAATAAATAAAATCTGCTTTTTTTGGGCCACCAATAATCAGTATCGGTGTTGGAAAATCACAATCGGTCGACCTCTAGTTCTAACATCTAGTGGAACACCTTCCCAGGTGCGCATTTACCCACTGAAGTCAGTTACGATTCCGAACTTCAGTCAGGTCAAGACCCTGGTGAGGATAACAAGCATGCAGATGAGCTTCCCTGAGACTGTTTCTGACAGATTGTGCAGAAATGTTTCAGCTGTCTGGGTGGCTGCTCTCAGACGATCCCGCAGATGAAGCAGGATGTGTGAGGCCAGTGGATGTACTGCCAAAAACTCTAAAATGACATTGGACTCGGTTTATGGTAGAGAAATTAAGTCAATTATCTGGCAACAGCTCTGGTGGACATTTCTGCAGTTGGCATGCCAATTTAGTGGCCTTTTATTGTTCCCAGCACAAGGTGCACCTGTTTTAATGATCAGGCTGTTTAATGAGCTTCTTGATATGCCACACCTTTCAGGTGGCTAGATTATCTTGGGAAAGAAGAACTGCTCTCTAATGGGTATAAACAAATTTGAGAGAAATACGCTTTTTGTGTATGGATTTTATATTTGGGGTCTCTGTGTGCAGTTGAAGTCGGAAGTTTACATACACCTTAGCCAAATACATTTAAACAGTTTTTTTTCTGAGGTCTTGGCTGATTTCTGGGTTTTTTTCTTCCCCCCCATGATGTCAAACAAAAAGGCACTGGGTTTGAAGGTGGGCCTTGAAATACATCCACAAGTAAACCTCCAATTGACTCAAATGATGTCAATTAGCCTATCAGAAGTTTCTAAAGCCATGCCATAATTTTCTGGATTTTTTCCAATCTGTTTAAAGGCATAGTCAATTTAGTGTATAAACTTCTGACTCACTGGAATTGTGATACAGTGAAATAATCTGTCTGTATATGTATGCGCACACACTACATGGCCAAAAGAATGTGGAGACATGCTCGTCGACCATCTCATTCCAAAATCATGGGCATTAATATTGAGTTGGTCCCCCCTTTCTTGCTATGACAGCCTCTACTCCCCTGGGAAGGCTTTCCACTAGATGTTGGAGAGTTGCTTCGGGGACTTGCTTCCATTCAGCCACACGTGCATTAACTTATCACTACGCTCAGGGTCTTGGGTCAGAACCTCAGGTGGTGAGGGTAGGCAACAACACCTCTGCCAAGCTGATTCTCAAAACGGTGTTCCCCCTCCTGTACTCCCTGTTCATTCATGACTGCGCGGCTGCTATTGTGCCTCTTCAACCTCAGGCAGCTGAAGAAATTCGGTAAGACCCTCAACTTCTACACATACACCAGAACATTCTGTCAGACTGCATCACTGGCTGGTATGGAAACTGCACCTCCCTTATCCGCATGGCTCTCCAGAGAGTGGTGCGGTCAGCCCAACGTATCATCTGGAGCCCGCTGCTTGCCCTCCAGTGCTCTGTGTTCAAAGAAGGCCAAAAAGACCATTAAGGACCTCAGTCACCCGAGCCATGGACTGTTTACTTAGCTACCGTCTAGCAGACTGAGTCAGTACAGGTGCATCAGTGCCAAGACCGAGACTAAGAAACCGCTTCTATTACCAGGCCATCAGACTGTTGAACAGCAATCACTAGCAGTCTACCAGGTGACGCACACTCACACAAAACACACGTACATGCTATCTTACACACACACACCCACATCGTTGCTATGGCACCGATAGACATTGCAGCTCTGCTTCTAGCTCCTAAACAATTCCAGTATTTAAAAAAATAAAAAATTCTTAGGTTATTAGCCCAGAATGTTTTTTTCTGTTATTACATACAGCCGGAAACTACTTTTTACAAGCATTTCGCTACACGCGCAGTAACATCAGCTAAATGTATGTATGCGACCAATGCAATTAAATTTGATTTAACAGTCACACACACACACACTCACAAATACTGTATTCCTGATGTGGCTCATTGTAATATTTCTACTACTGTACTTTGTATTTAGTTACACTGTTTCTACACACCGCATATTTATCTACTTGATTCTTGACATAGCTCACTAATATATCTACTGCTGTACGGATCATTCTTAGTATGTCTTGTGGAAATAATTTTACTTTCAGAAAGTATTCCCACCCCTTGACTTTTTCTTACTGCCTGAATTGCAAATGGATTAAGTTGAGTTTTTGTCAATGGCTTGCATTCAATAGCCCATAATAATGTCAATTTCCAAATGTGCTTAACAAGTCGCATCAGTTGCATGGACTCAGTCTGTGTGCAATAACTGTGTTTAACAGGGATTTTCAAGCAAAGATTCAACAATGCAGACCTGGCAGGTTTTCCAATTCCTTGCAAAGAAGGGCACCTATTGGTAGATGGGTGGGGTGGGGGGGGGAGCTTAATTACACCCATTCACTACAAAGATACCACTCAGGGATTTCTCCATGAGGCCAATGGTGGCTTCAAAACAGAGTTTGTCTGTGGTGTAAGAACTGAGGATGGATCAACAACATTGTCGTTTTTCCAGAATACTAACCTAAATGACAGTGAGCAGAATGAAGCCTGAGAGTTATATGATTGGGCCGTTATTGGGAGTCCCATAGTGTGGCGCACAATTGGCCCAACATCGTCTGGGTTTGGCCGGACGAGGTCGTCATTGAAAATAAGAATTTGTTCTTAACTGAATTGCCTAGTTTAAATAAAGATTAAATAAAAAAATAACCTGAAACAGGTTTATTTTCTTTACCAGTCAACCTATCAGGGTAGTTACAAACAGCACAGGAATGAAATCAACATGTATTGATCACATCTTCACTAATGCTGCAGATATTAGCTTGAAAGCAGTATCCACATCCATCGGCTGTAGTGATCACAATATAGTAGCCATATCTAGGAAAACCAAAGTTCCAAAGGCTGGGCCTAATATAGTGTATAAGAGGTCATACAATAAGTTTTGTAGTGATTCCTATGTTGTTGGATGTAAATAATATTTGTTGGTCCGTGTTGTGTAATGAGGAGCAAACAGACACTGCACTTGACACATTTATGAAATTGCTTTTTCCAGTTGCTAATAAGTATGCAGCCATTAAGAAAATTATTATAAAACTGTTAAATCCCAGTGATGATGATTGATGAGGAATTTAAAAAGTGTGTGGTTGAGAGGGATGAGACAAAAATAATGGCAAATAAGTCTGGCTGCACAGCTGATTGGAAAACTTATTGCAAATTGAGAAATCATGTGTCTAAACTGAATAAAAATAAGCAGAAACTACACTATGAAACTAAGATAAATATAGAATGATTGTAAAAAGCTTTGGAGCACCTCAAATTAAATTCTGAAACAGATGGCTCATTCATCACAAAACCAACTGATATTGCCACCTACTTTATTTTTTTCATTGGCAAGATTAGCAAATTTAGGCATAACATGCCAGCAACAAATGCTGACACTACACATCCAAGTATATCTGACCAAATGATGAAAGACAAGCGTTTGTCATTTTAAATTCCCAAAAACTTGTGTGGAAGAGGTGAACAAAAATATTGTCTATCAACAATGACAAGCCACCAGGGTCTGACAACTTTGATGGAAAATTACTGAGGATAATAGCGGAAGATATTGCCACTCCTATTTGCCACCTCTTCAATTTAAGCCTACTAGAAAGTGTGTGCACTCAGGCTTGGAGGGAAGCAAGTCATTCCACTACCTAAGAATAATAAAGCCCCCTATACTGGCTCAAATAGCCGACCAATCAGCCTGTTACCAACCCTTAGCCTCTTGATACTCCCCATCCCGGATCCGGGATCGTGAATAAAGCCTCAGGCTCATTAGCATAACGCAACGTTAACGATTTCTTAACAACTCTGTCATCTCAGATTTTCAAAATATGCTTTTGAACCATAGCAATTCACTAATTTGTGAAAGAGTATGCTAAGCTAGCTTAGCATTTAGCACGCAACATTTTAACAAAAAACAGATAAACCAAATAAAATCATTTACCTTTGAAGAGCTTCGGATGTTTTCAATGAGGAGACTCTCAGTTACATAGCAAATGTTCAGTTTTTCCTGAAAGAGTATTTGTGTAGGAGAAATCGCTCCGTTTTGTACATCACATTTGGCTACCGAAACAAACAAATTCAGTCACCAACAACGTCAAACTTTTTCCGAATTAACTCCATAATATCGATCGAAACATGGCAAACGTTGTTTGGAATCAATCCTCAAGGTGTTTTTTCACATATCTCTTCATTGATATATCGTTCGTGGAAGCCTGCTTTCTTCTCTGAATTCCATGGAAAAATACTTGCAGCTGAGGTTTGCGCACCAATTTCGGCGCAGGACACCGGGCGGACACCTGGTAAATGTGGTCTCTTATGGTCAATCTTCCAATGATATGCCTACAAATACGTCACAATGCTGCAGACACCTTGGGGAAACGACAGAAAGGGCAGGCTCATTCCTCTCGCATTCACAGCCATATAAGGAGATAATGGAAAACGGAGCCACAAAAATCCTGCTGATTTCCTGGATGCCGTTTCATCTTGGTTTTACCTGTAGCTCACGTTCTAGGGCACGCACAGAGAATATCTTTGCAGTTCTGGAAACGTCAGTGTTTTCTTTCCAAAGCTATCAATTATATGCATAGTCGAGCATCTTTTTGTGACAAAATATCTTGTTTAAAACGGGAACGTTTTTCATCCAAAAATGAAATAGCGCCCCCAGAGTTTCAAGAGGTTAGTAAACTTTTGGAAATAATTGTTTGACCAGATACAATGCTATTTTACAGTAAACAAATTGACGACAAACTTTCAGCATGCTTATAGAGAAGGACATTCAAGCACAGCACTTACACAAATTACTGATTGGCTGAGAAATTGATGATATAAAGATTGGGGGGGCTGTTAGACTTCAGTGCGGCCTTTGACATTATCGATCATAGTCTGCTGCTGGCAAAACATATGTGTTATGGCTTTACACCCCCTGCCATATTGTGCATAAAGAGTTACCTGTCTAACAGAACACAGAGGGTGTTCTTTAATGGAAGCGCCTCCAACATAATCCAGGTAGAAATAGGAATTCCACAAGGCAGCTGTCTAGGCCCGTTCGCTTTTCCATCTTTACTAAAGCCACGGGCTTTGAGGAAAACCAGAGTGTCGATGTATGCGGATGACTCCACACATGTCACCTACTACAGTGACTGAAATGAATGCAAAAGTTAACAGTTGCCGTTTTAGTAGGTGACAAGGAATAAGGTAGTCCTAAATATTTCTGAAAGTATTGTATTTGGGACAAAGCATTCACTAAACCCGAAATCTGAGCTAAATCTTATAAATAATGTGGAAATTGTGCAAGTTCGGGTGACTATACTGCTTGGGGTTATGCTGTATTGTAAATTGTCATGGTCAAAACATATTCATAAAACAGTAGCTAAGATGGGGAGAAGTATGTCCATGATAAGGTGCTGCTCTACCTTCACAGCACTGTCAACAAGGCAGGTCCTACAGGCCCTAGTTTGGTTTCACCAAGACTATTGTTCAGTCATGTGGTCAAATGCTACAAAAAAGGCTTTAGGAAAATTTTAAATTTGGGCAGCACAGGTATCCCTTGGATGTACACAGAGGGCTAATAATAATAATATGCATGTCAATCTCTCCTGGCTTAAAGTGGTGGAGAGATTGACTTCATCATTGCTTGTATTTGTGAGAGGTATTGACATGTTGAATGCACCGAGCTGTCTGTTTGAACTACTGGCACACAGCTCGGACACCCATGCATACCCCACAAGACATGCCACAGTCCAGAACAGACTATGGAAGGCACACAGTACTAAATGGAGCCATGACTTCATGGAACTCTATACCACAGCAAGTAACTCATGCAAACAGTAAAATTTAGATTTTAAAAATTAAACAGAAAAAAAACATTATGGAACAGTGGTGACTGTGAAGCAACACAAGCATAGGCACAGACACACACGATAGCATACGCACTATACACACGTATACATGGATTTTGTACTGTGTATATGTGGTAGTTGTGGAGTAGGGGCCTGAAGGCACACAGTCTGAATGTATTGTAATGTTTTTAAAAAAGTAGAAACTGCCTTTAATTTTGCTGGACCCAAGAAGAGTATGGGGATTCATAAGAAATACAAACAAGGCACCAAAGTAAAACTGCAAAACATGTAACAAAGACATGAACTTGGATGTCCTGAATACAAAGTGATATGTTTGAGGGCAAATCTAACACAACACATTACTGTGTACCACTCTTCATATTTTCAAGCATGGTGGTGGCTGCATCGTTATGGGTATGCTTGTCATCGGCTAGGACTAGGGAGTTTGGGGATAAAAAGAAACAGAATAGAGCTAAGCACAGGCAATATCCTAGAGGAAAACCTGGTTGTCTGCTTTCTAACAGACACTGGGAGATATACACCTTTTCAGCAGGACAATAACCTAAAACACAAGGCCAAATATACATGAGATGCTTACCAAGAGGACATTGAATATTCCTGAGTGGCCTAGTTAGATTCTCAAGCAGATTTAAGTCAACTATGGCAAGACTTGAAATTGTCCGTCCAGTAATAACCAACAACCAAATTGACAGAGCTTGAATAGTTTTTAGAAAAATGTGCAAATATTGTACAATCTAGGTGTGCAAAGCTCTTTAAAGACTTACCCAGAAAGATTCACAGCTGTAATCACTGCCAAAGGTGATTCTAAAATCAATTGACTCAAGGGTGTGAATACTTATGTAAATTAGGCTTCTGTGTTTAATTTTCAATACATTTGCAGAAACATTTTCTCTGTCATTATGGGGTGTTGGGTGTAGATCAATTACAGATCAATTACATTTTGAGTTTAGGCAAAAACATAAAATGTGGAAATTCAAGGGGTATGAATACTTTCCAAAGGCACTATGTATAAATTGCATTTTGATTACTGTTAGTGCCATTTAGGATGAATCCAATTTAACTACCCAACTTTCTTCATTTCCAATTATTATTTTTTGTACTTGTTTTTACTTGTTAATTATTTGTGTACTTGTTTGACTTTTTACTGCATACTTAGGAGCTAGGAACATAAGCATTTTGCTGCACCCGCTATAACATCTGCTAAACTGTGTGCGCGACCAATAAACTTTGAGTTGATTTTATTCAGGTGTTGAAGGAGGCTGGATGATGAGTGTGCCGTGGGCTTTGTGAATGATTCATGTAAGACCTTTAATAAGAGAAGAGTCTAGGAGGTCCGCACTCGACACTGAGAATCCAGGATGAGAGGTGTGAGGGGTGGCAGCAGTAAGCCTGGGAGGGAATGCTCTGTGCCCCTCATCTACCTCGCACCACCACCCAACTGCATTCTTCAACCTGTGGTACCGCCAATGCAATAACCTGGCCCTACTGGCGAGACGGAAAAGGAGAGGAGAGTAGGGATGGATGCATGGCACAGAGGGGTACATAAAGGGAGGAGTTAGATGGAGGAACTGGGGGAAGGAAGGAGGGGATGAAAGGAGTAAGGTGAATGGAAGTTCGGACTGGGAAAGGGTGGTGAGACTGGGGAAAGGGCTGTACTCGGAGGACTCAGTGAGGTGTTTGCTCTTCCTGAGATGGAATATTAACATCAATTATGGGCTTGGATAAATCTCAGGGTGCATGCTTGTCTGACTCATCAGTTTGCCTGGGGGTTATAGACCCATTTTCCATACTTTATTCCATACCTGTCACATTAAATCTTCTCATGACTGTAACCATACTGAGATACCCAGTGCTAGGTCACACAGATGTCATAGTTCAGTTCTCTGACAATTACTGTACTGTAATATAGACATATTATTACTAGGATGTGAAAAGCCCCTCAGACCAGAGATTATATTTCTGTGACTATAACCACTGTGTACCTTTTTTTTAAATTTCCAAACCAATGCCCTCTCAAATTGTTTGTAAACAGGATTTATTATTTCCTACAGATATCGTGTCTCTGCATAAATGCTGACGGAGAAGAATATAGGGATATTTTAGATATCTATCTATTCTAATTTTAATGGTCCTTTGTTGGTGTACTATGAATTCTATTTGCATTAGATTTAGAATCTGCCTGTTCATCACTGTACCCACTCTGCATACAGCACAGCAACTGTGTCGTTCTGTCAGGTTGCAACATCAAAGGAAAGCCATGGTTACTCCATAGCAACTACGGTTTCTTCAATGTTTCTTCAACTGGACATGGTTTTACTTACAAGGTGTTCTAGATTTGCAACAATTATCTACCTTGTTCTCATCACCTCTACCATGGCATTGACAGTCAATTCAACTCTTCTGAGTATCTGAATATTGATGTGAAGGAAGTCTGTGCTGAGCTCAAGTCCATAACTTTCTTCTGGACTTGTGCAGCCGCTCTTGTTCTTAAAGATGTGTGTGTGACTACGATATGTGTGTGCATGCATTCTTGCATCCACTGGTGTTCATATGTAATGCTGCCTGATTTATTTCAGTTTACCTGTCTTCCGGCTAAACCACTGGAGCATAGAGGGAGAAAAGGAGGATAGCTAATGATGTTAACGAGGCTAGCGGTCTCTTCCCCCCTTAACAATCTCCTTAATTAGCGCGCTAGTCACACTGCTACACAGGACCCATTACCTCAGCTGGAGCTGTCACAGGCTGTGTCAGGACCAGCACTGATGGAGCTCCTCTACCAGATAAACACACACAGGCACTCCCCTCTCGGCGGCAGAGTGTGTATTGACATTTGCCTCCTTGGTAATGCACCGATAGCCACCCCTGATTGGATGGCGACTTATCACCCCTGTTGAGCTCTGCGTCAGTGCACACGTCAGTCCAGACATGCTGGGACCAAGGACAGATTATACCCTTCAATTTTGGGTCCAATTATTCACTTCGTTATAGTTTGGGTACCTGTACAGGTTGGTCATGTCATACTGAAGATTCACCGGGCATTATGTGTGAAGGCAGAAGTTATGAAACGAGACACCATAATGAACATCAGTCGTGCACAGAAGGATCACCTGCTGGGTGTCGACGAGCAGTGGCGATTCAACATGATGGCCGATGTTCTGTGGTCAGAGGCGATGGGATGGCCAACCGCTCATTATGGTGTCTTGTCCTTTACAGTGCTCAGGTGTGAGGTTCCTCTCTCTGCCTCCCATTGTGCTGCCATAGGCGTTTTAGTGTTGCTTCAATCAGACAGTTATCCTCACAGCTCCACTGCAAGGTATGAACTTAAAGGGCTTTGGATCTCTGGGAAGAATGCTGCGTTGGCGGCCAGGTTGTACTTCTCTCCCAGTCGGGTCTTTAAATGGATTTAGCTGTCGCCTGATTTCCCCTGAATGTTTTATTCAACAGTCTGTTGTCTTATCTGTATTTGAGGGCTTAAACACTCCGTCTGGAAGTAAGGATAAGTTGCACTAACTATGTATCGCTTTCCTCAACCACAGTAATCCTTAAACACATAGTCTTATCTTGATAAGTACTAGTCAAACCTGTTTATTTATCCCACAACATACGGTATCATTAAGTATAAACGTTCAAGTTTGAATAAACTCAACTCCAAGGAGTTAGCTGTGGAAGTAAAAAACTTTTTTTTTCTGTCAGCCAATGTTTCACCTCTTTCCTCTGTGTCTTGGTCTTTCCTGTGATCAGCTCTGTGCATCTGCTCCCATTTAGTATTCTAGCCAGCTGCTGAGTCACAGATATCTGCTATTCACCTTTTTTTTTTTTTCTCTGCTCGTGTGCTCTGTGTACCCCGTGTAGCTCACAGCAGCTCTGTCCCTGTGCTCTGTGAAGCTTGTGGCCCTTGGTCTAGTCTATGGTAACTCTTTCCGCCCCCTCGCTATTCGCCCCTCTGTACTTAACACAGCTCTGCTCTCTGGCCCTATCCTTGTATAACCCATGGTCCCTAGGGTACAGCAACTCTGTCCCAGTACTCTAGTTAGCTCTGTCCCTGTATAACCTATTGTGTAAACCTGTTTTGTCCATACTCTGTTTAGCCCTGTGCTCTGTCCCTGTATAACCTGTTGTGTAAAGCAGCTATGTCCAAACTCTGGTTAGCTCTGCCTTCTCTGGGCCCTGTCAGTGAGGCTGATGGGTAAAGGTCAGACTGAGTCTGTGTCCCGTGGTGAAGGTGTCATCATGATTAAGCACTAGTGACATGGCAGTCAGCTGGCTACCCACGAGAGCCTCCTGCCACTGTCATGTTGGCTAAGTTTGTAAGAGGAGAGAAGGATGGAGAGTGGAGTGAAGGGTTGGGTGGGTGTGGAAGATTGGGGTGAGAGGAGGCAGGGTGAGAGGAGAACGGGATGTTTAGATGGGGGGAGGATGGAGACGGAGGAATTAGGGCTGTTTGGGTGGGTGCTTGGCTCTGTTTGGGTCAGAACATTAATCACAACCTTGTCTAGTGACAAATAGATGAGACAGAAGTCCAGGGAGCAGCCAGAGCCTGTGAACGAAATTGGCTGCTGAATTGAGGCATGCCATGTGTGTCTGATTTACGGCGGCCATTAAACAGACAGCTATTACTTTGGAAGTTTAGATGACAGTGGAAGGTTTTATTGACGTGTGGAAACGTACTGACTGGCTCGAAAGTTCACAGACCTGCCGTTTCAACTGAGTGATTGTGTGTGTGTGTGTGTGTGTGTGTGAGACTTACCGGTCTGTCATAACCTGATGATGTGGGTGTTCTCTCCTCCAGTGTCTGGCAGTGTGGGAGACCTTCCTTCTCTCCCAGAGAACAGAACCCAGCGAGGAGACTGACAGAGACAACACCCCCTAACCTCCACGATGCACTTCTTCTCTATTACGCAACCCTCTGCCTACCACCCCCTACCCAGGGGGCACAGCCAAAGACATCTTCCAGCACAACTCGGAGGACTCCTGGAATTGAACCCTAATCATTCCAATGAAGCTTCACTTTAAAGTCACTTTAGCACAGACTGTGATAAATCTGAGAGATCTTTAAATATGCATGATCAGCCAGCCGCTGCCTTAGGGCTTCTGTATGTACAGCCCTGGATCTGAGGGTAGATATACTGAATACACTGATGGATCCCCCATGATTTTCACAGCAATACGATGACATACTTTACTTGTTTACCTGTTTTACAATGACTCACTATGGTATTTTGATAACAGAAAATAAACTAAAGAGTGCCACATTTATTTTATACTATACACATTTTTCTCTTTGTAAAGCTTTAAATTGGGTTTTTAAGATGTTGGCATAATAAATGGATTGCTACATTGCATTTTCTCAGTACATGGTGTTTTATGGAACCTAAGCTATTGGCTTGTAGTTAGTCTTAGCAGCGAGTAGCAGCAGCCTCTAGGACTTCTCTTTGGATGGCAATGTTCTTTTCATGTAGGTGCTTTTCAAGATATTACGATCTGCGAAGCTTATGACGAACACTACCGTCTGAAAAGGAAACCATGCTAAACTCTTCAGAAAAATGCAATCTTTTCCATTGATCATGAAATATAATCCATTTTCACTCCAGTGTCTCGTTACATCAAACCATCAAACCAGAATCGCTCTATAAATGTCATGGTGCAACTTGTAATCGAAAATAGTTCTATTTGTGGCATACATTTTGTTTTGCTTTGTCAGCTTGATGGGGATTTTCATGCTGTACGTGTGTGAGAGAATGGACAGTTGAGTAGAGACGCATGTTCCCTGCTTAACTAGGTTACCCACTCTGAAGGCCTAATCACATTCAACATTAAAGAACCCTCAAAATAACAGTGCCCTGAAATTAGGCCCTTTTATCTGCACATTATTGAATATAGAACGAGCAACGAGAGGAAAGGAAAGCACATGCTTGTTAAACCAAGAGCTATAACCAGATGTACTTCCCAAATGGCATCCTATTCCCTATATCGTACACTACTGACAGGGCTCTGGTCAAAAGTCATGAACTATAAAGGGAATATGGTGCTGTTTGGGACACATCAGAACTGGCAATCAGGGTTCCAAAGCATCCCATTAGAATATAATATTTGTTTGTGTTAATCAAGTTTAAACTATGGACCATGTTTGGTGGTTTCTCATGTACTCCTTTACCTCCGCAGTACCAACTGATTCCTTTTGATCAAGCCGTTCTGAATAACTAATAGTATACCCCTGAGGTGAGGACACATCATTTACCACCTCAACGGACAACCTGCACCTGGAATGGCAAACTATTCTGTATTTCGTGCAATACTTTTCACCAGGACCCATAGGGCTCTGGTCAAAAGTATTGTGCTCCATAGGGGATCGGGTGCTATTTAGGACACGCATAACCAGATTTCTTTCTCTGGCTATGCTGTAGTGAACGCTGGCCCTGCCATGTGGGTATGAATACTGCATGGCAGTATGGCAGGGCTTTCCAAGATGCCCGCCTGCCTGCCCCACTGCTGGGTCAAAGAGGAGGGGTTCAGGGGGAGTCTTCCTCCATTCGCTATCTGATTCAACATTAATCAAGACGGAGACACAGGAAGCTGATTAATGAATGGAGAGGTTTCGCTCTTAGTATGCATCCGTAATGGCAACCTATTCCTTTTATAGTGCCCTACTTTGTTTTTACCAGGGCCCGTAGGGATCTGGTTTAATGTAGGGAACTATAAAGAGAATCAGCTGCCATTTGGGACACAAATGTAGACTGCTAATGACTGTCTGAGGGATGGATGTGTTCAAGTTTCTTTGCCAAGTGTAATGGACGCATTGAAAATCTTATTCAATGCTCACATAACAACCGTACGAAATATAGGCTATAAATATACCATTGCAACAACCAGAAATGAAATCAGTAATAAAACCAACTAGCAAAAGAATAAATCTGATATAAATCAAACAATGCATTGACTGGAGGGCTTTCTCACAGAGACGGTGTTCAATAAACAATACTTTATCTTTTTGACATATACGCCTCTCAGAAGACATCTTCTGTGTTTACGCAATACAATCATTGACGTTTTTGCTTTGGGGAGAGCAGAGATGGGCACACGAACACACTGTTTTAGACAGTTGGTGCCCAAAACAGTCACGTAGTTACTCCTAGTGCATTTGATTTATACAAGATGGCTATAATGGCAACAGGAGTGCCTATCATCACCAGTATCAAGTGTGCTACCGTGGAGGATGGCTCATACAGTAATAATGCCTGCAATGGAGAGAATGGAATCGCATCAAATCATGTGTTTGATGTATTTGATACCATTCCACCTATTCCGCTCCAGCCATTACCACAAGCCCGTCCTCCCAAATGAAGGTGCCACCTACCTGTGTGTGTGCACAGTTCCAGAGATGGATAGTTAACACATATAGAGTGATACAGCCCAGTTGGCGCAGTGTCACTCACACAGTCATTAGAATGTGCAGGAGGGATGCTCTACATCTAGCACTTCAAACAGCTTAGAGCTTTCACTGGTGGTGAGGTGAAAAGAGAGAGGGAGGTATAGCTTTACCATACACTACTGAATGGATTTTGAAGCTCTCTATTGCGGTGTTTGTGAAAAAAAGAGTCTTAGGGGAGTGGGGAAGGCGGTGGGAGGAAAAGAGAGAGAGAAAATAGAGAGAAAACAGGGAAAAAATAGACAGAAGGAACTTGTATTGGTCCATTTCATTTTGTTGTCTTATTAAAATACCTGCACCAGTTCCTCTCCTCTCTCTCTCTCTGATCCCTCTGGCTCGGAGCGTCAAGCCAACTGTAACTGTGGCTTACTTCCTGGTTTCTGTTGTGTGTTGCGGTAATTAGAGTGGTGGGTGTGAAATTGATGCGTGGCGGTGGCAGGCGCTGGCAGGCATCGTGGTCATGTCAAATCCCTGGAACGCTCCAATGTGCAGACAGCAGGAGAATGTTATGACAGAGAGACAGAGATGGGCTCTGGCAAAGGACAGCCTAAAGGGGGGGAAAGGTAGAAGCTTCTATTTTCTTATTATTTATTTATCTATTTTGGTCTCTGGGTGTGATTTTTTTCAATATGTCAAAATATGCCTGTATACAACATGATGAAGCAATGGAACATTTCCCTTCGAGGAACTAAACAGTCAGTAATTTATCTCATCTAGTCATGCTATCGAAATAAATCATAAAATACATTTTGTGTGCTTTTCATTCAGTGCTGATGTGGAAAAGTATAGCAGAAGTTCCAATGTGATCCAAATATTAAATCTTGGTCAGTGTACAGAGTTTGTCCTGAAGGCAGAAGGCCAGACTCCGACTGACGTAATGGGACATAATCAACTGGACCCGCTAGGCACATGATGAAGTCCTGCTGTATTTCCACTGTGATTGGTGTCACTCTGATCTTCTTCAATGAGCTTCTATTAGACAGCGGATGCGTCCCAAATGGAGCCCTATTCTCTATAGTGCCATTTGGGACAAGCCCACTGAGTCTGGGTAACCCTGCCTTCTAGAACCTGATATCATCGCCGGTCTTCTCTAACCATTTAGTACAAATAACAACCCCAGGAGAAAATATTGGTAGGCTGTTTAGCATTATAAACAGCTTTATGCTGTTTGTAACTAACTTCCTTAGAATGGCAGTCAGCCAGTTAGACAAGGTTTAGACCAGAGAAGCTGTTACCAACAACAATACAACCCTACACCCGTGGCCATTGTGAGGACAATGGAGAAAGTTTGACATATCTGCTATACATGTACTGTTCACATTCAAGTTTAAATTCATACAGCCTGTTGAGGAGCTGTATACAATGAATGAGCAAGGACTTACAAGGGATAAAGATAGTATTTTCTCACATTCTGAAAATAAGCGTCTAATCTGGAGGTGTTTCCTGATAGGCATTAGAATGTTTTCATAGCACTATTTACAACAGCATCATCTTGTGTAAAACCCTATATTGTTCATGTGACATACTTAAAAAACTTAACTGCTGGGATGTTTTGAAACCTAATTGACAGGGATTTTCAGAATGCATTTTGATTGTGGCTCCTGCTTATCTTTCTCCATATCCCTCTTCTCAGAAAAGATGAAAAGAGAGAAGGAGAATCCTCTGTGAGCGCTTGGGAGGGTTCCGAACCAGATAATGGACCCAGCGGCAAGTAATCAGACCTTTTCACTCAGTCACCATCAATCAGTCTCAGATCATAACAAACCTCAAAATCCTGATTCCAGCCTTTGCCTTTCCTGGAAGCGAAGCTGAACATTGGGTAATGGCAAAGCTCCATAAAACCAGAATAAAAGGAAAACACATCGTGTTCGGTAAATGTAACATGAATGGCTCATAAAGGTAGTCAACAGATGCCGACAGATGTCCCCATGTTTTTTTTTGTATCTTGTTTGTGTGTGTGCCCGCGGATATATGCGCATGCTCGTGCTTATTTGCGTGCATGTTTTTTGACTGACTGACGTCCCTATGGCACTCAGCGGGAGAGAGTGCAGTAGCCAGTACTGTGTGTGTGTGTATGTGTGTGTGTGTGTGTGTGTGGGGGGGGGGGGGGGGGGGGGGGGGGCAGGTGCGTCTGCAGAGTGACACTGTAACTACAATGTGGGTTGGTTCACCTGCTGGGATAAATGATACTGTGGAACCAAGAAGCAGCTATTATGAACAGAAACACCCATGTTGCTGTGCCTGTACATGTAGCAACATTCAGAAATACCAATATTAGAGATGCTGCTTCAGCCACCCTGCAAAACTCATCTTGACCTTCCAGTATACAACAAACAAGTTTTCTACTGCCAAGGAGGTTCAATACTTCTTCTATAAGCACATCAAGCCCAACAGACAAAGGGATGAGCCGACAGATCTAGTCTAACCCCAATTTAGCTGGCTCAATATGTAGGTGTGCTATCCACGCACAATCACGCAGCCTAGCTTATGTCTGTGATGCAGCCCTCAGCATCAGACAATGATGAGCACACCCCCTCAATGGGATTAAAGGAACAGTTATTATTGTTGTTGCTGAAGATTGGATTTAGTTATTATTATATTGCCTATGTTCCAGGGCATTTAGACAATGATGACTCCACGCTAAATGAATGAACAATGGTCAACATATTGAAGTGCCATACAGACGGGGGTTGCTTCCTTGTAGAGCTACAGCACATTGCATCCTTATGGGCTAAACTGTTTAGGATAGATTGTTAGTCCCCTATGGGCTTCCGCACAATTCCTTTATTACATTTTTATGTTTAACTTAATTTAGACCACATTGCTAATAACAATGAGGATATTTGTGACCCACCACATGGATTCAGTCCTATGAAGCAACATTTGAAATTGTGTTTTTTACATTGGATAAAAGTAGATACACGGAGCTAGAAAATTGTATATCATACACTGTAGTTGAGGAACAATGGGAAAGTTATTCTGCTTTGAAAGTTGATAAAACTTGTAACCCCACTTTTGAGAAAATGGCCCATGAAAGTTTTGGCACACCTACTGGAGAGCTCTTTGCCTACACACGTTCAGCATCTATCACACCTTCTTAAGCCTTAGCCCCACCCATCTCTTTAAGAATTCACATGTGAGGCCATGTGCTAAACAGAGTGAATACGGTAGTGTAGCAAACAACCAAAGATTTCAAGACTAAAAATTGTTAAAGTAGTAGCAAAAAGTAGTAGCAAAAATAACTTAATCTAGTCCTTGGTCTATATCCTAATCTGACTTTGGCGCAGGTCATGTTGTTCTTCACATTACTGTCTCTGGTAAACACACACTACATAAAATAAAATCTATGTTTATTGGTCACATGCACAGGATGCAGAAGGTATAAATGGTATTGTGAAATGGTTACTTGCATAGGGAAGTCTTTAGCTAGCAACAACTCATACTACCATGCACCGTGCATGAATCTGCAGGTAGCTAAAGCTAACCAACTATACTGAACAAATGTATAAATGCAACATCCAACAATTTCAAATAGTTTACTGAGTTACAGTTTATATAAAGAAATCAGTCAATTTAAATAAATTCCTTAGGCCCTATTCTTTGGTCACAGATACCTTAAAAAAGGTAGGGGTGTGGATCAGAAAACCAGTCCGTATCTGGTGTGACCACGATTTGCCTCATGCAGTGCGATACTCCTTAAGATAGAGTTGATCAAGCTGTTGATTTTGACCTGTGTAATGTTGTCCCAATCCTCTTCAATGGCTGTGTGAAGTTGCTGGATATTGGCTGAAACTGGAGCATGCTGTCGTACACGTCAATCCAGAGCATCCCAAACATGCTCAATCAGTGACATGTCTGGTGAGTATGCAGGCCATGGAAGAACTGGGAGCTTAAAAACCTCTCTAGGGTATGTGGGAAGCTAGCGTCCCACCTGGCCAACATCCAGTGAGATTGCAGAGCGCCAAATACAGAAATACTCATTACAAAAATTCAGAAAATATACAACTATTTTACATTGGTTTAAAGATTAACTTCTTGTGAATCCAACCACGGTGTCAGATTTAAAAAATGCTTTACGGCGAAAGCATACCTTACGATTATTTGAGAACATAGCCCAGCAGACAAATCATTACAAACAGTAACCAGCCAAGTAGAAGAGTTACACAAGTAAGAAATAGAGATAAAATTAATCCTTTACCTTTGATGATCTTCATATGGTGGCACTCAGAAGACATTAATTTGTTCAATAAATGTTTCTTTTGTTCGATAAAGTCTCTCCTTATATCCGCACATTTATATATGTTCGCGCATTTTCTTCAGTAATCCACAGGCTCAAACGCAGTCACAACAGGCAGACAAAAAAATACTAATTGTAATCGTAAAGTTCATAGAAACATGTCAAACGATGTTTATATTCAATCCTCAGGTTGTTTTTAGCCTAAATAATCTGTAATATTTCAACCGGACAATAACGTCGTCAATAGACAAGGTAAACAAGAAAGGCACTCTCTCTGGTCGCGCGCATGAAAAAGCTCTGTGACACGGCAGGGTCTACTCATTCAGACTGCTCTTACTCCCTCATTTTTCAGAATACAAGACTGAAACAATTTCTAAAGACTGATGACATCTAGTGGGAGGCATAGGAACTGCAAATTGAGTCCTAAGTCAATGGATACTGTAATGGCATTGAATAGAAAACTACAAACAAACAAAAAAATCCTACTTCCTGAATGGATTCTTCTCAGGTTTTCACCTGCCAAATCAGTTATGTTATACTCACAGACATTATTTTAACAGTTTTGGAAACTTTAGAGTGTTTTCCATTCACATATACTAATTATATGCATTTCCTATCTTCTGGGCCTGAGTAGAAAGCTGTTTAATTTGGGCATGCTTTTCATCCAAAATTCCAAATGCTGCCCCCTACCCTAGAGAAGTTAAAGTAATTATGTACAGATCCTTGCATGCTGAAACATGAGGTGATGGCGATGATGAATGGCACGACAATGGGCCCCAGGATCTCGTCACGGTCTCGCTGTGCATTCAAATTGCAATCGATAAAATGCAATTTTTTGTTGTTGTCGGTATCTTATGCCTGCCCATACCAACACCCCACCTCCACCATGGGGTACTCTGTTAACAAAATGACATTAGCATCATTCTGCCATCTGCCCGTTACAGTTGAATCCGGGATTAATCCGTGAAGAGCACACTTCTCCAGTGTGCTAGTGCCCACTGAAATCAGTTACTCTGCTGGTTAAAGCAACTGGGATATTATTCTATCTACTGAGGACGGATTGAATTGATTTGAGTGTTCTATTAAAGGTTCTGTCAATGGTTTTATCTCAAAAGGGAATTATATCTACTTACAAATATTTAAAATGGGAAACAATTGGGATTCCATACGTAGAGATGGAATCCTCCATCGGGGTATTGAGGCAGGAGGGCTGATTTGGTTTGATTCATTTTATAACTTGAGATGAAGCTAAATATATCTCTGAGCTTCAATGGGTTTGGGAGCGATTGAGATACATTGTCTAGATATATAAAAAATATCGCTCTGCGTAAAATGAGATGAAGTCATCAGTATATTTTTGAGAAATTGGTGTTTTTTTCATCGATTGACAAATTGCATGGGCCAGGGGTTCCATGGATAATAAGAATAGCAGAGGCAAAATTGGATCGCCTTGTCTACTGCTAGTAATTCTGAACGGAGCAGAGCAGATATTGACTGTTGGCTTATTATATTAATATAAAATATATATATTATATATTATATTAATATTAAAATTATATTAATGAAATTGGAGCAATTACCCTATGTTCCAAGAAAGACCAGACATATGACCAATTTAGGTTTATTAAAAGCTTCTTCTGCATCAAGAGAGCTGTTGTTTCTAATTAACCATCTAATGGAGGTTATCCGAGGATAAATGCTTTTTAACAAATCTGCTTTGGCCAGTGTGGATCAATTTGGGTAATTATGTCTCGAGATAGGACTACAACATTTTGGAAAACAGTTGAATATCTGTGTTTATCAAAGATAGGGTGCGATTGTGAGAACACTAGGTGGCATATTTACCTATTTTTAATAAAAGCATCATTTGTGCTGTAAGCACATCTCTCCCAAATGAACCTTTGTGGACGGCTGTATTATTCATTTCGAGCAATAGTGGACCTAATTGATTCAAACATTGTAAATAGCCAGGAGGAATACCGTCCAATCGAGGTGATTTGCCTTTATTCATTCATTCATTCACTGTAACTCAGTGAAATCTTTTAAATTATTGCATGTTGCATTTATATTTTTGTTCAGTACATGTAACTGATAATCAAAAGTACATGGGCACAATAATGCCTTGTTACCTGAAGGCTGGCCATTTGCACCTCCCCCCCCTGTACCTTTGCCGATATCATATACAGTAATGGCTTTAGAACATTCCAAGATGTGATAGATACATACACATTAGCAGGCAACTATTTTTTTCTCTCTATATTTACCATTTAGGCCAGCTATGCTGGGAGTCCCTTGGGAAACCCAACTACCGAAACATCCAATGATGGGATTTATCAATAAATTATCTGGGCTCCCGAAAGGAGCTCTATAATATATAAACAACTTTTGGAAAGTTCATATTCAGAGCTAGCCATGCAAAAAGTATAGTCCACAGATCTAATTGATTCTGAACCACCCTTTAACTGGAACAGAATATGAACCACAAATGTATACATTTTACGTTTGTCCACAGACTATATTTAACACCAAGGCCCCAACTCCCAACTGTTCACTGTGTCCCCTAATTAGGTAGGCATATTCCTTCATATGATGTGGATAAATGTATGTCATATACAGTTAAATGCTTCAGAGGCAAAGTTACAAAATTAATTTAGAATTGAATACATTTTAAAGTGGAACAGACTGTGTTTTAACTACTTTGCAGATTTGAAACAAACAGACAATCATAATATCAGTCAAAAAAAATATGCAACAAAAAACAACTTTATAAGAGGTTTTATAAATAGGTTCTATTCGGCACAAAATTCCTTAAAGTCAGAATTGTTGGCAGATTGTAAATCACAGCTGGCCTCGTACATTGTTTGCTGCCTCCATCCATTAGGAATGCACTGTTTCAGTGTCAATGACTCAATATTTTGGACATAAATGGACAAATGTAACTAATGCTGGGAATGACAATACAATCACACTAACAAGGGCAATGATCCTAAGTCAATCATAATGTGGCTAATAGGCTAGTGTATATATTTATGTAGCTATTTAGTTAGCAAGCTAACATCACGGAGCCTGACGTTAGCTCGCTAGCCAGCAAGCTGCTGAGAAGATGTCATGTTACCTTTTCCCCTCATATAATTTTTTGGTGGCTACAGCTAGAGATGCACATGCCATTTGTTTAGCTAGCAAGAAATGTGAATCACTCTGCTAGCTATGCTGAACTTAAATGACTGTTATCCATTTAGCATATCTCTTGTGTTCATAAATTCACTCGGAATTACTCCAATTTCAGAGCACACATCTGAGTGTGCCAGAGTGCAATATAATTGAGGCATTTACAAACACGCAACACCCGCTGAATATGACTGTCAAAAAAAGTTATTAAATTGTTGCCAGCAGCACAGTTAGTCAACCACGCTCTAGATAACATCAAAACAGCCTAACCAGTTCTGCTATGCCGAGTAAGATGGTCAGAGTGAGGTGTTCTCTCATTTGAGAGTGAGGTGTCCTCTCACTGGAAATAGCTAGCAAGCTAGCCAACTTTAGCCAGTTAGCTTGGGTGCTTGACTGCCAACATTGTGAGGAACGCTTGGATCAACCCTACTCCTCGGCCAGAGTCCAGTGTCAATAGTGCAGTGTGAACCTGAACGCTCAGAGAGCGGAACGCTCTGAATTTAAGAACAGACATCTGACAATTCTCTGAATTAGTAATGACCTATTGCGCACTCTGACACACTTGAACAACTTAGTTGTCAAACAAATGTATTTGGCATCGATCAAATGAGTCGGCAGGCAGGCAGGCAAGTTCTCATTCAGTTGTCAAAATGTGGTTTTGGACAAGTTGTAAAGTTTTCCAAATCTAATAGGACTCCTGTAGTATTTACATATTTGCAGAAATCCATTCAGGTGTATTTTGTGGCTTTTGGTGAATGCTTTCTGATGATCTAAAGTTACGCTGTTATTGCTGCCTGTAAACACACAGTCCAGTTCAAAGTGAATGATGGCAGGTCCTACTGCCTGTAAACACCTAGTCCAGTTCAAAGTGAATGATGGCAGGTCCTACTGCCTGTAAACACACAGTCCAGTTCAAAGTGAACGATGGAAGGCCCGTGTGGCAAATGGTTTATTTGCATAAAGACCTACTGTAGCTCTGATTGGCTATGGCGAACCGGTCTGCATAAACTCTGGTCCTGGACAAGACAGATGTTTTTATTAGGTTTTATTTAGTACAGTGTCTATCAATTTTCTGATCGCACGGCCGCTTAACCACTCTATATCGCTATAGAATTTTCATAAATGCCTTACTCCACGTGATTCCCAAACATTCTATGAATTTATGAGTGCCAGAAAATGGCCATATCTAAGTGCTCACTTGTTAAAAAAAAAGAAGAAAAAAAAGTCATATTCTTCCTGGGGATGTATATGAACAGATTTTAATAAGATTTCACGTTGCTGAAACACTGTCAGTTCCACTTTAAATATTCAATGCTTTCCATCTATTTTGTTACTTAACGATGATAGCCCCATGAATCTCTTAATCAATCAGAGAAGATTACTGCTGGCAGGCAGCACTGCAGCGATAAAAAGCATGGTTTCCGGGTGGGGAGGGAGGATGCGGGCGGGTGGATGGGGACTGAGGGGGGGAATGGGTTTGGGTTAACTTTGAATGTATTTATTTGATTGGTTCTGTACATGTAACCCCCCTCTAAAAACAAAAATGACAAAACTGACAAAACTGAATAAAAAGCCACAAAAAAAAGATACACCAATATCACTGGGGCTGGGCCTCCCGGGTGGCACAGTGGTCTAAGGCCTTAGATCTGCGCCGGGTGGCACAGTGGTCTTAGACCGCTGCATCGCAGTGCTAGCTGTGCCACCAGAGATTCCGGGTTCGAGCCCAGCCGGCCACGACAGGGAGGCCCATGGGGCGGCGCACAATTGGCCCAGCGTCGTCTGGGTTAGGGAGGGTTTGGCCGGCAGGGATATCCTTGTCTCATCACGCACTAGCGACTCCTGTGTCGGGCCGGGCGCAGCAGGCCGCGACGGGGAGGCCCATGGGGCGGCGTACAATTGGCCCAGCGCCGTCTGGGTTAGGGAGGGTTTGGCCGGCAGGGATATCCTTGTCTCATCGTGCACTAGCGACTCCTGTGTCGGGACGGGCGCAGTGCATGCTGACCAGGTCGCCAGGTGTTTCCTTATGGGTTCGATGTGCATTGTGTCAAGAAGCAGTGTGGCTTGGTTGGGTTGTGTTTCGTAGGACGCATGGCTCTCGACCTTCGCCTCTCCCGAGTCCGTACGGGAGTTGCAGCGATGAGACAAGACTGTAACTACTACCAATTGGATACCACAAAGTTAGGGAGAAAAAACATACACAATTTTTACTGGGGCTGTACATGTTCAGAAACACTGTACCTTAAATTACTGCCCCAATATTACACCTTTGTACCTTAAATTACTGTCCCAATATTACACCTTTGTACCTAGAGGTACAGTCCCAATATTACACCTTTGTACCTAAAAGTACTGTCCCATATTACACCTTTGTACCTAAAAGTACTGTCCCCATATTACACCGTTGTACCAAAAGGTACTGTCCCTATAGTATCCTAACAATAACAGTGCACTGCAGCAGGTGAGGGGTTAAATAGAGTGCGCCCTTGTCTATAAAACACTCCTAATTTATTATCCTGTGGTGGGATGGGAGCTTTAAGAGATGTCTTGTCCAGAGCCTTCTGTGGTGGACCAACCAGGCTACTGTTCCGGAAGACAGCCTTTGGCTTGAGTAAGTCATCGATCAGTGTTTGGGCCTGTGTGGACAGAGCACTGTAATTATAGTCAGGCTCAGTGATTCATCATGACTGAAACAGGACCAGGTTGTGTCAGCCATTCAAATATGGCTCTCTCAATCTGTAACTGGATCCAGTCAGAAGGGAGGGGGATATGGTTATGGGAAAAGACCCACTGCTCTCTACTGATGAGGATTATAATGGAATATAATAAAAAAATGAAGAGAGCAATAATTAGGGGAAATTATTTAGATCAAAGTTGCAAGCCCTTATGGAAAATACACATGATTTCACATGTTCATGTTATGAGATTTTTTTGTGATCAAATAACCTTTCACATGTGAAATCATGTGAAACCATGTGGTTTTGGAACACTTCACATGCGATGATATTTCACATGAAGTTTCACATGTGGATTCTTTCAAATGAGATTTCACAGGTGATGCCCGGCAAACAGAAATTTGTCGTTAAGAGCATCAAGCATACACTATACAGTGCCGTTGGAAAGTATTCAAACCCCTTGACTTTTTCCACATTTTGTTACGTTACAGCCTTCTTCTAAAATGGATTAAATAAAAACAATCCTCAGCAATCTACACACAATACCCCATAATGACAAAGTGAAAAATGTTTTTTAGAAATTTTAGCAAATGTATGAAATGTTTCCATTGATCTTCCTTGAGATGTTTCTACAACTTGATTGAAGTCCACCTGTGGTAAATTCAATTGATTGGACATGATTTGGAAAGGCACACACCTATCTATATAAAGTCCCACAGTTGACAGTGCATGTCAGAGCAAAAACAAAGCCATGAGGTCACAGGAATTGTCCGTAGAGCTCTGAGACAGGATTGTGCCAAGGCACAGATCTGGTGAAGGTACCAAAACATTTCTGAAGTTCCCTCAAGAACACAGTGGCCTCCATCATTCTTAAATGGAAGAAGTTTGGGACCACCAAGACTCTTCCTAGAGCTGGCTGCCCGGCCACCCTGAGCAATCGGGGGAGAAGGGCCTTGGTCAGGGAAGTGACCAAGAACCCGATGGTCACTCTGACAGAGCTCTAGAGTTCCTCTGTGGAGATGGGAGAAACTTCCAGAAGGACAACCATCTCTGCAGCACTTCACCAATCAGGCCTTTATGGTAGAGTGGCCAGACGGAAGCCACACCTCAGTAAAAGGCACATGACAGCCCGCTTGGAGTTTGGCACCATCCTGGCACCATCCCTACGGTGAAGCATGGTGGTGGCAGCATCATGCTGTGGGGATGTATTTCAGTGGCAGGGACTGGGAGACTAGTCAGGATCGAGGCAAATACTGTATGAATGCAGCAAAGTACAGAGATCCTTGATGAAAACCTGCTTAGGACCTCAGACTGTGGCGAAGGTTTACCTTCCAACAGGACAATGACACTGAGCACACAGCCAAGACAACACATGAAAGGCTTCGGGATACGTCTCTGAATGTCCTTGAGTGGCCCAGCCAGAGCCCGGACTTGAACCCAATCGAACATCCCAGGAGACCTGAAAAAGCTGTGCAGCAACGCCCTCCATCCAACCTGACAGAGCTTGAGAGGATCTGCAGAGAAGAATAGGAGAAACTCCCCAAATACAGGTGTGCCAAGCTTGTAGCGTCATACCCAAGAAGACTCAATGCTGTTTTTTATCATAGTGATAGACAAGTATACAGAAAACGCTCAAATTGCTGAAATAAGTACATGAAATCAATGATGAGAGAATAGTGAGATTAACTGATTAGTAAAATAGCAGTGGAGATGGCACTCTTTTGCTTAGAGATGCAGTATAGGTAATGAATCTGTAGATGACTCCTGAGAATGCTACGGAGTTTGTGGTGCAGGAAAAAGATCAGCATACTCCGAATCCAGAGATTGTGAGTCCCAGGTCGGGTCATATTGAAAAGTCAGCACTAAGTGATCATGTCAAGTGTAATCATATTGATTAAAGATGTTTACGCTATTTTAGCTGAACAGCGTACCACTTACCTTGAAACACCCATACCATTTTATTATATTTTCATGTTTTCACCTCACATGTAAATTTCACATGTGAATTGCAGATTTATATGTGACATTGCAGTTTCACATTTGAAAAACTTTCATCTGCGAAAATGGTCAAATGTTGGTGAAATTTTGCATCCATCCCCATGTCACATTTATTTCACGAGATCATGTTTTCACATGTAGCTTTAATGTTATCACATTAACTTCACATGAGATCACGTGAAATTCGTGTGGTTTTTCCGTAAGGGTGGTAAACACTCTTGGCTTTTGGGTCTGTTTGCTTGAGGGAATTTTTTTCCTATGCTATTTTTATGTTATTTTTTTCCTAAAGAATGTGTGTGATCTAAACACAGCGAAAAAGCTGAGGGTAAACATCACTGACATTGGTGTCAAGGCTTTGTAGTATGGCTGAGAACAAACATACCTATTCTGTTTTATCATTAAATCCGTAACGATGGCATTTTCTCCATGTAAATTATTCACTTTGTCTTCTATCACTTTTGCATTTGTAATGAGCTGATTTCAATGCGTTGGTTCGAGGGCTCGTGCTGTAGCCTAACACACTCCCCCAGCTGAGTAGTGTGACAAGATTAGAGCTGTAAACATGAACATTGTCCCGTAATTTTTTTCTCCCCCCAGATGAGAATGAATTTCACGGACGCCAGAGGGGTAGAAGAGAGTTAAACCTGAACTGCAGATGTTTGGATGTGAGGAATATCGTAGTGTCGTCCCATTTGATAACTGGGCCACGGTCCTATGCAGTAGAAGAAGTGGGGGATGGGATGGAGATAGAGGAGAAGCTCACTGCCAATCTCGTTCCTCTCCCAGTGAAATCTCCTAGACAGCTCCAGAATAACCCCTGCTGGGAGAGATTTAACACGTCCAATTCCAACTGTGCTCAGACGCATTCCCAAACGGGCGTCGACGATACTCCACCTCAGAAGAATAGAAAAGTTGCTCAAAGCAAAAAATATTCCTCACCACAATCTGAACAAACAAACATCAAACAACAGACACTGAAGCAGCAACTGCTGCCACTGACCAGGTCCCATTGGGGCCCAGCCTCCTCATGTGTTTTGTGTGTAGAACAGTCTGCAGAGGAACTAGCAGTGCCATGGCGGTGTAGGGCGATGGTGGCACAGAACCCTGAACCATCTTGGCTCCCTTCCAGAATCCTGCCAAACCTCCAAAACACAATTAGAGCATCTGGCTGTGAGATACTGGAGCTGTGCCGACATATGTCCTCTAGGATGAACTATGTGAACCATGTGAGCCCGACCACATCTGGAACTGGAACTAGACCGGTGGGTTGGAGGTTGCTTGGGAAGCCCGTCGGGGACAGCAGAACACAGGTGCGGGTCAGTCAACCAGAACACCACTCCTGGAAAGTGAGAAAGTTCTCTGGGGCATCAGTTGACAGCCACAGTCTCACCAGCCTTCTGCATAATAGTGATCGTGGTTCTGGTGTATCCAGGGGCAGCCAGACCCAGACACATCTTCCAGATACTGGGCTCTCTGGCTGTGCTAAAGACAGCAAAGGAGACAGCCAACAGCATGGACGGAAGGTCAGCGGATCCAGGAGGGACCAGAGAGATGAAGGTGGGGTTGGAAAAAGGAGACAGATGCCCAGAGAAGAATCCTTGCGGTGGGGTGAAGGATCAACATGGCCTTGGGTGAGTATTTCCACAGCTCCATGGCGACTCTCTGTCACTCCACTCAGAGTGTACACATCCTGACAGACTGGCAGGTCAGCTCAGTACTGCCAGTTAAGTGCTGCCACCATCATTTACTAGTTGCATGTGCATAACAGAAGCTGCCCATCTGTCAACCACTCCTGTATTCTTCACCTCCAAATAAAATTGGAACGTAATTATCGTTGTAAAATCTAAATTCTAAATTAAGACCACATTGGTACCTTTTTAATTTCTCTCGTCTATGTAAATAACTGTGAATGGAAACATAATGACATCCTGCTTTACTGTAATAATAATACTATTCTTCCGGCTTTCTCATCAAACATTAAGTATTATCAGCAGCACCCTTTACAAAACGTTTCAGTCTCAATTGAAACAGGTGCTTTCAGCTTGCAACAAAGATCACAAGGACATTGTTATATTTAGAATTGCTTCAAGTGAACACGATTCAAGACCAGAGTATGAATGTCTTTCTTTATGTAGTACGTTCTAATAGGTTTGTAATAACTCTATAGGTTCTTTAGAAACCCCAGGATCCATTTGGTCCAATACATAATTAATTTCCATGGCAACACAAAGTGGATCAAACGGCACATATGCTTGGAAAGTCTTTGAAGATTTGAAGTTCACATATGGATGAATGTTCGCATAGAGATTGAATGGGTGCGATTTTGTCAATTGAAGACATTGTATTCAGGACGACAGAGACACTTCAAAGTCATGCAGAGAAGTCCTTCAAACTCATCATTCCTCATTCCGAGTGGATATTGTATGGTGACAGTAATAGTAAGTCTGAGAGACTGTTTTCTCTTCTCTATGAAATGGACTGTATTTGTCACATCATCACATATCCTATATTTATTTTCTGGTATGTTCCTTCGAATAAGCGCTACTATAGCACTTTAAGTATTTCCGACAGAACTAAGTTAACAAACCAATTCCTTTCCCATGTGTTTTTTTGTAACCAGAGGTGGGAATGCTGTTGTAAATCACAGAGAGAAACCCCCTCAGAAGTGGCCTCTGTGCACCTGTAGATGTCTGTATGTATCAAATGTCTCAGAGTAGGAGTGCTGATCTAGGATCAGATCTCCACGTCTATGTAGTGTTATTAAAAGATGATCTAACAGGCTAAACTGATCAGAAATCAGCACTCCTCCGAGACACTTGATACATCCCACATGGGACAGATAAGACAGATCAGTGTGCCAGGAGATTCTATAGAATGAAGGAAAGCTGTGTCACAAATGGCACCCTATATCCTATATAGTGCACTACTTTTGACCAGATCCCCTAAGGGTTTTGGTGTCGTTTGGGAGGCAGACACAGCTTCAGAAATGCTCTGTTCTACAGCATGTATCTCTACTCTGGTGACTGACTGTTATAAATGGCTCTCTGCCGCTTGTTCCCTCTTGTGATGGATGGTTGTTTGTTTGTTTTCTTGTCTGTCTTCCGTAGGACCCCGAGAGTCAGTCAAGGAACCAGCGGCAGAACGAGTCCCCAACAGACTGTGATGTCACCCTACTGCACATTGTGCATCTTTTACAGTGTAGGTCAGTCAATCTGTCTCATGTCAGGGAAGAAGGACAATTTGGAGATGATTTTCAACATATCCTTCACAACAGACAAACTTGACTCAAGCAAATAGCAAGATATTTAGTATTCAGAATAGGTTAGTGAATGGACAGGAGGAGCGAGCAATCTTGATATAATTATTTTTTATTCCAAGACTGTAAATTGAATTTTGTCTACAGTGTAAAAGGTCATGATAAAAAGACAAAGGAATGAAATAGAAGTTTGGTAAAACAACTGGGTGACCAGAATATCAACAACATCCATACAAAATGATTCACTATGCTAAATAATGACAATGTAACAGTCTGACTTCAAACCAGGGAAGAACAAGAAGAAAAACCTGTCATTTAAAAAAAAGATCAGTAGCTAGGTTGCATGAAAGTCTTGTCTATGGACCAAAAGTTTAACAAAAAGGTGTGAATGTGTAGATTAGCAAAAAGGTATGAATGTGTAGATTAGCAAAAAGGTATGAATGTGTGGTTTAACAAAAAGGTATGAATGTGTAGTTTAACCAAATGTATGAGTATGTAGTGTAACCAAATGTATGAGTATGTAGTGTAACCAAATGTATGAGTATCTAGTGTAACCAAATGTATGAGTATGTAGTGTAACCAAATGTATGAGTATGTAGTGTAACCAAATGTATGAGTATGTAGTTTAATCAAATGTATGAGTATGTAGTGTAACCAAATGTATGAGTATCTAGTGTAACCAAATGTATGAGTATCTAGTGTAACCAAATGTATGAGTATCTAGTGTAACCAAGCGTATGAGTCCAGTTTAACCAAATGTATGAGTATGTAGTGTAACCAAATGTATGAGTATGTAGTGTAACCAAATGTATGAGTATCTAGTGTAACCAAATGTATGAGTATGTAGTGTAACCAAATGTATGAGTATGTAGTGTAACCAAATGTATGAGTATGTAGTGTAACCAAATGTATGAGTATGTAGTTTAATCAAATCTATGAGTATGTAGTGTAACCAAATGTATGAGTATCTAGTGTAACCAAATGTATGAGTATCTAGTGTAACCAAATGTATGAGTATCTAGTGTAACCAAGCGTATGAGTCCAGTTTAACCAAATGTATGAGTATGTAGTGTAACCAAATGTATGAGTATGTAGTCTAACCAAATGTATGAGTATGTAGTGTAACCAAGTGTATGAGTATGTAGTTTAACTAAATGTATGAGTATGTAGTGTAACACAAAGTTCTGAGTATGCAGTAGAGGTTGTAATACAACATAAATAGAGGAAATATTAAAGTCAGAGTATAAAAAAATCAGAACATAGGCATGTGCACTTGTATAACATGGTATAGCTATGTTAAAGTAATACTAGTCCATTAACACATGTACTGTACTTTTTGTGAACTAACACACACATACATACAGTGCACAACCATAAGAAAATAGACAGCCATAATGTCTGACAGAAGGATATTGACCTACAGTATGTATACATTTTATACAGTTCACTTTTTCCATCATTTGAATATAATAACACTAACCGTTAGGTCTTGCAATGCACATGTTAGCAGATTTTACAAATCCTGAATGTTCTAGACATAATTACGTATATTTTCCAAGCAGCAGCGGTATGGGCGGCCATCTTGCCTGCGTTTCTGAGTCAAGCTTGATTTTAAAGTGCTGCTGTTATCATGTTCCTGTGTTGTTGTGTCCTTTATGATAGTTCAGTGCTTTAGTGATCATTACAAAAATATAGATTTCAGGGGCAACATAATGGGGACATCAATATTATGCTCTGCTCTTCTCTACTCATGGGCAAAACAGTCAGAAAATGAATGTTATTGCTCCTCTTAAAACTATTTTCACATTGACTGGGGTTGGTCGATCGAATTGCAGCTTGCATCCCAAAGTACAGTTTTTTTTCTGCATACTCTGAGGTGTCTTAGGACGAAAGACCCTCTTCAAATTTCACCAGTGACAGATGTGGTATTGTTGAACCTCAGTTACATACATTAATATCTGAGAGAATCATAGTAAGACAATGACGTTTCACCATAACACAACAAATCTCAATATTGGCCTGTGAGACAGTGACACAGTTCCCTGTCACATGCGTTCATGTGTATCAACAATAGACTTAAAGTAATTACTAAACGATTAGTGACATTGTGCTCCATTCACTGTATCCCTTCCACACCAGAGAGAGAGCTGAATAAAGAGAGAGAGAGAGAGAGAGAGAGAAAGAGAGAGAGAGAAAGAGCGAGAGGAGACACTCACGCTGACACACAGATGACAACCAACCCCTCTTCGAGCTCCAAGTGATGGCGTATCAGCTTTAGGAACTGCCACATGAAGCATCATGAATAAAAGTGAAGCAACATGAATAAAAATGAAGCAACATGAATCAAAGTCTAACCAACATCATTGGTTTGCATTTCTCATAATTTGGGGTTGAAATATATGTCCCTGTATGTGGCAACAGGGACATTTTTGAATCTACAAATCTACAAATTCAACACAACATACAGTAGGCTACATTTGAGAAAAATAATGCTCCCTAGCTTCCCATTATTTAGGATACTGATAATGTAACAATGCTTATTGTACACAAAATAGAGTCCAATGATGAAATATAATTTACATGAAGCGATGGCAGAATGAATAAGAACATATCCGACCAACATTGTGGAAAAAAATGGATCAGTCACTTCCATGATGAAGTCCTCTCTTCTACAGTATAAAGTGGCATCTGGATCACAGCGTGTCAGCATTTCTGCTTATAATGACAAGTTGAGTTAATTCAAGTTGAATCAGGTCAATTTTCCTCATTTAGGGATTAAGTCCAAAAATAGATTAAATAAATGCAGTAAACACATGGAGAAACACAGCAAAGAGCTTCCCATCAAGCTATTGAGGAGTTTTTACATGACTGCGGCATAGGATATGATACAGGGACTGACAAGACAACAACACAGACAGACCTTATACAGTAGCCGTACATAATGAGTTAGCGTTGCACCCCGACTATTACATTTTTGATTGGACGGTGAAGAGCGTTGATGTCCAATGGGTTTGCAAAACGGACGATTCAACGTCATGTGACCTCAGCGAAGGTGATGTGATTCTAAAAGGAGGAAAGAAAGAAAACAATTACATGAGACAAGTTACACAAAAAGTATTTATTTTTTTATCTCAAGAAATGAAAGCTTTTGAAATGAGGCAGGGTTAAGTAAGTCGTTAAGAAGCTGAACGACATTTGCTCTATTCTAGTTGCTCTAGATTCTAGTTGCTCTATTCCAGTTGCTTTAGATTCTAGTTGCCCTAGATTCTGGTTTCTCTATTCTATTTGCTCTATTCTAGTTCCTCTTTTCTAGTTGCTCTAGATTCTATTTGCTCTATTATTCTAGTTGCTCTAAATTCTAGTTGCTATATTCTAGTTGCTCTAGATTCTAGTTGCTCTATTCTAGTTGCTCTATATTCTAGTTGCTCTACATTCTAGTTTCTCTATTATAGTTGCTCTTTTCTAGTTGCTCTAGATTCTAGTTGCTCTATTCTAGTTGCTCTAGATTCTAGTTGCTCTAGATTCTAGTTGCTCTGTTCTAGTTGCTCAAGATTCTAGTTGCTCTATCCTAGTTGCTCTAGATTCTAGTTTCTCTATTCTATTTGCTCGATTCTAGTTGCTCTTTCCTAGTTGCTCTAGATTCTAGTTGTTCTAGATTCTAGTTGCTCTAGATTCTAGTTGCTCTATTCTAGTTGCTCTAGATTCTAGTTGCTGTAGATTCTAGTTTCTCTATTCTAGTTGCTCTAGATTCTAGTACTATCAAGCCCATGTTTTCCCCCATGCGGATATGGGAAACAACATGTCAGTTTATTTCCTGGTTCTTTCATAAAACTTTAATGCATTATGATAGATACTGCGTCTGCTGCCTTCATCAATGAAGACTAGGGATGCTGTACTGTATGCCTATGAGTAGGGAGGGAGTCATCTTCAGGCAGCTTTTCTCAAAAAAGCTCTGTCAGTAAAGCAAGGGAGAGGGGGAATCCGAGTGTATTTTAGTGGTCATACAGTGTACTTTCAAAAGTAGCCAAAAGTGGCACTTCAAGATTAATGTGAGAGCGTTAGAACGACCCATACTAACGCAAGAGGGTGGGATGGCGGGGAGTGGGCATGCAGAAACAGGGGGGGCAGCTGTGGGTGAATAGGGGGGTGCAGGGATGTACTGTAGCTATGTGCTACCTTGATAATGTGGTTCAACTGCCATATAACCCCTGTCCGCTCCTGCCCAGATCTGAAACCAAGCAAACGAGCCCGTGTCAGATGCAGTGGTCTCATTTTACGCAAACTACAACTGGTAAAGGCTTCATATGGCATTCATAAAGTCTTCATAAGCACCTTATAGAGGTTTTATAAAGGCTTCATTGAGCCTTAAAAGTTGTGGTTTGTTTAAAATGAGACTGATGCAGTTATTTGTCAGTGTTTCTGGGTAAAGAGATGGTGGAAGAGTTACCCCACCACAGTCTGACTGCTGTAGTTGAACAGGCTGCTAATACGTCACATCACATTATCCATAGCGCTACTCACTAGCTAGTCACTAGAATTTGCAGATGTTATTTTCTTTAGCATACATTTGTGCATGCTGAGTGTGATGTCAGATGTCTCGGGGCTATGTTTAGAACAGGTTATTTTCCTGCTGAGGGTGTCATTGGCAATGATGAACCATTGCTAGCCTTTTTTATGGCATAACACATTGAATATGTGGATTCAATCAACACCCATAAACAGTGTTAATGTTGACTTCTGTGTGTTAATTCTTCAAGTGCAATAACCTGTCATAGCAGCTGATTGAATATACACTACATGGCCAAAGGTATGTGGACAAAACTTCAAATGAGTGGATTCAACTATTTCAGCCACACCCGTTACTAACAGGTGTTTAAAATTGAGCACACAGCCATGCAATCTCCATAGAAAAACATTGGCAGTAGAATGGCCCGTACTGAAGAGCTCAGTGACTTTCAACGTGGCAACGTCATAAGATACCACCTTTCCAACAATTCAGTTTGTCAAATTTCTGCCCTGCTAGAGCTGCCTTGGTCAACTGTAAGTGCTGTTATTGTGAAGTGGAAACATCTATGAGAACAACGGCTCCGATGGACGAATTTGGGTTTGGCGGAAGCCAAGAGAACGCAACTTGCCCGAATGAATAGTGCCAACTGTAAAGTTTTGTGGAGGAGAAATCTGGGTCTGTGTTTCATGGTTCCGCCTAGGATCCTTAGTTCCAGTGCAGGGAAATCGTAACAGCATATAATAACAAAGCTACAGCAATGACATTCTAGACTATTCTGTGCTTCCAACTTTGTGGCAACAGATTGGGGAAGGCACAAAGCAAGGTCCATACAGAAATTATTTGTTGAGATCGGTGTAAGAGAACTTGACTGGCCTATACAGAGCCCTGACCTCAACGCCATCGAACAACTTTGAGATGAATTGGAAAGCCGACTGCGAGCCAGTCCTAATCACCCATCAATAGTGCCCGACCTCACTAATGCTCTTGTGGCTGAATGGAAGCAAGTCCCCGCAGCAATGTTCCAACATCTAGTGGAAAGCCTTCCCAGAAGAGTGGAAGATGATGTAGCAGCATTATTTTGGAATGAGATATTAAATGAGCAGGTGTCCACATACTTTTGGCCATGTAGTTTATATCAACAGAAACTCATCAGAAAGGAAAAGAGAAAGAAGGAAAAGAAAGCACTTCAACCAGGAGTTGCCAAATACTATGGACACTGAATAGTCAAATTCATCTTGGCCTGATTGGAATCTCCTTAGGCCCATTGGCTGCCTGTCTAACAGGCCCAGTTGGTCAGATGGTCAGCCAGTCTGTCTGTGTAGTGTCTGCGTCCCAAATGACCCCTATTTTCTACATAGAGCATTACTTTTGAACAGACCAATTAGTGCACTAGAAAGAGAATAGGGTGCCATTTGGGATGCAGCCAGTGTGTTCCAGAGAGTTGGCAGGCAGGCTCGGAGCCCTCACACAAACGGGTGCATACGTTTATTGCCTTGTGTTCTGCAGGTGCTCGAAGTGCCCAAAGCGGCCTCTGATCCAGCGAAAGAACCCCAGAATGCGCTCTTTGAACGATTGAGGAGGCTCATCCTCATCGTCTGTCTCCTACGGGAGTTTAGTGGTATGGATATGCATAGAATGTTTAAGTTACCCTGAGTGTACAAAACATTAAGAACACTGCTTTTTCCATGACAGACTGATCAGGTGAAAGCTATGATTCCTTATTAAATCCACTTCAATCAGTGTAGATGAAGGGGAGGAGACAGGTTAAAGAAGGATTTGTAAGCCTTGAGACGATTTAGACATGGATTGTGCATGTGTGCCATGGACAAGACAAAATATTTAAGTGCCTTTGAACGGGGTATGGTCGTAGGGTATTCTTAAAATCCACTCCACACAGCTTAGTTGTCAGTAGCCTAATCAATGACATGTTCACATAAACCAGTCTGTTAATAATTCAAGTGGACAGCTAGTATGACCCATATCACTGATTTCAAAATGGTATCTAGTAATAACCTTGTTAAGAGTTTAATAGTATAGCAATCCTAGAATATATTCATAGAGTACATAGGGTGAAGGGTAGGGGTACTCAACTCTTACCCTACAAGCCTGCTGGTTGTCTGTTCTACCTGATAACACCCACCTATTGTCCCAGGTCTAAATCAGTCCCTGATTAGAGAGTGAACAAACGTAGTGGAACTGGCTTCAAGGTGCAGAGTTGAGTTTGAGGGGTGTAGGGGATAGGGTATGCCCACAGAGTGTAGGGCATGGATGGCCAACTCCGGTCCTCGGTGGCCTGATTGGTGTCACACATTTTGCCCCAGCCCCAGCTAACAAACCTTACTCCAATAATCAACACATTTTCAGTTCAGAATGCAATTAGTTTAATCAGCTGTGTTTGCTATGGATAGGGAGAAGTGTGACACCAATCAGCCCCCTGAGGACTGGAGTTGCCCACCCCTGGTGTAGGGTGTAGTGTATAGGCCATGGGGTTGAGTACCTGCGAGGCGATGTACTTCTCCAGTGGGCTCTCCACTCTGGACATGTTCATCATGGGAGCACTAGGCATGTTGTCCTGCGGGGGGTCTTCACTGAGCAACAGCTTGCCTTTGAAGTTATGCACCACACACACCACCTAGAACACACACAGCAGGGGGAGACAGGAGGCACACACACACACACACACACAAACACAGAGGGTGGAAGGGAGACACAATAGTCTCTATCAACATAACCATTCTCACACAGACAGGGGAGGAGACCTACATATAGAATCATATAGGATTCTGCCCTCCATGATTCCTTAATGAGACGTTTCAATCTGCAATGGCTTGAAGCCAGAAGAAATTGCTGTACAAATGTGTGTGTGCACATGCACGTGCACTCATGCCCAATATGTGTGTATGCGTGTCTGATGTGTGAGAGTTGGCCTCTTTAAGCTTGATATGCATGCCTATCCTGAAGCGAGTTAGCTCTCACAGTGGATGGTGTATGACACACTCCAGTAAAGGCCAAAACCAGGCTTTAAGCTTCAAAATGAGGTGATCAATCTTACAGTTGGCGTTAACAAAACTCTCTCTGTGTGTGTGTGTGTGTGTGTGTGTGTGTGTGTGTGTGTGTGTGTGTGTGTGTGTGTGTGTGTGTGTGTGTGTGTGTGTGTGTGTGTGTGTGTGTGTGTGTGTGTGAGTGTGAGTGTGTGCCATTCCCTCCCGTTCTCATTCTTCTATACTGGATGCGTTTCGCCCTGCAGTGATAGGGGGAGAATAGAATACATATCTGAGCCCTTTGTTGCTCTAAATTAGTTGCTTTCATTCCTTTCTCCTTTTTCGTTTCCCCAAGCCAATCCATTCCTTTATGCAACACACCACTCCAAAGCCTTTCAAAAGCCTAACGCTTATTGCTCCCAATAAATTATCTAGCTCCTACTGAGCAGGAAGGTGTTGATAATTGGTACAATATAAAGCACAAAGCAAAGAGTTGGGTAATGTATACCATTATTTTATTTGACCATTTACTCATCAACAACAATAACAATTGTTTTTAAGCATTGTTTTTGTTGGATGGCGTTTACTGTGATAGTAGTGGTATTAGAGTGAGAGGAGAGGAAGACGGAGAGGGTAGTTCTTCCCAACGGTGGGTGTAGCTATGAGCACTGGTCGTATTGGAACCCCAGTCGCCTTACCATCGGGCAAGGAGAAAGATATCTACAGTCCCAAATGAGCTAACATACTTACAGTGTGGTACTCAGCTATTACAACATAAGGGACCGGGGGCTGTGACACAGCGATGCCATAGTGTTGTAGTGGAAAAAATGTATCTGTATTACTTCTCACATTTTCATATCTCCTCTTGCACTTCTTGTTTAAGGAAGACTTTAATGATTCGTTAATGAGGTGACTAACAGTCAGTCACTATTTATTTAACCTGTATTTAACTAGGCAAGTCAGTTAAGAACAAATTCTTATTTACAATGACGGCCTACACCAGCCAAACCCGGGCGATGCTGGGCCAATTGTGGGCCACCCTATGGAACTCCCAATCACAGCTGGTTGTGATACAGCCTGCATTCGAACCAGGGTGTCTGTAGTGATGCCACTAGCACAGAGATGCTGCGCCACCCGGGAGCCCCCTAAGAAAAACACTTCTAATATAAGCCTGTCTGCCCTCGATTCTCAATTTGATCCGTCGTGATATGAACTGACTTCCGACAGATTAATGACTTTACTCAATCAGATCATCAATCAATGTGACTTTGAGACACCTCATTAATGTAGCATCTGATGATCAATCATATGCTTGAGCACCAACCTTGGAATGGTAAACAATAGCATCATGCCACAATAAGAGTTAAATCGATTTACACTTCTTTCATTTCAATGCAATCCTGAGAGGCAGCAAGGATGCTCTGTCTATATGGATGCTTTTAAGAATAGAAAACATTCAATATTATTCAAATCACATGAGGTTAACTCTCCTTAGACGATAACCAATGGAAACCTTAGAAGTAGATGGATAAGATATAAATGGAGGGATCTAATGTGTTTGGCTCGCACCAAGTTTGATCGATTAGAATCATTTAGGAAAGGTGGTACTTTATAGCATTGAACAGTGAGCACTAATATCGCTCAACAGTCTGGTAGGTTCAGCTTTAATGAAGAGGTCTTTCTTCAGAGTAAACAGCATATTCTTCTAGCCTAGCCCAGCCCACTTCCCTATTCATCTCGCTTCCTAGTGCTAGAGAGAGAGGCGGAGAGAAGAGGAGGAGAGGCGGTTTGATCTTATTTCTCTGGGTCCCCTATCTCTTTCATCCGCTGACATGCCTTATCTGAGCGGAGCGCTGATTACTGGAACTCTCAAACGCGTGTCTCACAGTCTAACATGCATGCAGCACAGACCGTGCACAGAGAGTGTTAGAAACAACACACCTGCACATACAGTGCCTTCGGGAAAGTATTACAACCCCTGGACTTTTTCCTCATTTTCTTACGTTACAGCCTTATTCTAAAATTGATTATTTTTTTAAACATCTCAACATTCTACATACAATACCCCGCAATGACAAAGCGAAAATAGCTTTTTTATATAAGTATTCAGACCATTTGCTATGAGATTCGAAATTGAGCTCAGGTGCATTCTGTTTCCATTGATCATCCTTGAGATGTTTCTACAACAGTCCACCTGTGGTAAATTAAATTGATTGGACATGATTTGGAAAGGCACATACTTGTCTATATAAGGTCCCACAGTTGACAGTGCATGTCAGAACAAAAACCAAGCTATGAGGTCGAAGGTATTGTCTGTAGAGCTCTGAGACAGCATTGTGTTGAGGCACAGATCTGGGGAAGGGTACCAAAAAAAGTCTGCAGCATTGAAGGTCTCCAAAAACACAATGGCCTCCATCATTCTTAAATGGAAGACGTTTGGAACCACTAAGAATCTTCCAAGAGCTGGCCGCCCGGCCAAACTGAGCAATTAGGGGAGAAGGACCTTGGTCAGGGAGGTGACCAAGAACCCGATGGTCACTCTGAAAGAGCTCAGAGTTCCTCTGTGGAGATAGGATAACCTTCCAGAAGGACAACCATCTCTGAAGCACTCCACCAATCAGGCTTTTATTGTAGAGTGGCCATACGGAAGCCACTCCTCAGTAAAAGGCACATGACAGCCCGCTTTGAGTTTGCCAAAAGGCACCTTAAGACTCTCAGACCATGAGGAACAAGATTCTCTGGTGTGATGAAACCAAGATTGAATTCTTTGGTCTGAATTCCATGCGTCACATCTGGAGGAAACCTGGCACAATCCCTACGGTGAAGCATGGTGGTGGCAGCATCATGCTGTGGCAATGTTTTTCAGTGGCAGGGACTGGGAGGCTAGTCAGGGTCGAGGCAAAGATGAACAGAGCAAAGCACAGAGGATCCTTGCATAAAACCTGCTCCAGAGCACTATTTTATTTTAATTGTATTTTTATTTCACCTTTATTTAACCAGGTAGGCTAGTTGAGAACAAGTTCTCATTTGCAACTGCGACCTGGCCAAGATAAAGCGTAGCAATTCGACACATACAACAACACAGAGTTACACATGGAATAAACAAAACATACAGTCAATAATAGAGTAGAACAAAAGAAAACAAAAAGTCTATATACAGTGAGTGTAAATGAGGTAAGTTAAGGAAATAAATAGGCCATGGTGGCGAAGTAATTACAATATAGCAATTAAACACTGGAATGGTAGATTGGCAGAAGATGAATGTGCAGGTAGAGATACTGGGGTGGAAAGGAGTAAAATAAATAAATAAATACCAGTATGGGGATGAGGTAGGTAGATACATGTAGATGGGCTGTTTACAGATGGGCTATGTACAGGTGCAGTGATCTGTAAGCTGCTCTGACAGCTGGTGCTTAAAGCTAGTGAGGGAGATGTGAGTCTCCAGCTTCAGAGATTTTTGCAATTCGTTCCAGTCATGGGCAGCAGAGAACTGGAAGAAAGACGACCAAAGGAAGAATTTGTTTTGGGGGTGACCAGTGAGATATATCTGCTGGAGCGCGTGCTACGGGTGGGTGCTGCTATGGTGACCAGTGAGCTGAGATAAGGCGGGGCTTTACCTAGCAGAGACTTGTAGATAACCTGTAGCCAGTGGATTTGGCGACGAGTATGAAGCGAGGGCCAACCAACGAGAGCGTACAGGTCGCAATGGTGGGTAGTGTATGGGGCTTTGGTGACAAAACGGATGGCACTGTGATAGACTGCATCAAGTTTGTTGAGTAGAGTGTTGGAGGCTATTTTATAGATGACATCACCAAAGTCGAGGATCGGTAGGAGGGTCAGTTTTACGAGGGTATGTTTGGCAGCATGAGTGAAGGATGCTTTGTTGCGATATAGGAAGCCGATTCTAGATTTAGTTTTGGATTGGAGATGCTTAATGTGAGTCTGGAAGGAGAGTTTACAGTCTAACCAGGCACCCAGGTATTTGTAGTTGTCCACGTATTCTAAGTCAGAGCCGTCCAGAGTAGTGATGCTGGACAGGCGGGCAGGTGCGGGCAGTGATCGATTGAATAGCATGCATTTAGTTTTATTTGCGTTTAAGAGCAGGAAGGAGAGTTGTATGGCATTGAAGCTTGGCATTGAAGCTTGTCTGGAAGTTAGTTAACACAGTGTCCAAGGAGGGGCCAGAAGTATACATAGTATATATAGTATATATAGAAGTATATATAGAGGTGGATCAGAGAATCACCAGCAGCAAGAGCAACATCATTGACGTATACAGAAAAGAGAGTCGGCCCGAGAATTGAACCCTGTGGCACACCCATAGAGACTGTCAGAGGACCGGACAACAGTCCCTCCGATTTTACACACTGAACTCTATCAGAGAAGTAGTTGGTAAACCAGGTGAGGCAATCATTTGACAAACCAAGGCTGTCGAGTCTGCCAATAAGAATGTTGTGATTGACGGAGTCGAAAGCCTTGGCCAGGTCGATGAATATGGCTGCACAGTAATGTGGCAGTTATGATGTCGTTTAGAACCTTGAGCGTGGCTGAGGTGCACCCATGACCAGCTCTGAAACCAGATTGCATTGCGGAGAAGGTATGGTGGGATTTGAAATGGTCAGTAATCTCTTTGTTAACTTGGCTTTCGAAGACCTTAGAAAGACAGGGTAGGATAGATATAGGTCTGTAGCAGTTTGGGTCTAGAGTGTCACCCCCTTTGAAGAGGGGGATGACTGCGGCAGCTTTACAATCTTTGGGAATCTCAGACGATACAAAAGAGAGGTTGAACAGGCTAGTAATAGGGGTTGCAACAATTTCGGCAGATATTTTTAGAAAGAGAGGGTCCAGATTGTCTAGCCTGGCTGATTTGTAGGGGTCCAGATTTGGCAGCTCTTTCAGAACATCAGCTATCTGGATTTGGGTAAAGGAGAAATGGTGGGGGCTTTGGCGGGTTGCTGTGGAGGGTGCCGGGCAGTTGACTGGGGTAGGGGTAGCCAAGTGGAAAGCATGGCCAGCCGTAGAGAAATGCTTATTGAAATTCTCAATTATAGTGGATTTATCGGTGGTGACAGTGTTTCCTAGCTTTCCTAGCCTAGCCTGCTCTTATTCTCCATGGACTTTACAGTGTCCCATAACTTTTTTGAGTTTGATTCATCAATATGCAGATGATACCACTATAACAGTTAGAGATGAGGGAAGTGTAAAAAGGGTGATGGAGTGTTTTAAAGTATATGGACAAGCATCAGGTGCAAAGGTTAACATGGAGAAGATGGAGTAAAAAGTACTACAGGATGCAAATTTCTGTTCTATATTTCTATATCTATTCCTAGTTCTACATTTTTTGAGAGGGGCATGCTTATTTAAGATGGTGAGGAAGGCACTTTAAAAAAATAGCTAGGCATCATCTACTGACGGGATGAGGTCAATGTCATTCCAGGATACCCCGGCCAGGTCGATTAGAAAGGCCTGCTCACAGAAATGTGTCAGGGAGCGTTTGACAGTGATGAGGGGTTGTCGTTTGGTTGCAGACCCATTACGGATGCAGGCAATGAGGCAGTGATTGCTGAGATCTTGATTGAAAACAGCAGAGGTGTATTTAGAGGGTGAGTTAGTTAGGATGACATCTATGAGGGTGCCCGTGTTTACTGATTTGGGGTTGAACCTGGTAGGTTCATTGATAATTTGTGTGAGATTGAGGGCATCAAGCTTAGTTTGCAGGATGGCCGGGGTGTTAAGCATGTCCCAGTTTAGGTCACCTAGCTAGCACAAGCTCAGAAGATAGATAGGGGGCAATCAATTCACATTTGGTATCGAGGGCACAGCTGGGGGCAGAGGGAGGTCTATAGCAAGCGGCAACAGTGAGAGACTTGTTTCTGGAAATGTGCATTTTTAGAAGTAGAAGCTCAAGTTGTTTGGGCACATGCTTGGATAGTAATAAAGAACTCTGCAGGCTATCTCTGCAGTAGATTGCAACACCGCCCCCTTTGGCAGTTCTATCTTGGCGGAAAACATTATAGTTAGGAATGGACATTTCAAGGTTTTTGGTGGTTTTCCTAAGCCAGGATTCAGACACGGCTAAGACATCTGGGTTGGCAGAGTGTGCTAAAGCAGTGAGTAAAACAAACTTAGGGAGTAGGCTTCTAATGTTAACATGCATGAAACCAAGGCTTTTACGTTTACAGAAGTCAACAAATGAGAGCACCAGTGGGGTGGAAGTGGAGCTAGGCACTGCAGGACCTGGATTAACCTCCACATCACCAGAGGAACAGAGGAGAAGTAGAATAAGGGTACGGCTAAAGACTATACGAACTGGCCGTCTAGCACATTTAGAACAGAGAGTCAAAGGAACAGGTTTCTGGGCACGATAGCATAGATTCAAGGCATAGTGTACAGACAAAGGTAAGGTAGGATGTGAGTACATTGGAGGTAAACCTAGGCATTGAGTAATGAAGAGAGAGATGTAGTCTCTAGAGATGTTTAAACCAGATGATGTCATCGTATATGTAGGAGGTGGAACAACATGGTTGGTTAAGGCATATTGAGCAGGGCTACAGTGAAATAAGACAGTAAATACTAACCAGGACAGTAATGGACAAGGCATATTGATATTAGAGAGAGGCATGTGTAACCAAGTGATCATTTGGGTCCAGTGAGTGGTTGGGCTGGCTGGGGACACAGTGATTCAGACAGTTAGCAGGCCGATGCTAACAAGCTAACAGTTAGTAGGCCGGGGCTAAACAAGCTAGCAGACCGGCGCAAGCTAGCAGTTAGCAGGCCGGGTCTGCAAGCAAGCAGTTAGCAAGGGCTAGCAGTTAGCAGACCGGGCAGGCAAGCTAGAAGTTAGCAGACTGGGTTAGCAAGCAAGCAGATAGCTGGGGCTAGAAAGTTAGCCTTTGGGGGACGTCGCAATGGGGGTAAGTCTGTTTTTTCCTCTTTGTGCGGTGACGTCGATAGACCAGTCGTGGAATTAGTAGGGTTCCAAGTAGCTCTAGGTAGCTAGCAGGCCTAGCTGGTTAGCATAATGGGCCTTCAGCAGGCATCGCGCCTGAGGGGCCTGTTGGGAGTCCTCGAGCAGATTATGTCGGTATTCCAGTCATAGGGGATCTGCGGGGTTCCATGCCCCGTACCGGCTGTAGAAGGTGTCCGGATATTGTAGCCCAGGAGTATACTTCGGTGGTAGCACAGGAGCCCTGGCCGGGCTAGCTTCAAGCTAATTTGTGCTTGCTCTGGGATGGAAACGCTAGCCAGGAGTAGTCATCCGGGATTGCGGTTAGCTAGTGGTGAAGATCCAGATAAAAATGTTCAGTTTGCGGTAGGAATCCGGGGATAAAAATAACAGGTCCGTTATGCTCTGGTTAGAGTCACTTTGTTCGAACTGACGAGAACTTTCCGAGCTGAAGGTTAGCTGATGACCGCTGGCAATGGTTTTCTGATTGATAGCTGGTAGTTAGCTGGCTAGCTTCAGTTGAGGGATTCCAGATCCAAAGTAAATATAAATACTTTAGGAAAAAAAAAGAAAAATCCATGCCACATTGGGTGAGGTGGGTTGCAGGAGAGTATTTAGATGTTGAGGTTTAGTAAAATATTTTAAAGGATATGCGACGAAAAAGATGTCAAAAGATATATACAAGGGACACGACAGGACAAAGACGTCTGACTGCTACACCATCTTGGATTACTACGACTAAGGTCTTCAGACTGGGGCAAAGGTTCACTTCCCAACAGGACAAGCATAAAAGCAAATATAAAACAACATGTACATATAAAAGCATACGACGAAGATCTGAACTGAAGCAGAATAACAGAGGAATGTTATGAACATGGCAGGATCTTATAGAGTTTAACTTAAAGGAATGGGAGCGATATGGGAATGGTGTGGCTGCTAATATCCACATTATGTTTCTCCTGTTCTGAGTAAGGTTAAAGATATAGATAATAAGGCCAATGACTGGTCCAGACATCTAGGACCCCTAGGAAGATGTGTTCACACTCCAACCCCAGTCTCATGGGCCTCTACTGGACTACCGAGCCAGAAACAGACCCATGGCCCAGTCACCTCCAGAGTCGACCAGGAGAACTAGGTGAAGGGAAGATTGCGACAAATGTTCAGCGACAGCAGAAGTACAAACACACAACCACTGTCATTACTGTTCACTGTAAAATCCTTTGTGAGTGTTTGTGCATAAGCGTGCACATGCATGCACACATGTCTATATCTCAATTGTGCCTCTGCAATCCTTTATCATCCTCGCCACATTTCAATCTGCGTTAAGCCAACTCCTATTTGAGATCATTGCTCCACTTCACTCCATGCTTGGCTTCCCTCTCTGGCCATGATAGATCGCCAGTGCCCAATGGGGGAACGTTACTGTGTGAAAGGGAAAGTCCATTTCTATGTGGAGCAGCAGTACAGAGGAACTGCAGAGCAGCACAATGGGCTTTGCAGGTGTTCCAGCTCCAGTGGATCAGGGGAAAGGCTCTTAGACTCCATAGGAGGGCCCTTGGCGAGGAGGGAGAGGTGGGAGAGGACCAGAGGAATTAAGTGGGGCAACTGCCAGTTTGCAGGGTGTGTAACAATACACAACAACACACACACATCTAAAAGTTTAAAAAAATGATAAAATATAGAAGTATTAGGATGAGCAATGTTGGAGTATGGAGTATATATAGATATATACAGTGCCTTGCGAAAGTATTCGGCCCCCTTGAACTTTGCGCCCTTTTGCCACATTTCAGGCTTCAAACATAAAGATATAGTGCAGGTGCATTTATACGGAGACTTGATTACACACAGGTGGATTGTATTTATCATCATTAGTCATTTAGGTCAACATTGGATCATTCAGAGATCCTCACTGAACTTCTGGAGAGAGTTTGCTGCACTGAAAGTAAAGGGGCTGAATAATTTTGCACACCCAATTTTTCAGTTTTTGATTTGTTAAAAAAGTTTGAAATATCTAATAACTGTTAATTGAAATGGATTCCAGGTGACTACCTCATGAAGCTGGTTGAGAGAATGCCAATAGTGGGCAAAGCTGTCATCAAGGCAAAGTGTGGATACTTTGAAGAATCTCAAAAATAAAATATATTTTAATTTATTTAACACTTTTTTGGTTACTACATGATTCCATATGTGGTATTGCATAGTGTTGATGTCTTCACTATTATTCTACAATGTAGAAAATAGTAAAAATAAAGAAAAACCCTTGAATGAGTAGGTGTGTCCAAACTTTTGACTGGTAGTGTAAGTGAGTGCTGTGACAGGTAGGGTATGTGTTAACAACCCTATTCCCGTTATAGTGCACTAGTTTGACCAGAGCCCACCATGGTATAAAGTAGTGCACTAGATAGGGAATAGGGTACCATGTGGGACACACAATACTGATGCTGATCCAGGTTCTACAACCCAGTAGTATGGTGTCGAATTTAGGACAGCCTCACAGTCCCAAGAAGTTGGTGTTGATGCTGTCCTAATACGCACACCAGACATTGTGACAATTTTGTTGCTGCTGCAGGACATGTTCTTACCAGGAAGGTAGCGATGGCCACTCCTATGATGAAGCCAGCGATGACATCAGACCAGTGGTTCCGATACTCAGCCACTCTGTTGAGTCCTGTGAGGAAGGCCAGACACATCAGACCCAGGGACAGCACAGGCTTGGCTAGCCGCGTCCCTTTGGCTTTCACCGTGCACGTGATGTAACTCTGGTGAGAGGGAAGAAGAAGATGGGAATGGTTCAATGAACTTCACTGTTATTCCCTCACATTTTATAGACAACTAGATGCTTTCTCCTAGGGAATGTACATATATTTATAGTTCTTTACAAAGAAGTAGACATCCTCCCACCCTTACATTCATACCGATAGACTGCACATAGCCAAATCAGTGCTTAATCTTCCTTATACGGCATTGGTGTCATCTCTCAAACAGAGCAAATGGGACCACATACAACATATAGGAATCATAGACATCTTGAGAATACCAATACTATATTAATTCAGCAACAACAGAGTGCATCAATGCCTGCTACAGTATATATGTGTCCCCCGTGTGACTAGGGCTGTATAGAGCTGGGTCTCTATTCAAGTAAATGGTTTCTCATCTAAAGTACAGTATATCTGAGGTGGGTACAGGGCTGTCGGCGGATGTGTTGTCTCTAACTAACTGTCGCCTCTTTGCCCCCCTGCTCTACCTGAGAGGGAAAGACAAATAGACACAGATTGAGAGAGCGTAGGGTACCGGTGGAAAAGAGAGACAGACAGAAAGAAAGAAAAAGAGGGTGGTGAGGTGTGGGAGTGAGAGACAGACAGAGAGACAGACAGACAGACAGAGTGAAACACACAGAGTACACAGCTGCCCCTGTCTCAGTGCTAAATTAGGAAGCCTGTGAGTCAAGCAGAGAGAAAGTGCCCGGAGCGGTGCCTCCCCTGACCCAGCTGGGACACAGATGATAGAGGGGGACTAAACAGGCGCTGTCACTCTTCTTAATTGTTTTCATCATTCTGATATGACATGGCATGGTGACAGTGGGACTCAAAATTCTCAAACGTAACTTAAAAGTGACTGTAACATTAATTTAAACATGTTGCAAATGAGCTTAAAAGGCAATTGAATGGCCCTTAAAACGTAACTAAACAAACGGAGAGAAAACAAATGCCCATTGTCCCATTGTCATTACATGGCTGGAGAAGTAGAGGAGAGGAAACATGATTAAGAGTTTGTTTTCCCTTGTTGTAGTCCTCTGAAGTGAAGCCACACGCTTTATAACGAATCCCTCATGTCAGAGCGGCAGATGAGTAATTGTATTTTTCATTAGTGCAAACTCTACGCTCTGAGGGCACATTACCCATTGTTATCTCTCTCTATGGACTCAAAGGTTGCATGCACCCTGACCCATTTTCATTCCTTCTCTTCTCTGGGGGATAGAAAGAGATACACAACATTAGATTTTCTAAAATCTTTCTCTATCTCACTCTGCGTTAGTTTATGACATCTCTCCATGACATGAGTTGACGTCAAGTAAAAAAAAAAAAGCACTGTTCCAAAGGCAGAAAATGCACTATAAAAGTTTGCCATTTTAAATCAGAGATTTTGTATTGATTTCCGCTGGGTTAATGATAGCAGTGATATAGCATGATGATCATCGTCACGGTTGATGAACCACTGCTTTACGAGACAGTTGTTCCTTCCTGCAGGATAACAAACTACGATGAATACCATCACCACCTTCACCACCATCACCACCTCACCATATCTCCCCATGCAGAAAGAACCTGATTAAAAACAGTTAAACCCAATGATAAGCTCTTCTGTGTGTAAAATGAAATCCCAGTAAATCCCCCAAAAGGCGATAGTGGTTCAGTCTTACTGCTGATTGACCTTAACATTTGGAATGGTCTGGCCCATTATGTGGTGATTCACTGTATCCCTAGAGCTTTCATTAAAACAGTGACTATACTGTGGCCAGGGCAGTGGTGGTGTGTGTGTGAAGGGAAACTTTCTCCCACTCAGGTCAAGGGCATTGCTCACAGTCCTTCCCAGGGGCCATGGGTTCTAAGTTGTTAAAAACGTATACATTTCACACATGACGACACTCTTACTATGTCCCTCCAAAAATGTCCTCCGAGGCAGTAATCCAATCTACCCAATGGGTGAGGTCAACTTGATTTCAACCATCTAATAGCCTTACAGAATGCTTTACACAGGGGTTGAAGCTCCGACCTACATTTTCAATTTAATGTCACATATTAAGTGACATTTGTACTGTCACTAATCAAGGATTGTCAGTTAAATGGGAGTGGGACACTATAAATATATTCTGAAGAAGTGAAGAAGAGTGACAATGTCCTTTACTGACAACCTTTCAAAGATCAATCTTTCCCACAGAGTTAGCATGCTGTCATAATCTACTGACTGACTGGATATACTGTCAAACCCATCCTGTATATAGGTCTTAAGGTTTTAAAACCACAATCTGTACATTTTGCACATAAAGATAAAGTCAAATTACTTCATTCATTATATTTGGTTGTGCATACCATCAAAGAGTGGACTGCCATTGAATATCTTTGGACTGCCTTTCAATGAGAACATACCATTCTCAGCCATAATGAACTAGGTAAGCCTATAATACAGTACAGTATACAACAATCACATTGTCTCATTCAGATTATCCCATACAACAGATTCTAGATGATGTTCACAAGCCAAGCATTTGATCCTGCTATGGGCTCATTACCAGCAGCCTGTAATAATGCTCCAGACAATGAGGGAATAACAGGAGTAATCACCAATCTCCATAGTGCTGCTTTACAGTAGCATGCAGAAAGCTAACTTCTGTCAGGGGTTCACCTTGGGGTCATGATAGGGGCTGTACCAAATGTTTGATGTATTATAATAATTGATTTTGCTTATGTTGCATTATAGGGTCCTAGACTACCGATTAACAATATATATATTAATTATATTGTTACATTGTTATATTATTGTTATATTATATTGTTATATTATTATCTTGTTCCAGTCTTTTCTAATCTCTGCCTCTTATAAAAAAACTGTCTGAGAAATGTGTGACTGTGACATAATTGAGTCAATTGGAGGCGTACCTGTGGATGTACATTTGTAGTCAGATGTTTACATAGTTGGAGTCATTAAAACACGTTATTCAACCACTCCTGTCACGACGTCCACCAAAGTCGGTTCCTCTCCATGTTTGGGTGGCGTTCGGCGGTCGATGTCACCATCGCCGATCCACTTTTCATTTTCCATTTGTTTTGTCTTTGTATTACACACCTGGTTTCAATTCCCCAATTACTTGTTCATTATTTAACCCTCTGTTCCCCTATGTCTGGTTGTGAGTATTGTTTGTATGTAGTACGGCCCGTTAATATGGGCTCTCTTTATTGTATTATATTTGTATATTTTGAGTAAAGTATGTTTATTTATTCATATCTGCTGTCCTGCGCCTGACTCTTCTACACCAGCAGCACACAGACCACATTACAACTCCACACATTTCTTGTTAACAAACTATAGTTTTGGCAAGTCGGTTAGGACATCTACTTTGTGCATGACACAAGTAATTTTTCCAACAATTGTTACAGACAGATTATTTCACTTATAATTCACTGTATCACAATTCCAGTGGGTCAGAGGTCAACATGAAGTTTACTGTGCCTTTAAACAGCTTGGAAAATTCCAGAAAATTATGTCAGGGCTTTAGAAGCTTCTGATAGGCTAACTGACATAATTTGAGTCAATTGGAGGTGTACCTGTGGATGTTTTTCATTTTCAAGGCCTGCCTTCAAACTCAGTGCCTCTTTGCTTGGCATCATGGGAAAATCAAAAGAAATCAGCCAAGACCTCCACAAGTCTGGTTCATCCTTGGGAGCAATTTCCAAACACCTAAAGGTATCACGTTCCTCTGTACAAACAATAGTACGCAAGTATAAAAACCTTGCAGCCGTCATACCACTCATGGAGGAGACGCAAAAAGAAATCAATCCCAGAACAACAGCATAGGAGCTTGTGAAGATGCTGGAGGAAACAGGTACAAAAGTATCTATATCCACAGTAAAACGAGTCCTATATCGACATAACTTGAAACGCCTCTCAGCAAGGAAGAAGCCACTGCTCCAAAACCGCCAGAAAATAGCCAGAAACGGTTTGCAACTGGACATGGGGACAAAGATTGTACTTTTTGGAGAAATGTTCTCTGGTCTGATGAAACAAAAATAGAACAGTTTGGCCATAATGACCATCATTATGTTTGGAGGAGAAAGGGGGAGGCTTGCAAGCCGAAGAACACCACCCCAACCGTGAAGCATGGGGGTGGCAGCATCATGTTGAGGGGTGCTTTGCTGCAGGAGGAACTGGTGCACTTCACAAAATACATGGCATCATGAGGGAGGAAAATTATGTGGATATATTGAAGCAGCATCTCAAGACATCAGTCAGGAAGTCAAAGCTTGGTCGCAATTGGTCTTCCAAATGGACAATGACCCCAAGCATACTTCCAAAGCTGTGGCAAAATGGCTTAAGGACAACAAAGTCAAGGCATTGGAGTGGCCATCACAAAGTCCTTACCTCAATCCTATAGAAAATTTGTGGGCCGAACTGATAAAGGGTGTGCGAGAAAGGAGGCCACCTACAAACTTGACTCAGTTACACCAGCTCTGTCAGGAGGAATGGGCCAAAATTCACCCAACTTATTGTGGGAAGCTTGTGGAAGGCTACCCGAAACGTTCGACCCAAGTTAAACAATTTAAAGGCAATGCTACCAAATACTAATTGAGTGTATGTAAACTTCTGACCCACTGGGAATGTGATGAAAGAAATAAAAGCTGAAATAAATCATTCTCTCTACTATTATTCTGACATTTCACATTTTTTAAATAAAGTGGTGATCCTAACTGACCCACTGCAAATCTACCAAGACCTGGCCGTCCCTCTAAACTTTCAGCTCATACAAGGAGAAGACTGATCAGAGATGCAGCCAAGAGGCCCATGATCACTTTGGATGAACTGCAGAGATCTACAGCTGAGGTGGGAGACTCTGTCCATAGGACAACAATCAGTCGTATATTGCACAAATCTGGCCTTTATGGAAGAGTGGCAAGAAGAAAGCCATTTCTTAAAGATATCCATAAAAAGTGTTGTTTAAAGTTTGCCACAAGCCACCTGGGAGACACACCAAACATGTGGAAGAAGGTGCTCTGGTCAGATGAAACCAAAATGGAACTTTTTGGCAACAATGCAAAATGTTATGTTTGGCGTAAAAGCAACACATCTCATCACCCTGACACACCATCCCCACTGTCAAACATGGTGGTGGCAGCATCATGGTTTGGGCCTGCTTTTCTTCAGCAGGGACAGGGAAGATGGTTAAAATTGATGGGAAGATGGATGGAGCCAAATACAGGACCATTCTGGAAGAAAACCTGATGGAGTCTGCAAAAGACCTGAGACTGGGACGGAGATTTGTCTTCCAACAAGACAATGATCCAAAACATAAAGCAAAATCTACAATGGAATGGTTCAAAAATAAACATATCTAGGTGTTAGAATGGCCAAGTCAAAGTCCAGACCTGAATCCAATCGAGAATCTGTGGAAAGAACTGAAAACTGCTGTTCACAAATGCTCTCCATCCAACCTCACTGAGTTCGAGCTGTTTTGCAAGGAGGAATGGGAAAAAATTTCAGTCTCTCGATGTGCAAAACTGATAGAGACATACCCCAAGCGACTTACAGCTGTAATCCCAGCAAAAGGTGGCGCTACAAAGTATTAACTTAAGGGGGCTGAATAATTTTGCACGCCCAATTTTTCAGTTTTTGAATTGTTAAAAAAGTTTGAAATATCCAATAAATGTCATTCCACTTCATGATTGTGTCCCACTTGTTGTTGATTCTTCACAAAAAAATACAGTTTTAAATCTTTATGTTTGAAGCCTGAAATGTGGCAAAAGGTCGCAAAGTTCAAGGGGGCCGAATACTTTCGCAAGGCACTGTAGCTAGCTAGCTAAACATTATACAATGGGTGGGTCTAATCCTGGATGCTGATTGGTTAAAACTGCATTCCAGCCTGTGTCTATTCCACAAGTTACCACTGGCTAAAGCTATGATGTTGAAATGCATATTTACTCTGTTCCATCTCACTGCGCAATCCACTGCCTCATCAGCCCAGCCAGGCAATTTATGAACTTGATCACCACTATAAAAAGGCATCTAGACATTATCTCCCATTTCTTTTAGACTAGCATTTGGTTTTTCAATAGCGGAGATTTGTATAAACCTTGCTGTTTGTCTCTTCGACATTTGCAACATTTCAATATTGAAATTCGATCTCAAGCTGTCCTATAGTAATGAACGTGCCGGGAGTACGGATGAGAAAGACAGGCATACAGCTTTTTTCAGCCAGTCGAAATCATGAATCAGCTGGCATCATTTTTATGGATCTATACAAAGAAATGTCAATAGCGAACAGGTAAAATGAAATGAATTGCAGCTTCAGTTTTAAGTGATTATGTTTGCTGTGTTGTTGGCGAGCTCCTCCGAACAACAGTGTCCTGATGAGAGAGCATAATTGCACATCATTAGCTCATTGTTATGGATGTATCCAAATAAAATAGCTTAAACAAACACAAATGCAGCTACTTTGCTGTTATTCTGGCTGCATTGTGACTGTAAGTTATCCGTAGTTGGCTAGCTAGCAAGGGATAAAATCGTTGCCAGCCAGTATGTCAATAGAACATTTAGAACGAACGACTGGGTCGCGTCCATAGATACAGAACAAAAAAACCTAATGATTGCGTTGCATCTCTGGCAACGGAACCGATAGAACGAACAACCAGCCGGCTTTGGTTTTCCTTTGATTTGTGTCGGGATTTTGTGGAAGGATGAAATAGTATTAATAATTTCATCAAAATAATATTTTGACAATCATTATTTGAATATGTTGGTAACCCATTGTACTAAAGTGAAATTGCCCTCGAAGCTGGTGTTTGGAGGATATATTGGCACAGGTGTTGTTAGGCCTGACATATTCCCAACTCATAATGTTATTACCCTGCATGAATCTGCTGGTAGCGAAAGCTAACCAACTAGCTGGGTTCAATGTTAGCTAGCTAGCTAACATTAGGCTATAACTAGCAATGCAAATGGCTGCCCTTAGTTTGAAGATGTAATCCGGAGACAGGTGTTTTCTTTTTTAGACTCCCCCCGCATTACTTGAAATTAATAAAAATTGAGTCAATACGTTTTCAACCCCTTTGTTATGGAAAGCCTAAATAAGTTCAGGAGTAAAAACATGCTTAACAAGTCACATAATAGGTTGCATGGACTCACGCTGTGTGCAACAAGTGTTTAACATGATTTTTAAATGACTACCCCATCTCTGTACCCCACACATACAATTATCTGCAAGGTCCCTCAGTCGAGCAGTGAAATCCAAGCACAGATTCAACCACAAAGATCAGGGAGGTTTTCAAATGGTTCGCAAAGAAAGGCACCTATTGGTTGATGGCAAAAAAAGAAGCAGACAATCAATATTCCTTTGAGCATGGTACAGTTATTAATGACACTTTGGATGGTGTATCAATACGCCCAATCACTACAAATATATAGGTGCCCTTCCTAAGTCAGTTTCCGGAGAGGAAGGATACCGCTCAGGGATTTCGAGTTTAATGGCTGTGATAGGAGAACACTGAGGATGGATTAACAACATTGTAGTTCGTCCACAATACTAACATACAGTGGTTCCTCCTTTAAAAGTAGCAGTGTACTGCGGCGCAGCTTGCATGGTGCCGCAGAATTCTATGGCACGTTATTTAAGTGTGAAGCACTGGTACCATTACAGTTTTTCTCAGTCGCTTTGGTGCATTTTACACATCATCACTAACATGTGCAAAATAATAAGTGCATTTCTCAAAAAAATTTGTACAGACTGCAATATACAATACATATGTTTCTACAGCTAGTCAGTCACTAAAAATCCATAGTACATCTTTCAAAAGTAAATATTCATGCCAATGATCATGCCAGTGTCATCAGAATGATAAGTCATTGAGTCATTGTTCACGAACAAGGTCGTCAAAATGTTTAGGCATGTTGTCAATGTAACTGTGTACTTTGACAGTATTACCTGATGTAAACTTAGGCTACAGTTTGGATGACAGTTACTGTATTGAAAATGCACAAGACTGCACTTCTATGGCATATATCAATTTCAACAGTACTATTTACATATTACTGTATGTGGGTTATTGATTGAAAGAGACTGGACAACCCAAGGGGCACAAAGGAAAAAAAACTAAATTAGAAAGACACACAGGAAACCACCCCTAAGGCACAACTTTGCCCGCAGCACTGTTGTGCTGTCTCTACACATCCAGACGTTCCTGTCTGTCGGCCCACATATTCTCATCCACATCACACCGGATATTTTCCCTTCCAATGCAACGTGGAAAGAATTTTTTGGAATGCCTTATCCCATCCTCTGCAGGCGTCTACTGTGATGTCCTCACATGCTGCATCCATTGCAGCCAGCAGGGTCATCTGTGTGTGTGGCCGACGATCGTACACCTTCCACCTCCATGCTGAAAATAACTGCTCAATTGGGTTAAGGAATGGTGAATAAGGTGGGAGGAATTCTATGAGCATCCTCGGGTGGGTCACAAACCATTGCCTTATGATGTTTGATCAATGGAAACTCACATTATCACAAATGACCACATACTTTGGCAAATCCCCTCTAAGCAGACCCCTCTCATCATCAGGGATGAGAGCCCTGTAGAGAGTCTCTAAAAAGTTGAGTAGATGCTGGGTGTTGTATCGCCCTATAAGGGGGATATGGGTTAGGACACCATGCTCCGAAATAGCAGCACACATGGCGATATTTCCTCCCCGTTGGCCTGGCAAATCCACAGTAGCTCTGTGACCGATGATATTCCGACCCCACCTTCTGCATTTGGTCAGATTGAAGCCAGCCTCATCCACGTATACAAAGTTGTGAGAGGGTTCACTTGATTCCAACTCCATTATACGCTATATCCCAGAACACACAGTTGAATTTGTTTTGGTAAAGAAGAGTGACATGAAATGTACATATATTGCATGTTCCTTCCACAGCAATGGATATGTGTGCAGTTTATGCTTACTGTACTATGTATCACTATAAAATGTTGCTGTACAGTAGTTACATAGATATATGTTTTACCTGTACATACTGGTACCGTAGCTCCTTAACTCTGTCCTCATTCCTTTGGAATGGTACACGGTACAGCTGTTTCACACTCATCTGGTTTCTATGCAGCACCCTGTCGATGGTTGAGATGCTAACCGTATGGATGTTTTCAAAGACATCGTTGTCTTCTATAATGGTCCTTTGTATTTCCCTGAGTCTCATGGCATTGTTTACTCGGACCATGGTGCAGATAGCCTCCTCCTGTTGAGGTGTGAAAAGGCGTCCTCTGCCACCGGTTTGAGGTAATCTTGCAGTCCTATGTGGGGAAATGCAGTGATGCATCGCACACTTTCTCATAGACAAAAACTATGCGAACACACATTTTACTGTAAAACATACAGGTGGGTGCATGTAAGGTGCAGTATGTATCTGTATAGAGTATATTTCTGTATGCTGTGAAATACAACTGGACTACTGTAATATGAAGCATTGTAGGAAGTATACAGTATACTGCTTATATACAGTAACAGTGCACTGTACATTGGTGGACATACCTGTTCTCTCTTCAAAATGTTTGAACTATTGAGGACACGGTTGATCTCCCAATATTCGGCTGCACCCTTCGACCCGTCTCAGCCATTGTAAGGCCATGATTGACAACATGGTCTACAATAGTGGCCCTTATGTCATCAGATATGCGGTTATGTCCTCTTCTGCTAGTTGTCAGTTGTCGGTGATCAGGCCTACCACCATCATGTCATCAGCAAAGTTGATGATGATGTTAGTGTTGTGCGTGGCCAGTACAGGAGGCGGCTAAGCACAAACCCCTGAGGGGTCCCCGTGTTGATGGTCAGTGTGGTGGATGTGTTGTTGCCTGCCTTCACCGCATGGGGGCAGCCCGTCAGGAAGCCCAGGATCCAATTGCACAGGGAGGTGTTCAGTCCCAGGGTCATGAGCTGAGTCGTCGTAATAGTTTCGGACGCTACAGACATTTATGTGAGAAGACCAATTTTTGGGATGTCTCGTGGTCTGACAAGCACCACTCTAGCTCTGCCACCGTTCACCACAGATGCGGAAGGGCATTATCAGTGGATGCGGTGGATTGAGATGCTAAAAAACATATCACTAGTGTAAACAATGTCAAATTGTCCTCTTTTTAGTTGATAAAGTCATCCCAAATGTAATCAGCTGTTTTTAAGAATGTCACTGTAATCCTAATTTTAAGACAATGTAATCAAGGCTGATTACAGTTACTTCATTTTAGTAATCGGATCACTGTCACGCCCTGACCTTAGTTCCTTTTTATGTCTCTATTTTGGTTTGGTCGGGGCGTGAGTTGGGGTGGGCATTCTATGTTGTTTTTCTATGTGTTTGGCCTGGTATGGTTCCCAATCAGAGGCAGCTGTCTTTCGTTGTCTCTGATTGAGAACTATACTTAGGTAGCCTGTTCCCACCTGGTGTTTCTGGGTAGTTGTTTCCTGTTTTGTGTTGTGTCACCTTTCAGGACTGTTTCGATTTTCGTTGTTTCACTTTGTTAGTTTGTATTTCGTGTTCAGTTATATTTAATTACATGGACACTTACCACGCTGCGTTTAGATCCGATCTTTCCTGTTCCTCAGATGAAGAAGATTGTTACAATACAACCAATCCAAAATGAAATCGAGAATCGGCTTTCTATTTCGCAACAAAGCCTCCCTCACTCACTTACCCTAGTAAAACTGACCATCCTACCAATCCTCGGCTTCTGCGATGTCATCAACACAATATAGCTTCCAATACTCTACTCAGCAAACTGGATGCAGTCTATCACAGTGCCTTATACCACCCACCACTGCGACCTGTATGCTCTAGCCGGCTGGCCCTCGCTACATATTTGTCGCCAGACCCTCTGGCTCAAGGTCAACTATAAGTCTTTGCTAGGTAAAGCTCCACCTTATCTCAGCTCACTGGTCACGATAACAACACCCACCCGTAGCACGCGCTCCAGCAGGTATATCTCACTGGTCTTCCCCAAAGCCAACACCCACTTTGGCCGCCTTTCCTTCCAGTTCTCTGCTGCCAGTGACTGGAATGAATTGCAAAAATCGCTGAAGCTGGAGGCTTATATTTCCCTCACTAATTTTAAATATCAGCTATCAGAGTAGCTAACCGATCGCTGCAGGTGTACATAGTCCATCTGTAAACAGCCCACCCAATCTACCTACCTCTTCCCCATATTGTTTTTATTAACCTTTCTGCTCTTTTGCACACCAATATCTCTACTTGCACATCACCATCTGCTCATTTACCACTCCATGTTAATCTGCTAAATTGTAATTACTTCGCTACTATGGCCTATTTATTGCCTACCTCCTCACTCCATTTGAACACACTGTATATAGACTATTTTTTTCTATTGTGTTATTGACTGTACGCCTGTTTATTCCATGTGTAACTATGTGTTGTTGTTTGTGTCGCACTGCTTTGCTTTATCTTGGCCAGGTCACAGTTGTAAATGAGAACTTGTTCTCAACTAGCCTACCTGGTTAAATAAAGGTGAAATAAATAAAAAATTAAAAAATAACATAAAAAACATGATCCCTGTTAAATGTAATCCATTACTACCCAACCCTGAACATATAATATAGCTCGGTATTAGTGTTATTTATTTTATATCGTCTTTTTTGCTCATCTTTATCAAGGGTGGCAATGATTTTGGAGGTGACTGTACATACTCCTCCAGCAGAACTCAGAGACTAGGAGAAATCCATCTATACGCATATCAGCAGCCAGAAAAAAAGACAGAACTGTTCAGAGACTTGGAGATGTCCATTTTTATGTAAATCTACCAGCCAGATAAAAAGCAAAGCTTCAGACCAAAACAATATAGAGAAAGTTGTTCTACATACTGTGTGGGTGATGGAACAAATTTGATTGACAAAAGTGAAATATCAAATGTGAAATCTTCAAACAATTCAAACATCTTACCAGCAGACGCTCTTCGACCAATGAAAGGCTGCGACTCGAAATCAGAGTCCAAAACGAAAAACAACATTTTGAGACATGACAGCCTAGACCAATCTGGCAATTGATGAACAGATTATACAGGTTTAGAGACTACCAGGAGATATTTTGCAGTGTTCTTCGCATCTAGTCTGACTCATAGCCATCAAAGAACACCAGCCCACCCAAGACCGGCATCTATTGGGCCTACTCACTAAATCCACTTCAATCATTAAGATGTTCAAAAGCCTGTCCCTCACAGAATCTTGGAATTACCCTTTCACACCTAGATGTCCCAGCGATGTCTATACAGTTCTGAAAGCCTGCTTTGTATTACTATTACTACTATATAATCCTAATATGTATTCCATAGTTATTACATGTAATTAGTGAGGAGTTGTAACAGGGACTCACTCACTCTCTCAACATGTATCTTTGGTACATAGGTTCCTACTCACCGCAAGATAGAGAGCTGCGTAGACGCTGAGAGCAGCCTCTTTGGAGGGGAAGGTTTTACGTGCACGCAGGATATCCTCCTGGTTCCCGGTGCAGGCCTCTTGGTGGCTGATGTAGCGGAGGGCGTGCTGGCAGCCCAGGGCCGTGAAGTTGGGCTTACACACCGTCAGGAAGTGGGGGGACAGGTTGCCCGTCACCACCTGGCCCGCGTTTACAAAGATGTCCACAGTGAACAGCCCGAACGTGTACACTCCTGGAGAGAGAGCGAGATATACCTGTTAGGGGCTGAACATGTACACTCCTGGAGAGAGAGAGAGAGAGAGAGAGATACCTGTTAGAGGCTGAAAATGTACATTCCTGGAGAGAGAGAGACACCTGTTAGATGCTTAACGTGTATACTCCTAGAGAGAGGGGGCCTAGATTCTGTTTATCAGTTATCATAATGTGTGGATAGATTGATGAAGTCTGCACAGGAAAGGAGGTCTAAAAGGACACTCATCACACATTATTGAAGGCACACTGAAAGGCAGAAAGATATACACTACCGTTCAAAAGTTTGGGGTCACTTAGAAATGTCCTTGTTTTTGAAAGAAAAGCAATTTTTTCCCTGAGTTTTAATGGAGACGCCTCTTCACTGTTGACGTTGAGACTGGTGTTTTGCGGGTACTATTTAATGAAGCTGCCAATTGAGGACCTGTGAAGTGGCTGTTTCTCAAACTAGACACTCTAATGTACTTGTCCTCTTGCTCAGTTGTGCACCAGGGCCTCCCACTCCTCTTTCTATTCTGGTTAGGGCCAGTTTGCGCTGTTCTGTGAAGGGAGTAGTACACAGCATTGTACGAGATCTTCAGTTTCTTGGAAATTTCTCGCATGGAATAGCCTTCATTTCTTAGAACAAGAATAGACTGACGAGTTTCAGAAAAAGTCCTTTGTTTTTGGCCATTTTGAGCCGTTAATCGAACCCACAAATGCTGATGCTCCAGATACTCAACTCGTTTAAAGGCCAGTTTTATTGCTTCTTTAATCAGGACAACAGTTTTCAGCTGTGCTACCATAATTCTAATGATCAATTCGCCTTTTAAAATGATAAACTTGGATTATCTAACACAACGTGCCATTGGAACACAGGATTAATGGTTGCTGATAATGGGCATCTGTACGCCTATGTAGATATTCCATAAAAAATCTGCCGTTTCCAGCTACAAAAGTCATTTATAACATTAACAATGTCTACACTGTATTTCAGATACATGTTATGTTATTTTAATGGACAAAAAAATGTGCTTTTCTTTCAAAAACAAGGACATTTCTAAGTGACCCCAAACTTTTGAACGGTGCTGTATATAAATATATATATATATATATATATATATATATATATATATATATATATATATATAGAGAGAGAGAGAGAGAGAGAGAGCGATTGAGCGATAACAATGGGTAATGTGCCCTCAGAGCGTAGAGTTTGCACTAATGAAAAATACAAGTACTCATCTGAGAGAAAGAGACAACGAGAGAGAGGCACAGAGACACAAAAACAGATAGGGAAAGATGTATCTTCAAACAGAGGGGGGGGGTAACAAGTGAGGAAGAGTGAGGAATAGCTTTCCCCACACTCAATCAGTAATGAAACACTGTTTTACTTGTGGAGAGAGATATTTAAATAAAAGGAGACACAGATGGTTAAATAACATGCTGTAATGAAAGTGACCTTTCTTATATTTTGAGACACCCCTGCGTGATTCCAAATGTTGTAAATATTACATTATGTCTGAAAGTTGGAGTAGAAATTACTAGTCTCTTCTCACAGATGCAAATTCCTAGCACGCTAGCAACAACCCTGTGTGCCAAACATAAGCAAACCGACATTCTCCTCACGACAGAGCTTTGTTCCTAGAATTGTGTGAGGATGCATAAAGCAGTGTGATGCTCAAACACACAGGAGTAACATCAGATCCCTTAATAAAATGATATCCTCAAAGCACATCTCCCAGCTGAACCTACCAACACACACACACACACACACACACACACACACACACACACACACACACACACACACACACACACACACACACACACACACACACACACACACACACACACCCACACACACACACAACGGAAATGTGTCACAGAGCCAAAAGACATGTGGAGACTCCACTGCCCATGACTATTGCTCTTAAACCAACATAGGCAGAGTACGTGTGTCATAGGGCTCTCCAAAGGAGAGGAGAGCCTTATAGCTCTGTCTTTCACTGAAAATCTCCACAAACAAGCCCTTGCTAGACACACAGCCAGAGACAAAGCCGGCAGGAGGACGCACTATTTGCTGCAGCAACAATGGGGAGCTTTTGCAATCACTGTCAAGACTCTGTGTTTTGGCATCTTAATGTGTCTTTCAGTTTTGAAACCCACTTAGCTGGAAGAGCAGAGAGGCAGGTCTTCGTTATTGTTGAGAGTGTCATTCTGTTTTTTCTCTGTCATATTCCAGTCACGTCAGTCTCTTCTTCTTTCCTCTTTCTTAAAGGGAATGAGGGAGCTGAGATGAGAGGAGATGCTGACAGACACATTTATACTTCAATCAGATGTATTGTTTCAACAGTGACTCACTAGATGAGCATTTGGCAGAGGATTTTAGAAGACATTAGCCTGACATTGTCCCACTTAGCAGCAAAAAAATAAGCAGGGTTGACTGTCCATGGAAATGGCTACGTTTGGCGTTTGGTTTGATGACAGAAATACGTAGCTAGCGAAACTAATTCCTTAGCTGGCACCGTAGACGGGGCGGAAATCGTACTCTTATTAAGCAGATAAATGAAATTCAATTTGCACAGTTCAATAAAAAAGGAAAAACGTCAAAGGCTTTATCTTTTCAGTGTCATTGATCCCATTTCTTGTCATCAGTGTGTGTGTGGTCGGTGGGAGGTGAATAGGAATTCTGGGTGGGTAAAGGCTGTGTAGCCTTGAAAACTTTCATGCTGACTGAGGTTTCACTGCATCAGACTGCAGCAATAGGACAGGCTCTGGAATTTGATCAAAGGTGCAGGTGCAATGGCTCACTGACTGTCTCACACAGCATAAGCACGCACGCACACACACACTCATGCACGCACGCACGCACATACACACACACACACGTACACTATTGTTCAAAAGTTTGGGATCACTTAGAAATGTCCTTGTTTTTGAAAGAAAGAAATAACATCAAGTTGATCAGAAATACAGTGTAGACATTGTTAATGTTGTAAATGACTATTGTAGCTGAAAACAGCAGTTTTTTTATGGTATAACTATATAGGTGTACAGAGGCCCATTATCAGCAACCATCACTACTGTGTTCCAACGGCATGTTGTGTTAGATAATCCAAGTTTATCATTTTAAAAGGCTAATTGATCATTAGAAAACACTGTTGCAATTATGTTAGCACAGCTGAAAACTGTTGTCCTGATTAAAGAAGCAATAAAACTGGCCAACTTTATAAAAAGTTGAGTATCTGGAGCATCAGCAGTTGTGGGTTCTATTACACGCTCAAAATGGCCCGAAACCAAGGACTTTCTTCTGAAAGGCTATTCTTGTTCTGATTTCCATGCGAGAAATTGCCAAGAAACTGAAGATCTCGTACAACGCTGTGTACTACTCTCTTCACAGAACAGCACAAACTGGCTCTAACCAGAATAGAAAGAGTGGGAGGCCCCGGTGCATAACTGAGCAAGAGGACAAGTACATTAGGTGCGGCAGGTAGCCTAGTGGTTAGAGCGTTGGACTAGTAACCGCAAGGTTGCAAGATTGAATCCCTGAGCCGACAAGGTAAAAATTTGTCGTTCTGCCCCTGAACAAGGCAGTTAACCCCCCAAGGCCGTCATTGAAAATAAGAATTTGTTCTTAACTGAGTTGCCTAGTAAAATAACAAACCAATTTTTTTTAGTGTCTAGTTTGAGAAACAGATACCTCACAAGAACTCAACTGAAAGCTTCATTAAATAGTACACGCAAAATACCAGTCTCAACGTCAACAGTGAAGAGGCGACTCCAGGATGCTGGCCTTCTAGAATAAGTTGAAAAGAAAAAGCCATATCTCAGACTGACCAATAAAAATAAAAGATTAAGATGGGCAAAAGAACAAAGATACTGGACAGAGGAACTCTGCCTAGAAGACCAGTCGCCTCTTCACTGTTGATGTTGAGACTGGTGTTTTGCGGGTACTATTTAATGAAGCTGCCAGTTGAGGACTTGTTAGGAATTATTCCGAGACTGACTGTTTAAAGATGATTATATAGAGCTTGGCTGTGATATAAACCTGCACAGGCTCTAAAGACCACTATTGCCTACCCCTGGAGACCGTTAGTAGTATAGTAATATTTATTGGGATCCACAAGGCAGCGGCTACTCTTCCTGGGGTCCAAATAGGAAACAAAACAACAAATAAAACACATAATATACCTTTTTTTTATCACTTTGGTACTATTTCCACAAGTATGTGGTAAAATGTCACAACTCTTAATACAAAACTCAAAACAGATCATCAAAAAGGATGTTTTTCAACATGTTTTGCACATTTTCAATTGACTAGGTACAACACACAAAACCACACTTTTTCACTAAACCTAATCAGCATTTCATCTAGAAATACCTTTCATATAAAGTAGTTTCACTGATTCTCTTCTCATTAAATACATTTGACCATCACTTAATCCAATTGCACTTAATTCTTAATCACTTAACCGTTTGGTAAACCTATAGATTTTAAACTGGCTTGTCTACTATATACAGATGATTTTGAGAACTAAAGAAATAAAAGGTGTGTTTGTAAAGTATAAACATCTAAATTAAATGTATGATACATGATAACCATACATAATGAAACCTCATTTTTGCTAACTGATTTCACATAGTGGTAACCACAATTGGTCACCACATAAAAGGGGTGTGTGAACACCTGCCATTTCTTTCAACACAGAGAAGGATAGACAGCAAGGGAGGGGAAGAAATCAAAGAACTGGTGGACAAGGGGCCTGTCACAGAGGTGGGCATGGGCCCCGTCAAAGAGGTCAAAGAGGAGGCCATGGGCCTCGTCAAAGAGGTGGGCATGGGCCCCGTCAAAGAGGTCAAAGAGGAGGCCATGGGCCTCGTCAAAGAGGTCAAAGAGGTGGGCATGGGCCCATCAAAGAGGTCAAAGAGGAGGCCATGGGCCTCGACAAAGAGGTCAAAGAGGTGGGCATGGGCCTGTCAAAGAGGTCAAAGAGGAGGCCATGGGCCTCGTCAAAGAGGTGGGCATGGGCCCGTCAAAGAGGTCAAAGAGGTGGGCATGGTCCCCGTCAAAGAGGTGGGCATGGGCCCCGTCAAAGAGTTCAAAGAGGTGGGCATGGGCCCCGTCAAAGAGGTGGGCTTGGGTCCCGTCAAACAGGTGGACATCAGAGAGAGGGGGGCAGATGGCAGGGAACTGTTGTGTCTAATGAAGTCCGGGCCATCGTCGTTGACCATGTGGTAAACAGAGGCCTTACCATGGCAGAGGCTGCCAGATCACCCCAATCTGAAAAGATCAACTGTCAATTCGATCATGATAATATTGACAGTATACTCTGTTCTACCCTCAGAATTGACAGAAGACCACATGGTGATGGCCGTGGCATGTGCTGACCGACCAGTAGGAGTGGGCAGTGGTGCAATGGTGAGGGCCAGGAATGACATATGGCTGTCCAAAACAAAGCAGGCTATTGAGGAGAACGATGACATCTTTGCCAATGTGGCTTCCATCAGCCTACCAACAATCGCCCGCCTTTTGAAGAGACACCTGGTGCCTTTTGAGAGAAACGGCGACCAGGTGAAACAACTGCAGGCTGAGTATGTTCAGGTACAGCACTTTATACAGTATTACTGTTACTATTTGATGCATATGCTACTTTTGTACTATCACAAGTATATAAAAACATTAATATAAGATTTACATAAGTATTCAGACCATTTTTCTCAGTACTTTGTTGAAGCACCTTTGGCAGCGATTACAGCCTCAAGTTGAAAATCCTACAATGTGATTTTCTGGATTTTTTTTTCTAATTTTGTCTGTCATAGTTGAAGTGTACCTATGATGAAAATTACAGGCCTCTCTCATCTTTTTAAGTGGGAGAACTTGCACAATTGGTGGCTGACTAAATACTTTTTTGCCCCACTGTATAGATAAATACATATTGTTTTATAATATATTTTCCTGTATTATTTCCCGCACACCCTACCACCCCTAATTGGAGTAAACTAATAAACAATAACACTTAGGCTTCTACTTCCAGCTTATACATACTATATACATTTTATGGACACAACCTATTTTACAATAGTTATATTTAGTTTGTTTTCAGACCTGGCCTTCCTCTATTTCTGATGTCCATCCAGTTTGATTTATATTTTCCATATTTTTTAACTGTGCTATTTCACAAAAGTTGTGAACCTATATACATTTTAAAGACACAGTATATTTTACATTTGTTATCTTGTTGTTATTAGTCCCACCCTTCAGCTCCATTCAACCCCTCCCGTTTATCTCTTAACACCATCCATAATAGATTTCTATTTGCCATATATTTTTCAAACATGCTGTGTTGCTTCACAAAAGTTCTGAACCTTTCTATTCTCATAGTTTATACAGATTGTAAATTAAAGAAAACATTTTTCGATAAAAGTATTATTATATTATTGATCGATTGACTATGACTTTTCAAATCTCCCAGTATTGCTATCTGTAGCGTTAGCTCCAGGTAAATGTTGTATTTCTTCAGCCATTCCTGGACCTGTGACCAAAAAACAAGCTACACATGGACAGTACCAAAATGGTTGCAAGAATTTAGTATAACAATTTAAATTGAAAAATTCTAAGTTTTGAATGTGGCATCATTTTGTGTGTCAATTCATAAACCATGTGCCATGGACTTGGTACATCAAAAATCTATTCTCAACTATTTTGCAATCTATATGGCACTGCTGTCAATTATTTGGTCCTTAAATGAAACTGGTATATATTTTTATGTAGCACAATTTCCTTTAATGCAATTTAGGTCTTTAAGACAGACAAGTTCCTTACTTTTCCCCCCTTCCACTTGCCTCTCATTTTTGCGGAAATGCTGCAATTAGTTGGTTGCAATTTTGGGTAGAGCAGACATTTTCATATTTGAATTATGTGCAAGTGTGACATAACTCTACTAGTCCTATTTATGATATAATTTACAAAGATTAAACTTTTTTTATTTTTTTATTATGTTTGAATTTAACCACAATATTTGTTATATTATTTATTCTGTCTTTTCTAGTGGATTAAACTGAAATTGCAACCAACTTTCTATGGCTTCTTTAAAAATAACGGTATTTTGGAGATAATTTTCAAATAACCGAAAGTGCGCGATTGTAATCTGAAAAAGGCCATTCTTGAACATGACAATCTCACTAATTTGCTAGAGAACCAGTTCGGATTTAAGTATAACATTTGTATGACTGACTGCTTTAATGAGAGGTCTAATGCTTAAATATTTAATCATTTCTGCCATCCAAATTCATATTCATTATATAAATAGGCCCTTTTAATTTTGTCTGACTTGCCATTCCAAATAAAATATAATATTTTTGCTCATTTAATTTAAGGCCGCTAGGTATAGGCAAAACTATAAGCAAATAGGTCAACTGTGATAAAACTAAAGAGTCAATCAGTGTTTTTTCTACAAATAGAGAGGTATTTTTCTTTCCATGGTAGCAAAATCTTATCAATTTTTGCTAACTTTCTATTAAAATGTATTGGAGTGAAATCATTTCTTTCTTTTGGGACATGTATACCGAATATGTCCACATCCCCGTCAGATTATGTTATTGGTAAACTACACGGTAATGTAAAAGCTGTATTTTTAGAGAATCCAATACGTAATATAGTACACTTATCATAATTTGGTTTTAATGCAGAGAGGTTAGAAAAAGTATCTAGATCCTCTACGAGGCTGTGGAGGGATTCTAATTCTGGTTTTAAAAGAAAACATCAATCATCAGCGCACAATGACACCTTTGTTTTTAAGCCATGGATTTCTAATCCCTTAATGTTATTATTGGATCTGATTTTAACAGCTAACATTTTGATGGCAATAATAAATATATATGCCGATAGTGGACAACCTTGTTTTACTCCTCTTGACAGTTTAAAACTTTCTGATATGTAGCCATTATTTATTATGTTACACCGAGGGTTATTATACATAACTTTAACCCGTTTTATAAGAGATTCCCCAAAATTGAAATATTCCAGGCATTTATATGTATAAACTTGTCGTACTTTATCAAAGGCCTTTTCAAAGTCAGATTTGAATACCAGGCCTGGTTTCCCAGAACTTTCAGTGTTTTATTGTCTACACTTGTCTTATATTATGTCTAATGTGCATTATGTCCATGTAAAAAACCTGCCTGATTAGGATGAATAATATCCAACAATAACTTTTTAATTCTATGCGCTAAGCATTTAGCTAGACTTTTTGCATCACAACACTGAAGTGTAAGAAGCCTCCAATTTTTTTATGGATTGGATCTTTATATTTACCACTTGGATCCTGTTTCAGTAATAACTCATGTTGAGTATACCATTTATATAGGAGTGGTTAAAACATGCTAATAACAGTCCTCTGAGTATATCAAAATAAAGTTTGGTATACCTCCACTGGTATGCAATCCAGCCCTGGATTTTTCCCTGACTTAAAGGCTTTAATTGCATCAAGAATTTCCTCCTGTGTAATTTGGCCTTCACATGAGTCTTTCTGTACCGATGTTAATTTTATATTATGATTGTATGAAAAAATGCATACAATCAGCTATGGTTACTGTAGATAGAGGAGACTGAAACAAAAACATATGCTTAAAGTACTTTACTTCCTCTTTCAACATATCGTTTGGTATATCATGGGTGACTTCATCATTTGTAACAAGTTTCAGTAAATTATTTTTGGTAGCATTTCTATGTTGAATATTAAAAAAGAATGGTGCATTTTTCCCCATATTACTCTGAGCCTCTGTGGTACAGTTTTTATTGCTATCTATCTGTACTGTTAGTGCATTTCCTTTGGTAATATGGACTATTTTGACCTAAATTGCTTTTGTTTTATAGATGAGTACTGATTGCATGGCCTCTAAAGGCACATTTAAAAGTGTGCCATACAATAATGGGATCTGCTATACCTATGTCATGTCGGAAAAAGTCAGTTATAATTTCTTCTGTCCTAGTTAAAAACAATTTATAATCCAGTAGGCTTAGATTACACTTCCAATATCCTTGCCCACCTGGAAATTCTGTAAGAGAAATATGTATGCCAATTATGTGATGGTCCGACCGCATTCTGTCCCCTACCAACATTCTTTTTTTAACTTTTGGTGCCAGAGAGAATAACATAAGAAAGTAATCAAGCTTGATTGAGCCTCCACCATGTACAGTGGGGCAAAAAAGTATTTAGTCAGCCACCAATTGTGCAAGTTCTCCCACTTAAGAAGATGAGAGAGGCCTGTAATTTTCATCATAGGTATACTTCAACTGTGACAGACAAAATGAGAAAAAAATCCAGAAAATCACATTGTAGGATTTTTAATGAATTTATTTGCAAATTATGGTGGAAAATAAGTATTTGGTCAATAACAAAAGTGTATCTCAATACTTTGTTATATACCCTTTGTTGGCAATGACAGAGGTCAAACATTTTCTGTAAATCTTCACAAGGTTTTCACACACTGTTGCTGGTATTTCGAGGGAGATTATCAGTGGTCTTGTATGTCTTCTATTTCCTAATAATTGCTCCCACAGTTGATTTCTTCAAACCAAGCTGCTTACCTATTACAGATTCAGTCTTCCCAGCCTAGTGCAGGTCTACAATTTTGTTTCTGGTGTCCTTTGACAGCTCTTTGGTCTTGGCCATAGTGAAGTTTGGAGTGTGACTGTTTGAGGTTGTGAACAGGTGTCTTTTATACTGATAACAAGTTCAAACAGGTGGCAGTAATACAGGTAACGAGTGGAGGACAGAGGAGCCTCTTAAAGAAGAAGTTACATGTCTGTGAGAGCCAGAAATCTTGCTTGTTTGTAGGTGACCAAATACTTATTTTCCACCATAATTTGCAAATAAATTCATAAAAAATCCTACAATGTGATTGTTTTTCTCATTTTGTCTGTCATAGTTAAAGTGTACCTAGGATGAAAATTACAGGCTTCTCTCATCTGTTTAAGTGGGAGGACTTGCACAATTGGTGGCTGACTAAATACTTTTTTGCCCCACTGTAGCTATAACATGATATTTGCATTGCTACTATTCAAACCTCCAATTTTCCCCATTATTCTACCTGCCCTCCCCATCCCGCGTTGGGCTGTCATCCCAGTGACCGGCAGACCACCCCTGACCCCCTGGATCCCATGGCCCTCAAGAGACCAGGACCCATATACAAACTGCTTATCTTAACTTCCATAAATAACAACAAATATTTGTAATAGTGTAGTTAGTTTCAATCCCTTTCCCCCACAAACAGCCATAAACTCAGATGCTCAACAGTATCCCAGAGCCCAAATCAAGAAAGGCCTTGATTTACGAATGCATATACAGTTGCAGCTGTATGAGAAGGCATGTAAAATTTAGCAAAAATGGGGAGATTTTATTAAAATTGTCAGGTACCCTGAAACACACGTGGTCCCCCGTTGTGACCATATTCCCAAGCATCTCTGAGCAGTCAGACCTTTGATGATTTTGTGCCACGAGGGCCACAATAACATGCCCCCTCTCAGAATGTCAGAGTGTGACCCCCTCCCCATGGGTTACTGCAGCTAGTGTTGCCAGCACTGCCTAGGTGGGGGCACCCCACCAGAATCTCCACCGGCTAGATACAAGGTCGTCAAGGTTCTCATTGGCAGTTTTGAGAATTTCCTTGTATATTATGCTCTCCCATCAGGGGGCTTTGGCTTCACAGGACCAACCCTGCCAGGCAGGCTCAGAATCTTGATGGGGCAGTGCTGCTTTAGTTGGTCTCTGACCACATTCATCTTTTTCATTTGGCTGCGTATAGGCTACTTACAGTAGGCCCATAAGACAGATAAGGACTTCTCCTTAGTGTAGGGGTCTCTCAGGTGGGTGTCCAGGGTACTGTACAGGGTTGGGGACCATTCCATCATGATAGGACAGTAAATAAATATATATTAACATTTTATTTTAAAATTTATATTCCATATCTGCACAAAACTGAAAGCTCTCTCTCATAACCCCTGCTCACAAACACACATGGGCTCTGCAACCCCTATCATTTTTCACTCACTTAACTCCACACTTTTACAACAAAAAAAAAACACCCCGCCTTCCATCACAATAAATGCGCACATACCCACATACTCTGTCTTCTATGTCCTCTGTGTTTTATTTCTTCCATGTTGATTGAGTACTTTTGTGTCCCAGTTCCTTATTTAGTTAATTATCTTTTCTTCTAATGCTGTCTTATCAATTTATAAAATACTATAAATGGAAAGTCTAAAACAAATTATTTTCCAACATTACCTATCTGGAATGGTATAGTGCAGTTGTAGTTTATTTCCTTAACAATTGTTTTATTTTATTGCTTTTCTATATATATTTTTTATTACAATCCCTACCATGGATAGTATTGGGTGTTCCATTATTTGACTCCTCTATGGGAACATTGTAATATTTAGAATAGCCATGGGTAGTCTTTGTGTCTCTGAACATTTGGTTGTCAATATACAGTTTATCGACTACGAGAGGTACACATTTCCCTTTGAATCTATTTTCCTTGAAGATTGGATACAGAACTTTGCGCAGTTCTGCAATTTCCTTCGGGAACTGATCATTCAAGCCTATTTTCGTGCAAGTCTTTTACCCAGGTTTTTAACCATTATTTTATCTTTAAAGAAAACCAATTTGCCAACGATTGGGCGTTCATACCTCTGCCCTCTCTAACCTGAAACGGTGTACACGTTCCAGTTTGATTTTGTCGACAGCTTCGTGTGGGATCTGAAAGCGCTGTAAGGAGGAACTCCCTAACTACACCCTCAGAAACTTCTCGTTCCTTCTCTTGGATACCAGTAAGTACCACTTTTTCTCTCATGGATCTAGTCTTTATGTCAAGTAAGGCTTCTCTCAGAAAGAAGTTCTCCTTTTTAAGTTCATTAACATCGGTTTCAATCTTATTGACTGCCTCTTTTACTGTAGCTTGTTTGTATCTTTCTCCAATGTCGCAGCTTTTTCATCACTCATCTCGAGGCTTGGCTTCAACTCCTTTATATCCTTACTGACTAATTCAAGGAAGAAAGTTATGACCCATCAGTTTGTGAAGTGCTAATATTTAGTCTAACTTACTGATATTGAATATTTAGTTTTTATCTTGAGGTGATCTACACTGCTGTGTTCAGTCCGCCATCTTTTTCCCCCCAAACATAATTTGCTTCTTCTTGCATTGTTTGCTATTGGATTAACTGGTAGTTAAAATGACTAATTATTTTGTTTGGTGATTAAACCAATGTTCTCATTACATTTCACAATAAACATATACTTTGAATCAACGATTGTGTGGTGAGAGATGTTTACGATCCAAATGAATGCACAATGACAGGTTTTGTTGGAAAGTGTGACCAGTTTGGAGTTCTGTACTAAGAGTTGTGAAAATGTATCACATGTTCCTGCTCGCACAAGCCAAGGCTCGTGCAAGGCCACCCACCTTCATGATACAACACATAATAGAGTGTAAATTACAAAATATATCAAAATGGCTGTATCTTCACAGTCCCTTTGTGTTGTTAGGTGTTTTTTGAATCAGGTTTTTAGCTTGGGTTACCTGGGGTGGCAAAGAGTTCCATATATTCATGGCTCTATTTAAAACTGTGCGACTCCCAGCCTGTGTTCTGGTTCTGGGGCCTGTGAAGAGATCATTTCCTGCATGTCTTGTGTGGTACAGATGAGTGTCTGAACTGTGTGCCAACTGCTTGAACATCAACACCTCGCACAAAGACCAATACTGATGCAGTGAGAAATAATACGTTGGATTTCTCCAAACAGAAGTGGCTTATTTGTGAAGTTATTATATGCACTACAAAGTCTTCCTTTGTGTAACAGTATGTCTTAAGGAGTTCGCTAACAAGTGCACATCAACGCTCCACTTTGATCCTTCAAAACTGGGTGAGACAACAACAGCAGTGTCTCTCCAGGCTGCCTTTCATCTCGCTGGGCATTTATACTCCTAACACCCCTCCATCTAGCTTCCAATAGAAGGGTGCACGCTAAATAGCTTATCCTTTCACAATCAAGGTTCATGAGAGGGTGGAGAAATGCAAAGACTTCAAATCAGGTGAAAAAGTAAGATTAAGAGTTAAGAACGAGCTTGTTGTCATGACCTTCAGGCATGTTCAAAATGGATTTTCCCACAGAGCATTGCAAAGTGAGTCATTATCATTGGAACTCTAAATAAAACAGAGAGATGGGATGGAAGACGGCAGGTCGTGAGATGACTAGTGAGATGACTCGCACACACACATACACACACGCACCCACACACACACCTGTGTTTCTCATATCTCTATAATATGAACTGACTAAACAAATCATGGACAGGGTAGAGATGAGAAAAGAGACAGAATCTAAGAGCAGTCAATCAGAAAGTAATCTTCCACAGCACGATAGCTATAGTACATGAGATAAAACAATGTTATATTTCCGTGATACAGTACCTCTATCTTACATTTGTAAGTACATGTAATCTCTTTGTAAAACATGCACTGGGCTGGAGAAGTGCACCATCATGCTCTGCAGACAGGTGTCTTTGACCTGTGTTGACATTATCACCTTCCCACTGCAGTCTGCCAGGGAGGCTTCGTTGAAAGTCGTATCCCTATCTGATCCAAAATGATAATGTCTTTAAAACATCTGACACGAATCCCTTGCTCTAGGTACCTCCGTCATCCATACCTCTACAGCAGGTGGCTGTGGTAGCTACTGCTGGCTACTGGGGCAGACATAATCTGCAGAACTAATTGTTACACCAACATAACACTAAAGGGCTATTGTCGGACAGTCTAACAAAAGCAAAGTTGGCCGGTTAGACTGAGTTATCCATTTAACATCCTATATGATATTTACAGTTGACATCGGAAGTTTGCATACACCTTAGCCAAATATATTCAAACTCAGTTTTTCGCAATTCCTGACATTTAATCCTAGTAAATACCTTGTCTTAGGTCAGTTAGGATCACCACTTTATTTTAAGAATGTGAAATGTCAGAATAATAGTAGAGAGTGATTTATTTCAGCTTATATTTCTTTCATCACATTCCCAGTGGGTCAGAAGTTTACCTACACTCAATTAGTATCTGATGTCTTGAGATGTTGCTTCAATATATACACATAATATTCCTTCCACGTGATGCCATCTATTTTGTGAAGTACACCAGTCCCTCCTGCAGCAAAGCGCCTCCACAACATGATGCCTCCACCCCCGTGCTTCACGGTTGGGATGGTTTTCTTTGGCTTGCAAGCCTCCCCCTTTTTCCTCCAAACATAACGATGGTCATTATGGCCAAACAGTTCTGTTTTTTTTTCATCAGACCAGAGGACATTTCTTCAAAATGTACGATCTTTGTCCCCATGTGCAGTTACAAACCGTGGTCTGGCTTTTTTATGTCGGTTTTGGAGCAGTGGCTTCTTCCTTGCTGAGAGGCCTTTCAGATTAGGTCGGTATAAGACTTGTTTTACTGTGGATATATATACTTTGTACCTGTTTCCTCCAGTATCTTCACAAGGTCCTTTGCTGTTGTTCTGGGATTGATTTGCACTTTTCGCACCAAAGTACGTTCATCTCTAGGAGACAGAACTCGTCTCCTTCCTGAGTGGTTTGATGGCTGCGTGGTCCCATGATGTTTATACTTGCATACTATTGCTTGTACAGATGAACATGGTACCTTCAGGCGTTTGGAAATTGCTCCCAAGGATGAATCAGACTTGTGGAGGTCTACAATTTTTTTCTGGGGTCTTGGCTGATTTATTTTGACTTTCCCATGATGTCAAACAAAGAGGCACTGAGTTTGACGGTAGGCCTTGAAATACATCCACAGGTACACCTCCAATTAACTCAAATGATGTCAATTAGCCTGTCAGAAGCTTCTAAAGCCATGACATAATTTTCTGGAATTTTCCAAGCTGTTTAAAGGCACAGTCGGCTTAGTGTATGTAAACTTCTGAGCTACTGGAATTGTGATACAGTGAATGATAAGTTAAATAATCTGTCTGTAAACAATTGTTGGAAAAATGACTTGTGTCATGCACAAAGTAGATGTCCTAACTGATTTGTCAAAACTATAGTTTGTTAATAAGAAATGTGTGGAGTGGTTGAAAAACAAGATTTAATGACACCAACCTAAGAGTATGTAAACTTCAGACTTCAACTGTAGATGTAATTTAGAGAAACATTAATTCATACATATTGTATATAGTGAGTAAAGGGAGGTTTAGCTGCGACTGAAAGCTTATAACATTAAGGAATTGTTACAGTGAGAGGAATTGTGGTGTAAATTGAATATTTAACAGGAAAGAGTGAGAGAGGGAGGAGTATTCCCTTGGGGATCAGGGTGATAATCCTCTTGGTTTCTGTAGTCTTATCTAAAATAGGAACGTTTACGTGAGAGCATAGGCGAGGAGACTACATACAGTACTGTACCATTCCTTTCCAAAGGATCCCATTCTTTCCCCTCAGGGTACGTGCCAGTGTGCATTTCTGTACGAGGAGACACTGGACATAAGGAGCTAGTTTTCAAGGACAAGACAGAGAGAATTTCATATATGCAATATGTGTCAACAAGCAGAGGCTTTTATCCGAAGTACAACCTTGTCATTGCACAATTGCCAACTGAACCACAAAGTTGGCTAATGTTTCGATAATATTTACTTTGTATGACGTACCCAGAAAGCGAAAGGTCCTGCGCACCAGAGGGTTGAGGTAGCAGCAGTCTCCTGTCAGCATGGTCTTCTCCTGACTGTCCAGCTCTTTGGACGAGTATTGTATCAAGAACAGGACGGTCTCTGAGATCATGATCTAGAAAAGAAAGGGGAACAGATAAGACAAACGGATGATAAACAAATGAGTATATTCTTCTAAGTGTTGAATTAAGAATCAAATATGATTTAGTCGGTAAATCCATCCATACTGTAACTCCCAACACACACACACACACGCACAGACGCACATACAAACACACAAACACAACAAAACAGCATCATAATCTCTCTGATAGACTATGTACACTTCTCAATGGCTGACATCTGCAAAGCACCAGTGGTATTAACAGAAAACATATTGAAGGAGAGGAGGGCTCTACTCAAGGCACTTCTAATTACTGAGAGAAGAGAACACACTTGTTTGTGTGCGTCTGTGTATGTGCTTGGGCGTGCGTGCATGCACGTGTCTTGGTGTTTCTGTGTGTGCGTGAGTGCATGTGAGTGGTGAAAAAGGTGAGCAGAAAGTGAATTCCTATTTAAAGCCAGAACTTGACACAGTACACTTGATTATCAACAGAATTCCAACCCATCGGGTGTTGTCAGTTATACAAAATACCCCTAATTCAACACTGATGATCTAGAGTGGGTGTAATAATATGATTCCAACACTGTTAAAAACAAAAACAAATGATAGCATGTATGTTTCATTGGTGGAATTTACAGTATAGCTTAAAGGCATAAAGATAATTCCTGTCGATGCCTGGTTCTTCAATCCATGGGTTGGGATGAGAGGTTATTCTAAAAAAGTGATATCCTTGAGCTGTTAACATTTACAGAGGAGTAAAACTGTATAATTATAATCACATTTGCAGTTGCCATTGGTGACAGACGGTGAGGAGGGGGAGAGCAGAGAGAGAGAGAGAGAGAGAAAGAGAAGAGGAAGCCAGAGAGGGAGAGAAGAGGAAGCCAGAGAGAGAGAGAAGAGGAAGCTAGAGAGCGAGAGGGGGAGAGAAGAGGAAGCCAGAGAGAGAGAGAGAGAGCAGAGAGAGAGGGAGAGAAGAGGAAGCCAGAGAGAGGGAGAGAAGAGGAAGCCAGAAAGAGGGAGAGAAGAGGAAGCCAGAGAGAGAGAGATCTAAACTCATTAAATACTGTAGATGGTAGGGATATGCATCTTTCCCTTTCAAGATGATTTGATACGTATCTAGGTGCATGGGCTCCAATAGGATACAGGAAAGATATGTTTTAGTTTGAAACAATTTGGTGCAATTCCATTTGATTAGAGAGCAAATCGATGCGATTTGGTTCAATGCGATACGATACTATTTGAGGCATTAACATTTGTTGCATAAACACATACATTTTCATTCTAAATTCAAATCTACTACTGATGGAGCTCATGAGCTTGGCCTCTCTGAGCTGGTTCTGATGTATGATGCATGTCTATGGTATAATTAGGCACCTGAGCTGAGCCATAAGAGAAAATGGGCATCTACCACCCCATTATGTGATTGGGGGGGGGGGGCAGCAATGTTTTCTTTTTGTCCACCCACTTTTGATCTGAAATCACCCACTAATACATTTCATATTTTTACAGATTAAAACTGTTTGAGCTAGTACTCTACCAATATTTGTCAGTGACATTGCTAATGAATATCTAGCACAACTTTGGATTTCACCCCATCTCAAAATTTAGAGTACAGTCGTGGCCAAAGGTTTTGAGAATGACACAAATGTTAATTTTCATCAAGTCTGCCGCAATTTGCATATACTCCAAAATGTTATGAAGAGTGATCAGATGAATTGCAATTAATTGCAAAGTTCCTCTTTGCCATGCAAATGAACTGAATCCCCAAAAATGCATGTCCACTGCATTTCAGCCCTGCCACAAAAAGACCAGCTGACATCATGTCAGTGATTCTCCTGTTAACACAGGTGTGAGTGTTGGCTGGAGATCACTCTGTCATGATGATTGAGTTCGAATAACAGACTGGAAGCTTCAAAAGAAGGGTGGTGCTTGGAATCATTGTTCTTCCTCTGTCAACCATGGTTACCTGCAAGGAAACACGTGCCATCATGATTGCTTTGCACAAAATGGGCTTCATGGGCAAGGATATTGCTGTCAGTAAGATTGCACCTAAATCAACCATTTATCGGTTCATCAAGCACTTCAGCGAGAGCGGTTCAATTGTTGTGAAAAAAGCTTCAGGGCACCCAAGAAAGTCCAGCAAGCACCAGGAACGTCTCCTAAATTTGATTCAGCTGCGGGGTCGGGACACCACCAGTACAGAGCTTGCTCAGGAATGGCAGCAGGCAGGTGTGAGTGCATCTGGCCTGGTGGCCTGGTGTCAAGAATGGCAGCAAAGAAGCCACTTCTCTCCAGGAAAAACATCAGGGACAGACTGATATTCTTCAAAAGGTACAGGGATTGGACTTCTGAGGACTGGGGTAAAGTCATTTTCTCTGATGAATCCCCTTTCCGATTGTTTGGGGCATCCGTAAAAAAGCTTGTCCGAAGAAGACAAGGTGAGTGCTACCATCAGTCCTGTGTCATGCCAACAGTAAAGCATCCTGGGACCATTCATGTGTGGGGTTGCTTCTCAGCCAAGGTTGTGGGCTCACTCACAATTTTGCCTAAGAATCAGCAGGTATAGCCAGATTATATTTGTGTCTTGCAGGTTTCTTTGGCTAATAAAAGCACAATTTTCAACAGTACATCTGATATTGATAACCTAGCAAATTACATTGTTTGTCAATCAACAAATAACTAACTAACTATTTTAACCTTACAGTTACGAACCAGCTCGTAACAAAGAGGGAGTCAAAGAGATAATGAAATTACAAACATTTTTATTAAATAAAGTCAATTATATTTCTTTCCCAAGATTGAATAGCAGTCAGACGTCCTTTGTCCTCGTCTTGTCGTGTCCCGTGTATTTATATATATATATATATATTTTCTTTGCATATCTTTTATATATATTTTTTTCAAAAAATCTCAACTTCAAAACACTCTCCTGCAACCCGCCTCAACAATTAAAAAAAAAAAGTATTACTCACCTCAAATCTGAAATTATGGCACATTTAGAGCAAATTATGAGCCAATGTATGTATGATCCGAAAATGTGGTTCGAGGCGCCGTATGGACGGTGAAACGCAATTGGGAATTTGTGTTTATACAGGACGTCCCGCTCTCACCTACCGTCAACCAATCATATCAATAAAGGAGCTACATTTGGAGCTACATTTACATTTGGCTTCCAGCGCTAAACAGGCGGGAGACTCCGGCAGCGCAGGAGAGGAGAAAGGCTCTGGCAGCGCTGGAGAGGCAAGGCGCACTGTAGGCCTGATGCGTGGTGCTGGCACTGGTGGTACTGGGCTGAGGACACGCACAGGAAGCCTGGTGTGTGGAGGTGGTACTGGGTAGACCGGACCGTGCAGGCGCACTGAAGCTCTTGAGCACCGAGCCTGCCCAACCTGATTAAATACTCCCGGTCGCTCTGCCAGTGCGGCGAGGTGGAATAGCCCGCACTGGGCTATGCAGGCAAACCGGGGACACCGTGCGCAAGGCTGGTGCCATGTAAGCCGGCCCAAGGAGACGCACTGGGGACCAGATGCATAGAGCCGGCTTCATGACATTTGGCTCGACACTCACTCTAGCCCGGCCGATACGCGGAGCTGGAATATACCGCACCGGGCTATGCACCCGCACTGGAAACACCGTGCGCACCACAGCATAACACGGTGCCTGCCCGGTCTCTCTAGCCCCCCGGTAACCACAGGAAGTTGGCGTAGGTCTCCTACCTAGCGTCGCCATACTCCCTGTGAGCCCCCCCCCAAGTAATTTTTGGGGCTGACTCCCGGGCTTCCTTGCCAACCGTGTTCCCTCATATCGCCGGCTCCTCTCTCCGGCTGCCTCTGCTCTCCTCGCTGCCTCCACCTGTTCCCATGGAAGGTGATCCCTTCCCGCCAGGATCGCCTCCCATGTGTAGCAACCCTTGCCATCCAATATATCGTCCCATGTCCAATCCTCATTGCGCTGCTGTTGCCTGTTGTCACGCCGCTTGGTCCTGTTGTGGTGGGTGATTCTGTCACGGTTTTCTATAGGTGAAGAGTCAGACCAAAATGCAGCGTGGCTATTGCTATCCATGTTTAATGAAAACTGAAGAAAACACGAATCAATACGAAAAAACAATACACGAAAACCCAAACAGCCTAATACTGGTGCAAACTAACACACTACAGACATAAGGACAGGAACAGGAACAATCACCCACAAAACCCAACACCAAACAGGCTACCTAAATATGGTTCCCAATCAGAGACAATGACTAACACCTGCCTCTGATTGAGAACCATATCAGGCCAAACACAGAAACAGACAAACTAGACACACAACATAGAATGCCCACTCAGATCACACCCTGACCAAACAAAACATATAAACATACAAAGCAAACTATGGTCAGGGTGTGACAGAAATCCACAATAGAAGCTAGCCAGAAGTTAGCCAGAAGGAGCAAACATTAATTATTCTGGAGCTAGCCAGCTGAAGAGTTCCATCAGCCACTCCTGGGCTACAATCACCTATCCGAACCCGGAGCCCCAAGGGGCCTATCACAACTGGACTACCGACGTTATCTGCCCGTGGGAGTTATCCAACTGGCCCCTCCGTCGCAACGTTACCAGAACGCCCATCTGCGGCCCGCTAATCGTTAGCTGTCTTATCGGCTTCTATCTGAATAGGTCACTACAACTATATCTATTTTGCCAATTGGATTGGTCCCCTCTACCACACGGAACCCCACAGATCTACCGACGGAAACGCACAAGGTGGCTAAAAACAGACCTCCCCTGTCTTCTGCTAGCTTGCTACCCATGGCCCGGCTATCTTTCTGAATCACCATGACCCCAACCAACCTCACTACTCACTGGACCCTTATGATCACTCGGCTAAGCATGCCTCTCCTTAATGTCAATATGCCTTGTTCATTGCTGTTCTGGTTAGTGTTTATTGACTTATTTCACTGTAGAGCCTCGAGCCCTGCTCATTATACCTTATCCAACCTTTCAGTTCCACCACCCACACATGCGATGACATCACCTGGTTTCAATGATGTTTCAATGCCTAGGTTTACCTCCACTGTATTCACATCCTACCATACCTTTGTCTGTACATTATACCTTGAAGCTATTTTATCGCCCCCAGAAACCTCCTTTTATTCTCTGTTCCTCTGGTGATGTAGAGGTGAATCCAGGCCCTGCAGTCCCTAGCTCCACTCCTATACCCCAGGCGCTCTCTTTTGATGACTTCTGTAACCGTAATAGCCTTGGTTTCATGCATGTTAACATTAGAAGCCTCCACCCTAAGTTTGTTTTATTCACTGCTTTAGCACACTCTGCCAACCCGGATGTCCTAGCCGTGTTTGAACCCTGGCTTAGGAAGACCACCAAAAACTCTGAAATCTCCATCCCTAACGACAATATTTTCAGACAAGATAGAATGGCCAAAGGGGGCGGTGTTGCAATCTACTGTAGAGAGAGCCTGCAGAGTTCTGTCCTACTATCCAGGTCTGTATCCAAACAATTTGAACTTCTACTTTGAAAAATCCACCTCTCTAAAAACAAGTCTCTCACCGTTGCCGCCTGCTATAGACCACCCTCTGAACCCAGCAGTGCTCTGGACACCATATGTGAACTGATTGCCCCCCATCTATCTTCAGAGCTCGTGCTGCTAGGTGACCTAAACTGGAACATGCTTAACACCCCAGCCATCCTACAATTTATGCTTGATGCCCTCAATCTCACACAAATGATCAATGAACCTACCAGGTACCACCCCAACGCCGTAAACACGGGCACCCTCATAGATATCATCCTAACCAACTTGCCCTCTAAATACACCTCTGCTGTTTTCAACCAAGATCTCAGCGATCACTGCCTCATTGCCTGCATCCGTAATGGGTCAGCGGTCAAGCAACCTCCACTCATCACTGTCAAACGCTCCCTGAAACACTTTAGCGAGAAGGCCTTTCTACTCCACCTGGCCCGGGTATCCTGGAAGGATATTGACCTCATCCCGTCAGTAGAGGATGCCTGGTTATTTTTTTAAATGCCTTCCTCACCATCTTAAATAAGCATGCCCCATTCAAGAAATTTAGAACCAGGAACAGATATAGCCCTTGGTTCTGCATTAGCATCGAACAGCCCCCTGTGATATGCAATAACAATTTACACAGGCAGTTAGAAAAGCCAAGGCTAGCTTTATCAAGCAGAAAATTGCTTCCTGCAACACAAACTAAAAAAAGTTCTGGTACACCGTAAAGTCCATGGAGAATAAGAACACCTCCCAGCTGCCCACTGCACTGATGATAGGAAACTCTGTCACCACCGATAAATCCACTACAATTGAGAATTTCAATAAGCATTTCTCTGCGGCTAGCCATGCTTTCCATCTGGCTACCCCTACCCCGGTCAACAGCACTGTACCCCCCACAGCAACTCTCCCAAGCCTTCCCCATTTCTCCATCTCCCAAATCCAGTCAGCTGATGTTCTGAAAGAGCTGCCAAATCTGGACCCCTACAAATCAGCCGGGCTAGACAATCTGGACCCTTTCATTCTAAAAATTATTTTCAGAAATTGTTACAACCCCTATTACTAGCCTGTTCAACCTCTCATTCGTGTCGTCTGAGATTCCCAATGATTGGAAAGCAGCTGCGGTCATCCCCCTCTTCAAAGGGGGGACACTCTTGACCCAAACTGCTACAGACCTATATCTATCCTAGCCTGCCTTTCAAAGGTCTTCGAAAGCCAAGTCAACAAACAGATTACCGACCATTTCGAATCCCACCGCACCTTCTACGCTATGCAATCTGGTTTCAGAGCTGGTCATGGGTGCCCCTCAGCCACGCTCAAGGTTCTAAACAATATCTTAACCGCCATCGATAAGAAACAATACTGTGCAGCCGTATTCATTGACCTGGCCAAGGGTTTCGACTCTGTCAATCACCACATCCTCATCGGCAGACTCGATTGGTTTGGTTTCTCAAATGATTGCCTCGCCTGGTTCACCAACTACTTCTCTGACAGAGTTCAGTGTGTCAAATTAGAGGAACTGTTGTCCGGGCCTTTGGCAGTCTCCATGGCGGTGCTACAGGGTTCAATTCTTGGGCCGACTCTCTACTCTGTATACATCAATGATGTCGCTTTTGCTGCTGGTGAGTCTCTGATCCACCTCTACGCAGACGACACCATTCTGTATACTTCTGGCCCTTCTTTGGACACTGTGTTAACAACCCTCCAGACGAGCTTCAATGCCATACAAATCTCCTTCCGTGGCCTCCAACTACTCTTAAATACAAGTAAAACCAAATGCATGCTCTTCAACTGATCACTACCTGCCCGCACATCAAGTAATCACTACTCTGGACGGTTCTGACTTAGAATATGTAGACAACTACAAATACCTAGGTGTCTGGTTAGACTGTAAACTCAAAATCAAATCAAATCAAATCAAATTTTATTTGTCACATACACATGGTTAGCAGATGTTAATGCGAGTGTAGCGAAATGCTTGTGCTTCTAGTTCCGACAATGCAGTAATAACCAACAAGTAATCTAACTAACAATTCCTAATATACTGTCTTATACACAGTGTAAGGGGATAAAGAATATGTACATAAGGATATATGAGTGAGTGATGGTACAGAGCAGCATAGGCAAGATACAGTAGATGGTATCGAGTACAGTATATACATGTGAGATGAATATGTAAACAAAGTGGCATAGTTAAAGTGGCTAGTGATACATGTATTACATAAGGATGCAGTCGATGATATAGAGTACAGTATATAGGTATGCATATGAGATGAATAATGTAGGGTAAGTAACATTATATAAGGTAGCATTGTTTAAAGTGGCTAGTGATATATTTACAACATTTCCCATCAATTCCCATTATTAAAGTGGCTGGAGTTGAGTCAGTGTCAGTGTGTAGGCAGCAGCCACTCAATGTTAGTGGTGGCTGTTTAACAGTCTGATGGCCTTGAGATAGAAGCTGTTTTTCAGTCTCTCGGTCCCAGCTTTGATGCACCTGTACTGACCTCGCCTTCTGGATGATAGCGGGGTGAACAGGCAGTGGCTCGGGTGGTAGATGTCCTTGATGATCTTTATGGCCTTCCTGTAACATCGGGTGGTGTAGGTGTCCTGGAGGGCAGGTAGTTTGCCCCGATGATGCGTTGTGCAGACCTCACTACCCTCTGGAGAGCCTTACGGTTGAGGGCGGAGCAGTTGCCGTACCAGGCGGTGATACAGCCCGCCAGGATGCTCTCGATTGTGCCTCTGTAGAAGTTTGTGAGTGCTTTTGGTGACAAGCCGAATTTCTTCAGCCTCCTGAGGTTGAAGAGGCGCTGCTGCGCCTTCTTCACGATGCTGTCTGTGTGAGTGGACCAATTCAGTTTGTCTGTGATGTGTATGCCGAGGAACTTAAAACTTGCTACTCTCTCCACTACTGTTCCATCGATGTGGATAGGGGGTGTTCCCTCTGCTGTTTCCTGAAGTCCACAATCATCTCCTTAGTTTTGTTGACGTTGAGTGTGAGGTTATTTTCCTGACACCACACTCCGAGGGCCCTCACCTCCTCCCTGTAGGCCGTCTCGTCGTTGTTGGTAATCAAGCCTACCACTGTTGTGTCGTCCGCAAACTTGATGATTGAGTTGGAGGCGTGCATGGCCACGCAGTCGTGGGTGAACAGGGAGTACAGGAGAGGGCTCAGAACGCACCCTTGTGGGGCCCCAGTGTTGAGGATCAGCGGGGAGGAGATGTTGTTACCTACCCTCACCACCTGGGGGCGGCCCGTCAGGAAGTCCAGTACCCAATTGCACAGGGCGGGGTCGAGACCCAGGGTCTCGAGCTTGATGACGAGCTTGGAGGGTACTATGGTGTTGAATGCCGAGCTGTAGTCGATGAACAGCATTCTCACATAGGTATTCCTCTTGTCCAGATGGGTTAGGGCAGTGTGCAGTGTGGTTGAGATTGCATCGTCTGTGGACCTATTTGAGCGGTAAGAAAATTGGAGTGGGTCTAGGGAGTCAGGTAGGGTGGAGGTGATATGGTCCTTGACTAGTCTCTCAAAGCACTTCATGATGACGGAAGTGAGTGCTACGGGGCGACTCTCCTTCCAGACTCACATCAAACATCTCCAATCCAAAATGAAATCCAGAATTGGCTACCTATTTCGCAAAAAAGCATCCTTCACTCATGCTGCCAAACATACCCTCGTAAAACTGACCATCCTACCGATCCTCGACTTCGGCGATGTCATTTACAAAATAGCCTCCAATACCCTACTCAATAAATTGGATGCAGTCTATCACAGTGCCATCCGTTTTGTCACCAAAGCCCCATATACTACCCACCACTGCGACCTGTACGCTCTCATTGGCTGGACCTTGCTTCATACTCGTCGCCAAACCCACAGGCTCCAGGTCATCTACAAGACCCTGCTAGGTAAAGTCCCCCCTTATCTCAGCTCGCTGGTCAACATAGCAGCACCCACATGTAGCACGCACTCCAGCAGGTATATCTCTCTGGTCACCCCCAAAACCAATTCTTCCTTTGGCCGCCTCTCCTTCCAGTTCTCTGCTGCCAATGATTGGAATGAACTACAAAAATCTCTGGGAAACACTTATCTCCCTCACTAGCTTTAAGCACCAGCTGTTAGAGCAGCTCACAGATCACTGCACCTGTAGATAGCCCATCTATAATATAGCTTACCTCTTCCCCTACTGTATTTATTTATTTATATATTTTGCTCCTTTGCACCCCATTATTTCTATTTCTACTTCGCACATTCTTCCACTGCAAATCTACCATTCCAGTATTTTACTTGCTATATTGTATTTACTTCGCCACCATGGCCTTTTTTTGCCTTTACCTCCCTTATCTCACCTCATTTGCTCACATCGTATATAGACTTATTTTTCTACTGTATTATTGACTGTATGTTTGTTTTACTCTATGTGTAACTCTGTGTTGTTGTATGTGTCTAACTGCTTTGCTTTATCTTGGCCAGGTCGCAAGTGTAAATGAGAACTTCTTCTCAACTTGCCTACCTGAAAGGTAAAGGTGAAATAAAAAAATAAAATAAAAAATAAAGCCTAATATGCACAAGTCATTTAACAAAGATCTGAATCATGTAGGTGACTCGCAGATGTGCAAGATCAGATATAGGCCTACCTCTCGTTGGTCAGCGCACAAAGTTGCGCACAGCATGCAGTTTGAATAAGCTCAGCATGCAAAATGACGATTAGATCAAAGATTGTCAACACAGTTACATGCTCCGTTTGTCACTGAAGGAGAGGACGCATCAGTTGTCACAAAAGATGAGAAGCATTTTCAGAAACGAAGTAGGAAAGTAATATGAGCAAAACATTTTAGTGAACTGGCGATTCGTAACATTTGAATCAATTTTCTGACATATGCCCCCAGGTGGTGAGGGTAGGTAACAACATCTCCTCCCCGCTGATCCTCAACACTGGGATCTTTGCGGGCTATACTCAGCTTTGTCTCAGGATGGTAAGTTGGTGGTTGAAGATATCCCTCCAGTGGTGTGGGGGCTGTGCTTTGGCAAAGTGGGTGGGGTTATATCCTTCCTGTTTGGCCCTGTCCGGGGGTGTCCTCGGGTGGGGCCACAGTGTCTCCTGACCCCTCCTGTCTCAGCCTCCAGTATTTATGCTGCAGTAGTTTATGTGTCGGGGGGCTGGGGTCAGTTTGTTATATCTGGAGTACTTCTCCTGTCCAATTCGGTGTCCTGTGTGAATCTAAGTGTGCGTTCTCTAATTCTCTCCTTCTCTCTCTCGGAGGACCTGAGCCCTAGGACCATGCCCCAGGACTACCTGACATGATGACTCCTTGCTGTCCCCAGTCCACCTGGCCGTGCTGCTGCTCCAGTTTCAACTGACCTGAGCCCTAGGACCATGCCCCAGGACTACTTGACATGATGACTCCTTGCTGTCCCCAGTCCACCTGGCCGTGCTGCTGCTCCAGTTTCAACTGTTCTGCCTTATTATTATTCGACCATGCTGGTCATTTATGAACATTTGAACATCTTGGCCATGTTCTGTTATAATCTCTACCCGGCACAGCCAGAAGAGGACTGGCCACCCCACATAGCCTGGTTCCTCTCTAGGTTTCTTCCTAGGTTTTGGCTTTTCTAGGGAGTTTTTCCTAGCCACCGTGCTTCTACACCTGCATTGCTTGCTGTTTGGGGTTTTAGGCTGGGTTTCTGTACAGCACTTTGAGATATCAGCTGATGTACGAAGGGCTATATAAATAAATTTCATTTGATTTGATTTGATTTGGGGCCCCACAAGGATGCGTTCTGAGCCCTCTCCTGTACTCCCTGTTCACCCACGAATGCGTGGCCATGCACGCCTCCAACTCAATCATCAAGTTTGCGGACGACACAACAGTGGTAGGCTTGATTACCAACAACGACGAGACGTGCTTTGAGAGACTAGTCAAGGACCATATCACCTCCACCCTACCTGACTCCCTAGACCCACTCCAATTTGCTTACCGCTCAAATAGGTCCACAGACGATGCAATCTCAACCACACTGCACACTGCCCTAACCCATCTGGACAAGAGGAATACCTATGTGAGAATGCTGTTCATCGACTACAGCTCGGCATTCAACACCATAGTACCCTCCAAGCTCGTCATCAAGCTCGAGACCCTGGGTCTCGACCCCGCCCTGTGCAATTGGGTACTGGACTTCCTGACGGGCCGCCCCCAGGTGGTGAGGGTAGGTAACAACATCTCCTCCCCGCTGATCCTCAACACTGGGGCCCCACAAGGGTGCGTTCTGAGCCCTCTCCTGTACTCCCTGTTCACCCACGACTGCGTGGCCATGCACGCCTCCAACTCAATCATCAAGTTTGCGGACGACACAACAGTGGTAGGCTTGATTACCAACAACGACGAGACGGCCTACAGGGAGGAGGTGAGGGCCCTCGGAGTGTGGTGTCAGGAAAATAACCTCACACTCAACGTCAACAAAACTAAGGAGATGATTGTGGACTTCAGGAAACAGCAGAGGGAACACCCCCCTATCCACATCGATGGAACAGTAATGGAGAGAGTAGCAAGTTTTAAGTTCCTCGGCATACACATCACAGACAAACTGAATTGGTCCACTCACACAGACAGCATCGTGAAGAAGGCGCAGCAGCGCCTCTTCAACCTCAGGAGGCTGAAGAAATTCGGCTTGTCACCAAAAGCATGAGAGCATCCTGGCGGGCTGTATCACCGCCTGGTACGGCAACTGCTCCGCCCTCAACCGTAAGGCTCTCCAGAGGGTAGTGAGGTCTGCACAACGCATCACCGGGGGCAAACTACCTGCCCTCCAGGACACCTACACCACCCGATGTTACAGGAAGGCCATAAAGATCATCAAGGACATCAACCACCCGAGCCACTGCCTGTTCACCCCGCTATCATCCAGAAGGCGAGGTCAGTACAGGTGCATCAAAGCTGGGACCGAGAGACTGAAAAACAGCTTCTATCTCAAGGCCATCAGACTGTTAAACAGCCACCACTAACATTGAGTGGCTGCTGCCAACACACTGACACTGACTCAACTCCAGCCACATTAATAATGGGAATTGATGGGAAATGATGTAAATATATCACTAGCCACTTTAAACAATGCTACCTTATATAATGTTACTTACCCTACATTATTCGTCTCATATGCATACGTATATACTGTACTCTATATCATCTACTGCATCTTTATGTAATACATGTATCACTAGCCACTTTAACTATGCCACTTTGTTTACATACTCATCTCATATGTATATACTGTACTCGATACCATCTACTGTATCTTGCCTATGCTGCTCTGTACCATCACTCAGTCATATATCCTTATGTACATATTCTTTATCCCCTTACACTGTGTATAAGTCAGTAGTTTAGGAATTGTTAGTTAGATTACTTGTTGGTTATTACTGCATTGTCGAAACTAGAATCACAAGCATTTCGCTACACTCGCATTAACATCTGCTAACCATGTGTATGTGACAAATAAAATTTGATTTGATTTGATTTGCATAGATATATACATTTGGATATATTTTGGGTTCCGCAGACACACATATCTTAAACATTTGAACAGGGGATAATGCATATCAGTAAATTGTTAGATCCCTAGTAGATGGGTTTGCAGTGTTTGGTTTGCTATCATTGTAGTCCTATTTAAAAATGTATAAATTGGGAACATCACTTTTTAAATAGATATAAATACATTTCCAGTCTGTTTCGGTAGACTTCCAGCCATTGTGCTACTGCTAATTAGCAATGGACCGGAAAACTACACTACCTTCAAACTGCACACAGAGACATAAAAATGGAATCCATGAATTTATCTGACTTTAGGTAAGTAGAAAAAGTGCTTGATTTCAAAAATCTCGCACTGTCCCTTTAAATCTGCGACCTTGTGACTCCAAAGACCACACACGCACGTTCGCACGCAGACACGCACACACACAGGTTCCCAGGTTGCTGTTTCTGCTTCACTGGCCACACAGATGCAGCAGGACCTGTCAGGGATCCCAGGACTGAATGGGCCGCCGGGCCGCCAGGGAGTGAAAGGGTTCAACACCGGAGCTTAGGGTTGTACTGTTTCCCCCCTAGCACAGGTGCTGCTGCCATGAGTGATTTATTTAACACTACTCTGGTGCAGGAAGAGAGTGAGGGAGAGAGAGAGGGACAGAGAAAAAGAAAGAAAGAAAGAAAGAAAGAAAGAAAGAAAGAAAGAAAGAAAGAAAGAAAGAAAGAAAGAAAGAAAGAAAGAAAGAAAGAAAGAAAGAAAGAAAGAAAGAAAGAAAAAAAAAAGAAAGAAAGAGGAGTAAGGTCCCAGTTGAGAATACAGTGATAAAGAGCCTTCATCCTCCTGCTCCTCCTCCTCCTCTCAGGGGAACAAAACGGCCCAGGGTATTACTGAGGCCTAGCACTACCAGAATCGGTTACATCTAGGTAACACACATTGTACTGCTCTCGAGGCCAACTCCGCCACCGAATCAACATTCTTTATGTGCTTCACTGTGTCATGTTTATTTTGTTTGCTTCAAAATATCTCTTTAAGGGTATATAGTAAAGAATCTGATTAATGAGGACAGAAAATACTATGCTACAGCAGCATAGCTATTTCATTGACTATACTACACAGTATTATTACTACACTGTAATCCTTGTGACCTGAACTGCTGTCAACGAGACCTGGGTTGAAATACATGTATTTGTTATTTAAATACATTTTTCTGTGTATTTGAGTCTTTTGAAATTCAAGGCCCAAAGCAAGTACTTTAACTTGAGTATTTGAATGTTTGTTTTGTAAAAAAAATTAAAATACTTATTTCAAATACTATTTTCAAATACATGGGTTAAATGCATTGGAGTGTATTTGAGTCAGTGTATTTGAGTATTTTCAAATACGTTCCAATTTTATTTCCAAATGCATTTGACTATTTAACTACTTGTTTTTTTACAAAGGTTGTCTGAATACTTGTTTTGAAATGTATTGAAAAGTAATTGAAATACCTGAAATAGTATTTGAACCCTGGTCTGATATTAACCACCTTTGGACAGTGGGATAGTTTTATCCAATGGTATTGAATCATCGCTATCTGTTATCTACTTAACAATCTGTCATCATCAAGGCAATAACATCCACTGCCTACAACAGGCATTAAAAAGCACACATTAAGTAAAAATTGTCACATCTTTGAAATAATGTAGAGTTTGGTTTGATCCTAGCATTTATTCTATTTATTCAGTCATGGCAAAATAATATTGGCACCCTTGCACTTTGTTCAAATAATGCAACATTTCTTCCAGAAAACTGTTGAAATTAAAACATATTTTGGTATCCATGTATGTATGTCTTTGGTTTGCAGTTGAACAAGACAAACAAATCTGAATAATTTACTAAATGTTAGCTTAATCCTTGTTCGAATGGTGGAGAAAGCACTTTCATCAACTGCCACATAGATTCAAGTTGACCTTCAGACGCAAAGTACGACAGTTTCAACTCGCACCATCCGTCGTCAACTCAATGAAAGGGGGTTATACGGTAGGAGACCCTTGGGGGACCCCACTGCTGAGAGAGAGACATAATAAAAGCAGACTGCAATTTGCAAAAACACACCGGAACATGAGAAAATCATTCTGGGAGAATGTCCTGTGGACAGATGAGAACAAATTAGAGCTTTTTAGTAAAGCACACCATCTCTATGTTTAAAGAAAACAAAATGATGCTTTCAAAGAAAATGACACCTTCCCTACAGTCAAACATGGAGGAGGTTCCGTGATGTTTTGGGGTTACTCTGCTGCCTCTGACACTGGGTGCCTTGAACGTGTGCATGGCATCATGAAATCAGGAGAATACCAAAGCATTTTGGAGCGCAATGTCAGACCCAGTGTCAGAAATCTGGATCTCTGTTGAAAGGTCATGGGTCTTCCAGCAGGACAATGACCCCAAACAAACTTCAAAAAGCACCCAGGAATGATTCAAGATAAAACGCTGGACTTTTCTGAAGTGGCCAGCAAAAAGACTAGATTTAAATCCCATTGAAAACTTGTGGAGAGATCTGAAAACAGCAGTTGGGAGAAGGCACCCTTTAAATCTGGGAGAACTGGAGGAGTTTGCACAAGAAGTGTGGTCCAAACTGCCAGTACAGAGGTTCAGGAAGCTCATCGATGGCTATAGAAAGCGTTTGATCACAGTTATTTTGACAAAAGGCTGTGCTACCAAATATTAAGTCTAGCATGTCAATAATTTTGTGAATGCCATTTTGATTTATTTTCTGATTAAATGGATATACTAAAAACAAAGGTTCTGTAATATTAACAGTGAAATAAAGAATTGTGGATATTAAGTACTTTGGTCAATTTCAATTTATTTTGGGGGAAAATTGTGAGTTACTTGAAAAAATATTTTTGGTCATGACTGTACTTACTGTCCTGTTTATGGCTGTTACGGTGACCGTATTACCGCCTCGCGGGCGGTCACGAGTCATGACGGCAGGCGATTCCACGTGATCGTTTAGTCACGGTAATTAGGCCTTTCCAAGCTCTGATGCTGCTGATGGTCATTGGTAGTCTACCAAACTTGCTAACTGCCTGGTACTCCGGACTCTATTGTTCCTCTAATCACTCTGACATCACTGCAAATGTAACCAAAAATCTAATCAAACACTTCATGAGAGCCTATGAGCTCATGTTGCGCAACATTTATATAGGATAGGCAATTGTGTGAGAAAACAGAGTGATGGCCTCTATTAAAAAGAGCAGGATCCTATAAGCTTTCTATGGGCTAGGCCTACTATATTTATTTCTCAACTTTCCTAATATTAAGAACATTGCTTCTCTTTACAACAGGAGTATAAAAATGAACCACATGAAAAGCGTCCTCTGTTCACTATTTAAGGGCATAGAAGACATGTCTTTTTTTCGGGCCCCTGTTTTGAGACAGGTGCATGATAACGGTCAATTCTAAATCAAAACAAATCTCACACATTTTTATTTAATATGTGTAAATACAAGATTAAATCAAGAACAGTGACAATATTAGCCTATTACTTGTGAATGATATATTATCACTTGTGAATGATACCCAAATCATAGTCGCACACATCATGTAGCCGAGCCCATAGACACATCACTAGGGATGAGCCCCCTGCCATCCAGAACCTCTATACCAGGCGGGGTCAGAGGAAGGCCTATTGTCAAAGATTCCAGCCACCCAAGTCACAGACTGTTCTCCCTGCTACTGAAATGGAAAGTGGTACCAGAGGGCCAAGTCTGGGACCAAAAGGCTCCCAAACAGCTTCAACCCCCAAGCCATAATACTGCTTAACAGTTAATCGAGTGGCAAGCCTGACTATTTGCATTGACCCCCTTTTTACTTGCATTGGCTGTCTTTCACCAGCTCTATGAACACTCACTGGACTCACACTATAACATATATTCCACTGCCACTCCTACACACACACATACACACACACACACACACACACACACACTACATGCACCGCTCACACACACAAAACACACATGCATATTGACGCCACACATACACTCACACGTAGACACACCTTCACACTCTTTCACACTTCCCAAACACTGCTGCTACTCTGTTTATTTTCTATCCTGATTGACAAGTCACTTTTACTCCTACCTACATGTATACATTACCTCAACTACCTCGTAACCCTGCACATTGACTCGGAACTGGTACTCCTTACATATAATCTTGATATTGTTATTTTATTGTGTTACTATTTCCTTTAAAAAAAATCAAATGTTTCTTACTTTTTAACTCTGCATTGTTGTGAAAGGGCTTGTAAGTAAGCATTTCACAGTAAAGTTTACACCTGTTGTATTCGGCGCATGTTATTTTATTTGATTTCTTTGCTAAGCATTGGAAGCCTGGCCTGGCCTGAAAACATCCCTGGTCTTTGTGGGTGAATCTGTGCTTGAAATTCACTGCTTGACGGAGGGACCTTACAGATAATTGCATGTGTGGGGTACAGAGATCAGGAAGTCATTATAAAATGAATGTGGAAAAAGTCAAGGGGTGTGAATACTTTCTGAAGGCACTGCACATACCACTTATAACTTATAGGGGACTTAGTATGTAGTACATATACCTGGCTGATAGAACTGAAACCAGACATTATGTTGTAGAGCAGCTTATCTTCATTTACTGATAATTCTCTGAGTTAAATTGGCTTCATGCTAAGATATGACACAAACTGCATTGCTCACCCTGTCACAATCACAATACCACTTCTAATTCCATAACCACAGTGCCTATAGCTTAAATTACAGTCAAAAGCAATTCCAGTATGTTACAGCATCTAAGTAATATGAGGACAGCAGTTCAACTAGTTAGTGTGGCTGTCTGTGTCTACTTAGACTGACATTACTAAGCGGTTTTATGGCGTTTTGCTCAGCTGGCGTTCTACGTTTTGCTGATGTGATGTGAATGTATTTATTTCCTGGTTGGTGTCCGGCCTGGTCCTGAATCGATACTGTCTTTAACACTATCAAACTGACCCTTGTGCTGTGTGTGTGTGTGTGTGTGTGTGTGTGTGTGTGTGTGTGTGTGTGTGTGTGTGTGTGTGTGTGTGTGTGTGTGTGTGTGTGTGTGTGTGTGTGTGTGTGTGTGCGCGCGTGCGTGCGCTACCATTGATGTGGAATCCAATACTAACATTGCCCCATGCTGATGCAGAGGTGTATGTACTGTAGTCTAACACACACACACAAACACACACACAGCTGTGAGCTGAGATGCAGATGGGTAACGGTCACTTTGCTACCCCGTCCCAGTAACATCACTTAGCATCGCATCACCTTGGCGTGGGAGCGCGACCGCCACGGCCTAACAGGCCACCCACGTCTCCATCTAGACTTCCTTCTCAGCGCTAACACACACACACACACACATAAACAAACACACACACACTACTGTTCCCTTAGCGACTTCGGCCATTTGTCCCAGTTTCCCTGTGACTTCTAAAGCCTGTCAGGTCCAGGGTGAAAGGAGAGCAAAATGGTGTTTGTTTAACCAGCCTTCTCTCTGATGGCTTAAGAGGCCAGTATGACTCAATATGTCTTCATGTAGACCTGAAGTAGTACACCCGGTGTGACCAATTTGTCCATTGTATCCTAATACGTTTGGCACTGAGAGGCTAAGTCACTGGCTGGACAAAGGATATTTGCAGTTGTCCATGCAGTCAGTCAGGCAGTCAGACAGGCAGACTTCGAGGCAGCCATCAGTCCAACTGTATTCCATATTGATGAGCCAGATCCATCACATTGGAGGTTATTAGTGAGGGTTATTGAAGTGTTTCATATGAGGAATTTATATATACTCTGAATATTAATCCTTTGAAAGTTAGCGAGCTAGCTGTGGGTGTTGTTGCTCCTTGCTCTTGGGCTAAGTCCCCTCCCCCATCCCTCTCTTTCTCTCTCTCATTACTTTTTAAGCACCTCACCACCACACATCACCACCACACAATGATATCTCATAGCCCTAAGCTAAACCATTGTGTGCCCTGAAATGCTAATCACATGTTCTTCAACGAAGATGGAGATTTGCATATTGGTCATAAATAAAAGATTGCGGTTGAGATTGAGCGTAAGTTTTTTTTAAACTACAACCAAACCCCAGGGGTTGATAGGACTTGAAGCAGAACAGAATCACTGATCGGCTTTGGAAGAAAAATGAGAATGATTTATTTATTTTCAGTGGCCAACAGCCAACCTACATACTATGATACTCATCAATCCACCATCAAACTGAAATTATGAGCTATGAGGAAGGAGATACCATTGCCCTACATACCAAATACGCGGAACTCAAAGCATTCAATGCGGGCTAAATCAACAACTAGAACAGTAGTACTCTCTTTGAATTAGAAAAATTTGAGCAGATTTTGAGCATAAATTGCAGAATGTGTCAATCAGACGGTAGGAATAAGCACAAGGCAGACTGCACTGTATCTCTACCTTACATTACTCATGCTGTCTCGTTAAGTTGTGTGTCAAGAAGCGAGCACTGTTTTAAAGACATTCACCCCCCACTCAGCTATGCACTGCTAACAAACCTCACTACAAATTTCACCACTTCTATTCAAGTGGTCAGAAGTTTTGCGTAAACTGTGTCTGAGATGAAACTTTTGCAGTGTAGGGAGAATGCAGTATTTATTAGTGGCTGTGCTATCTTGTCTGTAGAAATACAGTATCTTACACTGTGTTGCACCTCTGGACACATAAGTAGAATAACAAGTACAAGTTTAATTAAAACTTAACTGCAACAGGTCGAGTAGTGCAGACATTTGTTTAATACCATGTGCACTATGTACCATGATGTAGTGTTCCAGGCTAAAGCACGACTGGATTTAAACTTACCCCAGACTTCAATAGCCAATATGCAGTGTTGGCTAAACTGCAATCAATCACTTTTCTCATCAGTTTATCCGCTGAATGTCATTACATTAGGCACTAACAATGGGTGTGTGTGTGTGTGTGTGTGTATGCGTGTGTGTGTGTGCACATGCATGTGTTGTTTTCTTTTGTTTAGAATCGACCACAATGTTCGTGGTCATGTTTTTTTTTGTCTAATTCAAAAGCGCAAACATTCTCTAATCCCATGTAAAGACATTAATCAAACATGGATTATAAACTCTTAATAGTCACATTCCAATATATGATCCACACACACCATACTCATAAATACTTATAACCTGATACTTCTAATCTAAACAATAAGAGTATTTACATCTTAATGTGGTTTACATGTCTGGCGATAATCAAACAAATTGATCATTTTAAAACGTTAATATTTCTGGGGGATTTTGATTATGTCAAATGGCAGTTGACCAATTTCTTAATTCAAAAGATCAATTTAAAGGGATATTGTATGTAGGATTATGCATGGTAGACGTAACAAATATAGCGCACTGCAACTGCCCTGCTCAATCTATGCTGTGTCCCAAAAGGCAACCTAATCCCTTTGTAGTGTACTGCTTTTTATCCCAAATGGTCCCTGGTCAAAACTAGTGCACTGCATAGGGAATAAGGTGGCAAGAAAGTCTGCAGCATATACAGTTTCAGTGTCTACCTGCTGTACATACCAATTACAATATATAGGCAACCCCACGTCTATTAAACTTCAGTACACCTTCTGCCGACCAATCAGAATCCTCTGGTTTTACTTCCACTGTAAATCCAATAAGACATTTCTGAGCAGCACATTTTAAGGAGGCAGTATCTTCTCTGCCAACACTACTTTGTAATAGATCCCCCACACACACGCACGCACACACACACGCACACGCACACGCACACGCACACACACACACACACACACACACACACACACACACACACACACACACACACACACACACACACACACTCTATGTGGCAGCAAGAGAGGTTTTCATCCAGCCTGGGATGGAACTGAATGTGTGAATCTGCTTAGGTCATCATCCGTCTTACAGACACTTTCAGTCAGTTGGCTTAGTGTGTGTGTGTTCATCACGAGTACGTGTGTGTACCTGTTACCACAAAATCCCATATTTCCGTCAGTGCTATCTCAAATAATGACTAGATTTTCAACATAGAATATATCAAAAAAACGTTTTTAGTATAATACAATTGTATATTTTAGATAACCTCAACATAAGTGAGTAGTAAGCACATCATGTTGTTCATGAGCATCACAGTTACACTACAACACTGCCATAATCATATGTCTCAACAACATCCTCCACATAACAAAGAGTAAAAAATGTCAGACAAATGGAAAATATGGCGGATGGGATCTGAAATATTTAAATGAAAGCACAATGCATCTGAATGCATTGGACTGGAGACGCCCCAAATCAAAACATAACATGAAAGAAGAGTCACTTACAACCCCACTCTATCCAACGGGGAATCCTGACAAGCAGCAACCTCTAAAATATGCCAGTGAGTCTCCAAAGTGATAACCTCTTTCAGGAATAGGGAACAACCACAGCATTGTAGGCTAGAGGGAATGTCCCCTAAGAGCATCCTGTCAATCAAATACTTGTCATCTGCAGAGGGATGAATGTCATCATGCATGGAGAACAGTGGCCAGAAACCATATTGGGTTTGGCTTGCAGAAAGAACCATCCTTCTTAATTTTCAACACTTTTCAAATAGAGAAACTTGACACCCAACACCTTATAATCAAGACTTGAGGTGATGCTCTAAAGCATTATTAAACCTTGTTATTAAATAGATGACAAATTGTGATCATTAGCCAGAGACACAATCCTTCATCAAATATCTGGGGTGGTGAGAGTCAAGCATAGGGTGCCATACTTGGGGTGGCAGGTAGCCTAGTGGTTAGAGTGTTGGGTCAGTAACCAAAAGGTTGCTATATCAAATCCCCGAGATGACAAGGCAAGAATCTGCCGTTCTGCCTGTGAACAAGGCAGTTAACTGTTCCTAGGCCGTAATTGTAAATAAGAATTTGTTCTTAACTGACTTGCCTAGTTAAATAAAGGTTACTTTTTTTAAATTAGGTATAGTCTACAGAATTATCATGGTTATACCTGATGTATTAGCCTGCATTCTGCAGTGCTTTGAAGGGGAGGGTTTCTGTCATAGAGCCTGCAATATTATCTATGGTTTCTATATTAGGTTCCTGACTTTTCTGGAAGTGTGTGGGATGCAGCATGTGGGTGTTGTTATTTGTCTATGCAAGAAAAGTCAGGTATAGGTGTCAAAAAAAGGAAGAACTCTGTGTACAGTCAGTACTAAGCATGCATATACTGTATAAAAATAACTGGACTTTAGCCATAGCCTGACCTATTACTGGAAAATCTACAGTCAGTGGTGTTTTTTAAGAAGAAAGTATCACTAGAACTATATCACCTATTGATTAAAACACTCAAACTCAACTCTGGACCTAGAAGCCAGTTCCACTGTGGTTTTTCATTGTTCCCCTCTAACCAGGGACTGATTTAGACCTGGGACACCAGATGGTGGCAATTAATTATCAGGTAGAACAGAAAACCAACAGACTCCGGCCTTTGTAAGAGTTGAATACTCCTGGACTAGAACACCCTTGCCATAGACCACAGACCTATGCAGGGTCTAAAATGGCACCCTATTCCCATGCACCACTTTACACTTGAGCCCTCTGGTCAAAACAAAAGCAGTGCACTATATAGGGAATAGGGTGACATCTGGGGGCGCACAACACTGTCTGCAAAAGTGCAGAAGCTCCATGTTGACAGCTTGAATGGAATGAGGACATAATCTCGTTAATGAAACCATAAAATAGAGCAGGACATTGCAATAAAGCCTGTCTGGCATCAAAGAGGGCATGGCCCCCAAGGTGGTATAATTGAGCCTAGGGAAACGTTAATCATATGTAGGCACCTAAATCTGTTTGAGTATTATTGCCCCCTATACATGTGTGTTGTGCCACCACTGATGTAAGACTTCTAGCCTTGTGCTGACGTTATAACTCATTTGCATGTTTCATCCAGGCCTGTATGTATCTATGAATGAATCGATCCTGATTTAAAGATACAGAGTACAGTTTTTTGAGGGCCAGTAACATGAAATAGCAGTCTGAAGCAACTTGTATAAGCTACAGTAATTGCTTGCTATGGCAAGTCGAGACAGGAATCAATTGCTGTCTGCAAGTGTTGTGATTTATATTCTAAGCACAGTCTATTTTCATCGATTGCATTATGCAAGTTCATTTCCAATCGACAAGCAAATTAAAAAAATTGTAACTGAAATTAGCCAATGAACGTTAACCTCTGGCAGATTTTTTCCCCGAAAAATGTTAACAGTATAAATCTGGAGCCTATTCAAATATACCCACAGCATAGAAATAGTGAATATAGACAAACTCACCACAAGTGTTGGGACCCCTGCCACGAGCGCATACAGTAGAGCGGGAGGGATCGCGCTGGACTCCTCCGGTCCGAGGTACGGCTTCGCGTAGGCATTGTCATAGCAGAAGAACCCTTGGACGTGCACGTTAAACGTGTCCGTGTACTCGAAGTAGTATGCCAGCATGACCGTCCCCGCCATGATCACCAGCTGAAAATAAAGCATGTTCGTCAAAGGAAGAGAAAGGAACATTTAACAATCCACTTGACTGAGGAGAGAAAGCCCCGCCACCTCTGTTTTCATTCCGCCTTCTTCGCCCCTAGCCTAGCGCAGCAGCTTGACCATAGCACCTGTCAGCCACACATTTCTCCTACTGCCACTAATGCTCGTTATAAGGCATTGCTGAATGGTGATGTTCACAGAGCCGTGTTCTGTCACCCCCGGTTGGTCACTGGAACCGGAATGAACGAGATAGAGATGAAAACGTGTGGATTGGAGGGAGCGCACGCGTGGGTCTGTGTGTTTGTGCGCAGCAGCAGCCACGCCGCTATTCACCGTGGGCAGCAAATGATGGAAAGAGGAGTGACAACGCACGCACGTTGCTGCTTTTCATCTCTCCTTTCAGCACCCGCAGTGAATGACTCTGAGCAACTTGTTGGAGCTTTAGATTCGCCTCCAAGTCATCTTCACCGCAGTCAGAGTCGTGCGTCAGCTTTAGTGCCCTTTGGAGAGATACGCACCATTCCTATTCATTTTCATTATGCGAACGCCCGCATGTGTCCTAAAGACTCAAACAACAGAACACAGTAATCAAAGCTGACGTCAACCACATCAGTCTACTCTACACTCTTGTCCATGCAGTCCAGATATCTATATTATTGTAATTTTGTTGGAAGTATTTGAAGAGATATGCAACCAACATTCATATTCAATTCGATTTTATGCACGTATTTTCCAAAGCCTCATCCATCAAATTATTAATCAAAGTTGATGTCAACGACTGTTCTGTTGTTGGAGTCTTTAGGTTCGCATAATGAAAATTAATAGGAATTGGCCAGTGTTGATTTTTTTTTTCAGGAGTTAAATTCACTCTGTAAGATTGAAATTAAGACTCAGTGTTGTAAAAGAACCCCCATTGTTGGTGTTGGAGTTGGAGTTATTCCTTTACATTGTGGTTCATAAAACAGTCCCATCAAATCCAAGCCTGTCATTATCATATTTCCCAGCATGCTCTACTGCGGGTTTATTTTTTAGGATTTATTTTCATATCTGTTTCTGCATGTACATTAGTCAATCAATCAATCTTATGCTACACAAAGATAAAGAGCAAAAATGTTTGTAAACTAATCCAATCCGTTAGTTCGATTTATTACATCCATTACTGAAATGGTTGTTCCAGTTTAAATGGGTTTAGGTATTCTCCTAACCTTGCAAGTCATTCTGAATGCGGGTTGCGGGATAATAAAAATTCCAACGATTGGATACCCTCACACTATCTGGATTCCAATAGGAATTACACATCACATCACTTTGCAATCCAGCATAAAGTGATATGCAGACCTGATGTGGCTTTTAAAACAAGAGTTTCCTAACACCGCTGAGTTGGGATAAACTAGGCTAACAAAGTCCTTATGATCAGTATGTAATGTATAGTGTAATTTTAATTATAAGATTTACCTAGGACCTTTTAAATGAAAGTTTTTAACCATGTCTGTGCCACTAACAAATACAGCCATGGGAGGAAACTCCACAATTCACAAAAAAAGTAATCCTGGGAAATATGCAAATTTGGCTTTACTCCATAAACCATTCAATTATATTTCACTCCAGAGTAGAGTGAAATACTAATTCGTTCACTCCAGTGTATTGTGAATTTCACACAGCCTGTGTACAGTTTCTATTCTGTATAGGGTTACAGAAACACTGTCTAAATGTTAACATTTTTGAAAGTGTGAAATTCACTCTGTTGAGAGTGGATGCATATACACACTGCAAAAGTGTTGAAATGAAAACTACAGCGAGTTAGTTTAACACTTCCGATTGTCTTGTGTAGTCAAGACAACCTTTTGACCAGTATTATAATGCCGTGGGATGCCGAGAAATGTATCTCTTCTGTCTATTCTATTCTATTCTATTCTACTCTATTCTATTCTACAGTCATGGCATATGAGTCAATGAGGACAAACACATCAAACACTTAGACACTCCATCTATGGTTCAAATGGTACCATTCAGTTTGGGTGTAATTACGGAAATATCTAACTATCAAAGGTACACAGAGATGGAAAGATCTTAAAAGATCCAGTTTAAAGCAGGACTATGACAGATCTGTTCTCTAGCTGTCTGTATTGTCTGGATCAAGGGAGGGAAAGGCTGTGTGCCATGGTGATTATAGTGCCATCAAGGCTCATTTATATCCTTTACCATTAATGCCAGCCTAACGCAGATTTTACAGTCTCAAAGAAACAGACATTTCTGAATGTGCTCAAACTTCGAGGCTATTTTATGGCTAAGCCTCATTGGCAAAAAATGTGGGGCCAATCTTTCATTTTTATTTACTATTTTTAAAGGGTTTAGCCTTTCCAATATTCACCCATTATTCCAGATGTACCAATGTGCATTACAGATCAGGGCTATTTTTGTCCGAATCAAACTCTCCACAGGAGGCCAGACAATATGTGCCAGGCGATTCACAGTGGCCCATTACTTGAGCCGCATCATCGCACCGCTGCCACGGATCCAATCATGCGGAAGGATCTACAAATCTGTCCAATTACTGATCGGGACAGCACATGTCAGCTCTGAGGCACTGAGGTGTCGTGTTTACGAAAAGCACCATCTGAGGGCCACAGTCCATCTGTCACTCCAGAGATGTGAGTGAAGTGTTTTTGTTCCAATGTTGATTTCCTGCTAAGTTGGGAGGTCTAAGGTCACAATAAATCGTGTATAAAATGGGGTAAAGACAGAGTAGGACGTTTAGTTGTTAAACATCCTTAAGAGTCTATTGATTCACCCGTGCGTCAATCTAAGTGACAAAATAAATAAAAATGCCAATTAAAAATCCATCAATGTAAGCTAGATATCATGCTTTTTGCACGACCTGCGTCTCAATCCACCGCATCCTCCCGTGGCGGCCTTCCGCATCTGCGTTGGAAAGTGACCGAGCTACAGCGATGTTTGTCAGACAATGAGACATCCCGAAAATGGGTCTTCTCACAAAAACATCTGTCGATTCCTAACTATTAGGAACCCCTCTATGGAAAGGGGAGACTCTCACGAACACGATGGTGTTCTCCGTTTTGCTCTATGACCCTCACAAGTGTCACTGGACTCATCTGAAGGTAACCCGTACGTACAATCAAATAGAAGTATGGAGGTAGTTTTGTACAGAAGAGTATTAGGTTCAAGTAGTGAGCGACGGGTGGTGGTACTTGGCTTATTCTTTTTTGCACGATAGTACTTTCAAAAGTGACAATATTTTTAAAATAAAGTCTAAATTAAATTACATTTTGAGAATTAAGTGGCAATAAGTGGCAATATTTAGAGAAAAAAGTCAACATTTTATTTATAGAATAGTCAACATTTTATTTAGAGAATAAAGTCTCAGTTATATTTCAAGATAAACGTAAGGGAAGTGCATGTCTCCCTGACTACCTTCTGCTGTGCAATCCCGCCACCGTTGAAATGCCTGCAGTTAGATGACCTGGTGAAACTATGCTTCAGAAATGGCTTTATAGTAACAAGGAAATTATTTCTCTTTTAGCACATAATAATATTTTCAGAAGGAGGAACCGTGGTTACATGCTGTACATAGGTAGAGACGGCCGGGTTGTGTGTGTATGTGTATGCAGGTCTGTGTGTGTGTGGGCAGTAAAAAGTTGGGACAAAACAAACAAATGGCCATCAATCTAATGATCTAAAACACTCATTCAAACAAACTTCACTATTCACTCACGCTTATCAATCTAATTATCTAATAACTCGCAAGCACACACAACACACACCAAGTTTCCCCTTGGTGTGTGTTTTCCCCCTGGCAATTTCAAACTATAGGCATACACTATTTTAACAACCATGGTGTGTTATGCGCACAAACAAAGGCCACGTACTGTAGGTTACATGACCACACCCAATAAAAGGAGAGGAGAGGCAACTCAGGGGCCACTCCTCATCTGAGGCCCTGTTTGAAAATACACTTTACTTGACACCCAGCGCCATAACACGTTATTACACAGTCATAACACATGTCATAATAGAATAATAATATGTCATAACAGCTGACATAATGTGTCATAACCTGTCATAATATGCTCATAACACTGTCATGACACATATATTTAGACCTGTTGTAACATATACTGCGTTATTTTATGGCTGGTTATGACATCTACATAAGAGTGTCGAAACCCACAAAACCCACCACACGAGGCAAACAATTTCATTACACCATAGCGTACTTGTCAACATTATGTTAATGCTTTAAAACATTTTCTGAAATTGACCATGTTAAATTATCATTTTAATTGCGTACACATTGACGTCAGTACCTCAATACTCTATTTCTGATGACTCGGATGAATGGAGTAGATTTCAGGAGCAGGACAAGACACCCTCTTTTTGACTGATAGGCCTATCTGGCTTATATGATTATGATGGTCACAATGCTTCTTCACAGTGTCATTAAGTGTATTTTCTTAGTCGAAGTAAAGTGACACAGGAGGGTCATAATGCTTTATGACAGTGTCATAAAGTGTATTTTCTACAAGTTGTTTCACATATAATGAAAAACAAACAGGACTTTAAAGAGTGAATTACAACAGCAACAAAGGACTTAAGAAACAAACTTTCAAATGAAAGGAAACTTCTTGGCAGGGAAAAAACACATTTAAATAAATGTGGGTATTGACACTCTTATGTCCATGTCATAACCAGCCATAAAATAGCGCAATATATGTCACAAGAGGTGTAAATATATAGGTCTTGACAGTGTGATGACCATATTATGACAGTTTATGTCAGCTGTAATGACATACTACGACTTGGTTATGAACGTGTCATAATGTGTTATGGCGCTGGGTGTCAAGTAAAGTGGTACCGAAAATATTAATGGTTGGATCCTCTCTTTCTTTAAAGAAATATAGGTGAGGTATTATTAGATAACTATTAGATAAATTATGATAGTCTATATACAGTTGAAGTTGGAAGTTTACATACACTTAGGTTGGAGTCATTAAAACTTGTTTTTCAACCACTACACATATTTCTTGTTAACAAACGATAGTTTTGGCAAGTCAGTTAGGACATCTACTTTGTGCATGACACAAGTAATTTTTCCAACAATTGTTACAGAGAGATTATTTCACTTAAATTCACTGTATCACAATTCCAGTGGGTTTACATACACTAAGTTGACTGTGCCTTTAAACAGCTTGGAAAATTCCAGAAAATGATGTCATGGCTTTAGAAGCTTCTGATAGGCTAACTGACATCATTTGAGTCTATTGGAGGTGTACCTGTGGATGTATTTCAAAGCCTACTTTCAAACTCAGTGCCTCTTTAATTGACATCATGAAAATAAAAATAAATCAGCCAAGAACTCAGAAAAAACATTGTAGACCTCCACAAGTCTGGTTAATCCTTGGAAGCAATTTCCAAATGCCTGAAGGTACCACGTTCATCTGTACAAATAATAGTATGCAAGTATAAACACCATGGGACCACGCAGCCGTCATACTGCTCAGGAAGGAGACGCGTTCTGTCTCCTAGAGACTTTGGTGCGAAAAGTGCAAATCAATCCCAGAACAACAGCAAAGGACCTTGTGAAGATGCTGGAGGAAACAGGTAATAAAATTATCTATATCCACAGTAAAATGAGTCCTATATCGACATAACCTGAAAGGCCGCTCAGCAAGGAAGAAGCCACAGCTCCAAAACCGCCCTTAAAAATGCCAGACTACGGTTTACAACTGCACATTGGGACAAAGATCGTACTTTCTGAAGAAATGTCCTCTAGTCTGATGAAACAAAAATAGAACTGTTTGGTCATAATGACCATCGCTATGTTTGGAGAAAAAATGGTGAGAATTGCAAGCCGAAGAACACCAAATCAAATCAAATCAAATTTTATTTGTCACATACACATGGTTAGCAGATGTTAATGAGAGTGTAGCGAAATGCTTGTGCATCCAGTTCCAACAATGCAGTAATAACCAACAAGTAATCTAACTAACAATTCCAAAACTACTGTCTTATACACACAAGTGTAAGGGGATAAAGAATATGTACATAAAGATATATGAATGAGTGATGGTACAGAGCAGCATAGGCAAGATACAGTAGATGGTATCGAGTACAGTATATACATATGAGATGAGTATGGAAACAAAGTGGCTAGTGATACATGTATTACATAAAGATGCAGTAGATGATATAGAGTACAATATATACGTATACATATGAGATGAATAATGTAGGGTATGTAAACATTATATTAGGTAGCATTGTTTAAAGTGGCTAGTGATATCCAACCTCACAGAGCTCGAGCTGTTTTGCAAGAAGGAATGGGAAAAAATTTCAGTCTCTCGATGTGCAAAACTGATAGAGACATACCCCAAGCGACTTACAGCTGTAATCGCAGCAAAAGCTGGCGCTACAAAGTATTAACTTAATGGGGCTGAATAATTTTGCACGCCCAATTTTTCAGTTTTTGATTTGTTAAAAAAGTTTGAAATATCCAATAAATGTCGTTCCACTTCATGATTGTGTCCCACTTGTTGTTGATTCTTCACAAAAAAATACAGTTTTATATCTTTATGTTTGAAGCCTGAAATGTGGCAAAAGGTCGCAAAGTTCAATGGGGCCGAATACTTTCGCAAGGCACTGTATTTTACATAATTTCCCATCAATTCCCATTATTAAAGTGGCTGGAGTTGAGTCAGTGTGTTGGCAGCAGCCACTCAATGTTAGTGGTGGCTGTTTAACAGTCTGATGGCCTTGAGATAGAAGCTGTTTTTCAGTCTCTCGGTCCCAGCTTTAATGCACCTGTACTGACCTCACCTTCTGGATGATAGCGGGGTGAACAGGCAGTGGCTCGGGTGGTTGTTGTCCTTCATGATCTTTATGGCCTTCCTCTAATGAACTCGCACACCGAATCAGCGTATTCGTCAATGTTGTTGTCTGACGCAATACGAAACATATCCCAGTCCACGTGATGGAAGCAGTCTTGGAGTGTGGAATCAGATTGGTCGGACCAGCGTTGGACAGACCTCAGCGTGAGAGCTTCTTGTTTTAGCGTGGGAGCTTCACCATCCCAACCATGAAGCACAAGGGTGGCAGCATCATGTTGTGGGGGTGCTTTGCTGCATGTGGATATATTGAGGACAGCCGTTACAGAAACACCGACCACCAAAGGACCAAGCAGCATGGTAAGGGGAAGCAGCAGCGATCTCAGGACTCCTGGACATGGGAGGAGATTCTGGACGGCAAGGGACCCTGGGCACAAGCTGGAGAATATCGCCGCCCCAAGCCTGAGCTGGAGGCAGCGAAAGCCGAGAGGTGGTGGTATGAGGAGGCAGCATGGCAGCGAGGCTGGAAGCCCGAGAGGCAGCCCCAAAAATGTCTTGGGGGGGCACACTGGGAGTGTGGCAAAGTCAGGTAGGAGACCTGTGCCAGCTCCCTGTGCTTACCGTGGAGAGAGGTGGACCGGGCAGGCACCGTGTTATGCCGTGAGGCACACGGTGTCCCCAGTGCGCAGGCATAGCACGGTGCGGTATATAGCAGTGCCTCGTATCGGCCGGGCTAGGTTGGGCATCGAGTCAGGTGCCATGAAGCCGACTCAGTGCATCTGGTCTCCAGTGCGTCTCTTCGGGCCGGGGTACATGGCACCAGCCCTACACATGGTGTCCCCGGTTCGCGAGCACAACCCAGTGCGGGCTATTCCACCTCGCCTCACTGGCCTGGCTACGGGGAGCATTCAGCCAGGTAGGGTTAGGCAGGCTCGTTGCGCGAGACCTCCAGTGCGCCTTCACGGTCCGGTCTAACCGGAGCCACCTCCATGCACCAGCCCTCCGGTGGCAGCCCCCCACACCAGGCTGCCAGAGCCGTCCGTCAGCCAGGAGCTGCCGGAATCGCCCGTCACTCCGGTGCTGCCGGAGTCTCCCGCCTGTCCGGTGCTGCTGGAATCTCCTGTCCATTCGGGACCCATTGCTAGGGTCCCCAGTCCGAGGTCGGCGGCGAGGGTCACTGCTCGAAAGAGGCCACGGAGGCGGTTGAGGAGGCGGACAAAGACTATGGTGGAGTGGCAGGGCCGCCACAGCAGACAGACACCCACCCAGACCCTCCCCTATAGGTTCAGGTTTTGCGCCCAGAGTCTGCAACTTTGGCCGCAAAGTTCCTTTGTTATGTCATTGTTTTAGTATGGTCAGGGTATGAGTTGGGTGGGTTTGTCTATGTTCCATTTTCTATGTTGTGTTTTTCGTTTGGCCTGGTATGGTTCTCAATTAGAGGCAGGTGTATTGTTTATTGTTTTGTTTCAGTGTTCGCTTGTTTTAAAAAAGAGCATGAACACGTACCACGCCGCGCATTGGTCCCCCGATCCTTACTACTCCTCCATCGGAGGAGGAGGAGGACAGCCGTTACATCTCTCTACTATTATTCTGACATTTCACATTCTTAAAATAAAGTGATGATCCTAACTGACCTAAAACAGGGAATTTTTACTAGAATTACATGTCAGGAATTGTGAAAAACGGAGTTTAGAAGTATTTGGCTAAGGTGTATGTAAACTTCCGACTTCAATTGTAGGCTATAAATAAATAATCACTGATGTGGCATGACTTGGTTGATAGCCTAGACTAATACTGTATCTCCTTTCACAATCCATCTATCGGTGATGACTTCAAGGATAGGTGGAATGAAGGATGCATAGGTTATCCCACAACAGGGGCATCGTCTTCATCACAAGCAATTTGTCTCAGCTACACCGCTAACATAGGCTACCACTTACGCACCTTACAGAGGCTAGAGGCTAGACCGGTTGGCTGTTAGATTATAGTAATGGAAGGTTGCCTCCCGAATGGCTCAGCAGTCTAAGGCACTAAGGCGCCAATGCAACCTGGGGTTCGATCCCGTGACCGGGAGCCCCTTAGGGCGGCGCGCAATTGGCTCAGCGTTGTCTGGGTTAGGGAAGGGTTTGGCCAGGGGGACTTCCTTGGCTCATCTCGCTCTAGTGACTCCTTGTGGCGGTCAGGTCCCCAATTATTATGTGCCAAAAGAGAAAGGATTTTCTTGTTACTCAAGACAATTCTAAAGTATAATTTCACCAAGTCATCTAACTGCACACATTTCAACGATAGTGCGTATAGCGACAGTTAACCAAATCCCCTACTTTAATCTAGAAATATAACTGCCACTTTATTATCAAAATATTTCTACTTTATTCTCCAAATATTGCCACTTTTTAAAAGTGCTATCCTGCAAAAAATAATATTCCAAGTACCACAACCCATCGCTGTTACATTTTCTTCCCTTCACTTCTCATCATAGTTTTGTGCCAAGAAAAATAAGTGATTAAAATACAGTGGGGCAAAAAAGTATTTAGTCAGCCACCAATTGTGCAAGTTCTCCCACTTAAAAAGATGAGAGAGTCCTGTAATTTTCATAATAGGTACACTTCAACTATGACAGACAAAATGAGAAGAAAAAAAATCCAGAAAATCACATTGTAGGATTTTTAATGAATTTATTTGCAAATTATGGTGGAAAATAAGTATTTGGTCAATAACAAAAGTTTATCTCAATACTTTGTTATATACCCTTTGTTAGCAATGACAGAGGTCAAACATTTTCTGTCAGTCTTCACAAGGTGTTCACACACTGTTGCTGGTATTTTGGCTCATTCCTCCATGCAGATCTCCTCTAGAGCAGTGATGTTTTGGGGCTGTTGCTGGGCAACACGGACTTTCAACTCCCTCCAAAGATTTTCTATGTGGTGAGATCTGGATACTGGCTAGGCCATTCCAGGACCTTGAAATGCTTCTTACGAAGCCACTCCTTCATTGCCCCGGGGGGGGGGGGGGTTGGGATCATTTTCATGCTGAAAGACCCAGCCGCCTTTCATCTTCAATGCCCTTGCAGATGGAAGGAGGTTTTCACTCAAAATCTCACGATACATGGCCCCATTCATTCTTTCCTTTACTCGGATCAGTCGTCCTGGTCCTTTTGCAGAAAAACAGCCCCAAAGCATGATGTTTCCACCCCCATGCTTCACAGTAGGTATGGTGTTCTTTGGATGCAACTCAGCATTCTTTGTCCTCCAAACACGACGAGTTGAGTTTTTACCAAAAAGTTCTATTTTGGTTTCATCTGACCATATGACATTCTCCTAATCTTCTTCTGGATCATCCAAATGCTCTCTAGCGAACTTCAGACGGGCCTGGACATGTACTGGCTTAAGCAGGGGGACACGTCTGGCACTGCAGGATTTGAGTCCCTGGTGGAGTAGTGTTTTACTGATGGTAGGCTTTGTTACTTTGGTCCCAGCTCTCTACAGGTCATTCACTAGGTCCCCCCGTGTGGTTCTGGGATTTTTGCTCACCGTTCTTGTGATCATTTTGACCCCACGGGGTGAGATCTTGCGTGGAGCCCCAGATCGAGGGAGATTATCAGTGGTCTTGTATGTCTTCCATTTCCTAATAATTGCTCCCACAGTTGATTTCTTCAAACCAAGCTGCTTACCTATTGCAGATTCAGTCTTCCCAGCCTGGTGCAGGTCTACAATTTTGTTTCGGGTGTCCTTTGACAGCTCTTTGGTCTTGGCCATAGTGGAGTTTGGAGTGTGACTGTTTGAGTGTGTGGACAGGTGTCTTTTATACTGATAACAAGTTCCAACAGGTGTCATTAATACAGGTAACGAGTGGAGGACAGAGGAGCCTCTTAAAGAAGAAGTTACAGGTCTGTGAGAGACAGAAATCTTGCTTGTTTGTAGGTGGCCAAATACTTATTTTCCACCATAATTTGCAAATAAATTCATAAAATCTCCTACAATGTGATTTTCTGGATTTTTTCCCCCCATTTTGTCTGTCATAGTTGAAGTGTACCTATGATGAAAATTACAGGCCTCTCTCATCTTTTTAAGTGAGAGAACTTGCACAATTGGTGGCTGACTAAATACTTTTTTGCCCCACTGTATATGTCCAAAAGAACGACAATATTTTCTGAGCTTTCTTATATCTCCTAGATATAGGACAGACACTTCAAAACCTTATTCCTTATGATTTTTTGCCATTTATGAATGTGTTATTCCATGCGTTTCTCTGGGCTATAACAGTAAAAGGAAAATTCAATACAAATTCAAGAGACTGGCTGAGACTTTTTGAGGTTTTAAGCCTCATGATTTCAACACTATTTTCAGATGACATATTACAGGTATTATTACCTGTTTGTTAGTTTGTTTGTTTATTTGTTGTAATGTATTCTAATATATTCCACTGTTCATAAGCAGGAACTAAATCGATAGTGTTCATCTCTCACAGACATCCAGCTGTTGGAATTACATTAACCCTGTAAAACAGCAATTCATTACAGTGTGTGTGTGTGTGCGTTTGTGTGTTTGTGTCTGTGTGTGTGTTGATCTGACTAATTTGGCTTCCACAGCCATGGCACCTGTCAGCATCCGTTAAGGATGTGGCAGAACTAATGATAAGTACCACGCAGCTGTCTGTCTGTCGTTTGCATTATTGGGCCTGTCATGCTATACAGTAAGTTTGGGTCTCTGTCTGTTACTCACACTGTGATTCCAAGCAGACACCTGGAGAGAAAGGCATCTGATTCCATAACCTGGGGATAGTCAATTGACATCACTGACTGCTCTCCATAGGGCTCTGGTCAAAAGTAGTGCACTATATAGGGAATAGGGTACCATTTGGGACTCTGTGCGTTTATTGAAAGAAACCCTACGACTCAGAGACCATCCAGATAAGTTCCTTATCACAATGATTTATAAACCTCTGAATGCTGTGTGGCTGTAACTGTGTAACGACTGCCTTTGCAAAAAACAGTTACTATTATTTTTGTCTGAAGAATCTGATGGACTGTCACTGCATACAACATGATGCAGAATTGAATATCAAAGGAAATGGCTCTCTGTTGTGGGTTCCATTCTGTCCCATCTCCCCTACGTGGGGGCTAACTGGGTATCAACTCGTATACGCCAGGGCCAGTTAATGAGCTGTGTGTGTGTGTGTGTGTGTGTTTGCGCGTGCGTGGGTGTGTGCTACAGAAACTTCCCCAATGTTCCAATAGAAACTGGACTAAATTAAAACATGAAAGGGTTGAGATCGTGATTGACAAAATCTGGCTGTATCCAGGATGAGACTCCCCTCTGAGTCTCTCTGGTTCCTCTCGAGATTTCTTCTCGACAAAAAAGAGAGGAAGAAAAGAAAGCTCATCAAAACACATTCAACTTTCAATCTTACTACACAACACCATCATTCTATCTGCAAATCCTTGACCATAAATAAGAACTACTGAAAATGCCTCTGAGATTCTGGTACCGAAACATATTTCATAAATATGGATCATGTTTTGTCCATGACACATGCAAAATACTTACATTTTGTTTCTCTGAAGAGGCATCAATTACAAATTACTATTACAAAAATACAACTACAAAATACACTGAAGACCAATGTATCTAAGTAAAATAAAACATAATTTTGCAAAGTATTGTATTTAATTAAAATACGTGTATTTTGTATTTTAAAATACAAAAATACATTTGCAAGTAGCCGGCCGAACAGCAACATCATTCTCAGTAACGGTTACAGAAACGTCTTACTTGCTATGACTGTAATATGTTGTTGATTATCTACCTTAGTTGAATGCGCTGTCACTCTGGAGTGTTTGCTAAATGACCAAAATGTTCATGCAAACACTGAGCGTACAACAGTATAAACACCTTAAATCCACTTCAATCAGTGTAGATTAGACAGGTTTTTAAGCCTTGAGACAATTGAGACATGGATTGTGTATGTGTGACATTGAGAGGGTCAGTAAAGACAAAAGACAAAGGGGCAAGACAAAGGATTGAAGTGCTTTTGATCAGGGTATGGTAGTACTGTAGTTGCCAGGCGCACCGGTTAGAGTGTGTCAAGAACTGCAATGCTGCTGGATTTTTCACACTCAACAGTTTCCCGTGTGTATCAAGAATGGTCCACCACCCAAAGGACATCCAGCCAACTTGACACAACTGTGGGAAGCATTGGAGTCAACATGGGCCAACATTCTTGTGGAACGCTTTAGACACCTTGTTGTCCATGTCCCAACAAATTGAGGCTGTTTTGAGGGCAAAGGGGGTGCATCTCAATATTAGGAACGTGTTCAGTATATCAGTATATGTGAAAGTGAATAACTGCAAAGCACACTGGGTACTGTCATTGGCCTTGTTTTAAGTCAAACTCAGCATGCTTTGCAATTGTTTAGTTTGTTTTGTTCATTTAGTAGACGGTCTTATCAAATCAAATCATCAAATACATTTGATTTGATCTTTTATAAAGAATACAACAAATACAAATAACAACATCATACAAACATCACAGCTGCCCAGACCCACACAACCCCATCTCTAGCGCCCGCTTCACATTCCGCCACATGAAACTGAACAATTTTGTTTCTCTTTGTAGCCCATGCACTTTCAATATTTCAATAATAAATCATTTGATTTTTCCATTGTGTTAATGATGGCGGCTTGATTGATTTCCATGTTTTTAGTATATGTTTTTTCAAGATGAGTGATGAGAAGAGAATCGTTCAGCCCATTGGATATCTCACTACACCCCCATATACCAGCTCTTTAAATATGCAAATAAAATATTTGTCACATGCTTTGTAAACAAGAGGTGTAGTCGTGGCCAAAAGAGAATGAGAATGACACAAATATACATTTTCACAACGTTTGCTGCTTCAGTATCTTTGTCCTATGTTACTGTGGAATACTGAAGTATAATTTTAAGCATTTCATAAGTGTCAAAGGCTTTTATTGACAATTACATGAAGTTGATGCAAAGAGTCAATATTTGCAGTGTTGACCCTTCTTTTCAAGACCTCTGCAATCCGCCCTGGCATGCTGTCAATTAACTTCTGGGCCACATCCTGACTGATGGCAGCCCATTCTTGCATAATCAATGCTTAGAGTTTGTCAGAATTTGTGGGTTTTTGTTTGTCCACCCTCCTCTTGAGAATTGACCACAAGTTCTCAATGGTCTGGGGAGTTTCCTGGCCATGGACCCAAAATATCGATGTTTTGTTCCCCGAGCCACTTAGTTATCACTTTTACCTTATGGCAAGGTGCTCCATCATGCTGGAAAAGGCATTGTTCGTCACCAAACTGTTCCTGGACTGTTGGGAGAAGTTGCTCTCGGAGGACGCGTTGGTACCATTCTTTATTCATCGCTGTGTTCTTAGGCAAAATTGTGAGTGAGCCCTCTCCCTTGGATGAGAAGCAACCCCACACATGAAAGGTCTCAGGATGCTTTACTGTTGGTATGACACAGGACTGATGGTAGCGCTCACCTTGTCTTCTCCGGACAAGCTTTTTTACAGATGCCCCAAACAATCGGAAAGGGGATTCATCAGAGAAAATGACCCAGTCCTCAGCAGTCCAATCCCTGTACCCTTTGCAGAATTTCATTCTGTCCCTGATGTTTTTCCTGGAGAGAAGTGGCTTCTTTGCTGCCCTTCTTGACATCAGGCCATCCTTCAAAAGTCGTCACCTCACTGTTCGTGCAGATGCACTCACACTTGCCTGCTGCCATTCCTGACCAAGCTTTGAACTGGTGGTGCCCCAATCCCGCAGCTGAATCAACTTTAGGACACGGTCCTGGCGCTCGCCGGACTTTCTTGGGCGCCCTGAAGCCTCCTTCACAACAATTGAACCGCTCTCCTTGAAGTTCTTGATGATCCGATAAATGGTTGATTTAGGTGAAATCTTACTGGCAGCAATATCCTTGCCTGTGAAGCCCTTTTTGTGCAAAGCAATGATGACAGCACATGTTTCCTTCCAGGTAACCATGGTGGACAGAAGAAGAACAATGATTCCAAGAACCACCCTCCTTTTGAAGCTTCCAGTCTGTTATTCGAACTCAATCAGCATGACAGAGTGATCTCCAGCCTTGTCCTCGTCAACACTCACAGCTGTGTTAACGAGAGAATCACTGACATGATATCATCTGGTGCTTTTGTTGCAGGGCTGAAATGCAGTGGAAATGTTTTGGGGGGGATTCAGTTCATTTGCATGGCAAAGAGGGACTTTCCAATTAATTGCAATTCATCTGATCACTCTTCATAACATTCTGGAGTATATGCAAATTGCCATCATACCAACTGAGGCAGCAGACTTTGTGAAAATGTATATTTGTGTCATTCTCAAAACGTTTGGCCACGACTGTAGACTAACAGTGAAATGCTTACTGCATTCCCACCAATGCAGAGACAAAAAATATATAAATAATGACACAAGGAATAAATACACAATGGTTAACAATAACTCGGTTATATACACAGGGTACCAGTACCTAGTTGATGTGCTGGGGTACGAGTTAATGGAGGTAGATACTGTATGTACATACAGTATAGTTAGGGATAAAGTGACTGGGAAACAGGATAGATAATAAAAAGTTGCAGAAAAAGAGCTAGTGGAAAAAAGGTCAATGCAGATGGTCCTGGTAGCTATTGGTTAACTATTAAATGAACTATTTAGCAGTCTTGTGGCTTGGGGGTATAAGCTGTTCAGGGTCCTGTTGGTTCACACCATAGTGCCAACAGAATTTTGTTAGCAATACAGTGTGAACGGGGCCGCTATAAAGAAATAGTATAGAAAATACTCAGAAGTAATTAAAATACGTATTTTAAATACATGTAACAGAGATACTTCCCATCTCTGCTCTGAAGTACAATGCCCAAAGCTGTACAATTACCATGACGTTATTACTGTATTATACAGAACTTAGAATTCAAGAACGTCTAAACTACAGGGTGCCTTGTTTTCTTTCAAATGCACGTTGACTTCTTCAACAACATAGCCAACTATATACTTCATGTAAGTAAATCGGGAAGGTTCAAAATAGACTGTAGCTAAATACATCTATAACTTCAGATATCCCGAGGCAGACAGTCTATCCACCATGCCGTTTACTGTTCAGCATATATTTGATTTCATCACCGCATCTGAATAAACACCACTTATAAGAAGGCGAAGCAACGGAGGACAACTTCAAAGTTGCACGCTTCAAGCAGTTGAGGCTTATCTGCCGTGCCACACTTCAAAAGAAATGCATAACACTGTCTTTAACACAACTTAGAAGATATGAAGGGATCCTGTTAGCTATTTTATTTAATGTAAATATTAGTGGCAGCCAGGCTGAGGAATAGTGACACCAAGAAGCATTGGGAGATATGGAAAAGGTCCATGCTCTCCTGTTGTCACTGTAATGGGAGTCAGAGGCAGTTTGACACCTGAATCTGTAATGTGACTGCTGTGAATTAATAAACATGTGGTGGTGCCTCTTTCTGTGATGACTGTTATCATTAGTGTTGCCTGTGAATCTTAATGAGCTAAACTAGGGTAAATAAATATACTGTGAAATTTGGCACTCATATATTATTAGAAGTACTCTGTCACTCGTTTATAACAACTGCTTCCTTTATGGCAAATAACCAACATGTCTGTTTGTTGCATTTACAGTTTTCACAGTCTATTTTGTCTGATCATGCAACATAGAACTGTATATGTACAGTATAGTGATTTATACCAATCTGGTTGTGTTAGCAAAACTACCACCTATACAGCACATACTGTGTTATTTAATTGAATACACGGCCATTCATTCTTTACACAATATATTACTTCTGTGACATGGTAAAGGAGAAGAAGGTCAAGTGTCTTGGTTTAGATTGTAAACATACTGTATTAGGTATCTCTCCCCTGGTCTCTATTGCTATCTCTATCTCTATCTCTGTCTTGGTGTAGACACTATCTCTCTTCTGTCGTCTACTGTATTTATATTACTATCTCTATCTTGGTGTAGACATCGCTGGTGTAGCAGGGATTCTTTCTAGGGACTGATAGATACTGTAAGAAGATAATTACTAAGTAGATCAAGCTCATCGAGACTCATCCCTGGGGTCATTAACTGTGTAATTAATAATACATGCAAATATGTTGAACGCTCCAAGCTAACTTATTTTCTCTCTGCCTGTTTACGTACACTTTGGCGTCTCCTTCCCTTGTGCAAAGCTTAATTCTGTGAAAACTTAGAACAGGGGAGAACTCACATGGAACATCTACCGTTCTAAGAATGTAGAAATTATACCAGACATTCGACTTGTTGTCTCAACAGGAAAGGGTTTGAGACTGTTACAGATTCCAATCATGAGTACAATCGCTACCACTGTGAATCTTGATTCTGTCTACCTTAAGACATTATTACCAAGATCAAACAACCTTCCTTTGACAATCACATCCATAATAGGTATTGCAATAGACATGTCCTTTATTGGACACAATTGTTTTTCGGCAGCCGTTCAAATTTGTTCTGCAGAATCTCCCAGAATAAACAATTATCGTACATGATAAGATTATGTATTGCCTTTATCTTGGAGGTGCAATATCTTACCCAAAATGGTGGGATTTTACAAAGCGAAAACTAGTTGTGACCACCATTGTGGTGTAGGACCTTACTGCTGTTTTCCTCTGCATTAACACCCACCACCAAGCACTCCGTGCAGGAAATGTCACCTACAGAGAACATTCTTTACCACAAAGGTACAACGTACAATTGGAGAAAGACTGATGCAGTCTTTGTTGGGTGATTCTATAGTTATGTGAATGGGATGGTAAAGTTACATCAAGTTAAACATGATGAAGTTACATAAGAAAAGCAGTTGCTGCTATGTATTTTCCTATTCAGAAACAAATTGCCGACAGTGCATTCAGAAAGTATTCAGACCCCTTTACTTTTCCAACATTTTGTTATGTTACAGTCTTTGTCTAAAATTGTTTAAATAATTTTTCCCCATATCAATCTAGACACAATACCCCGTACTGACAAAGCAAAACAGGTTTTTAGATATTTTTTTTTCAAATTGATAAAAAACAAAATACTGAAATATCACATTTACATAAATATTCAGACCCTTTACTCAGTCCTTTGTTGATGGACCTTTGGCAGTGATTACAGCCTTGAGTATTCTTGGGTATGAGGCTACAAGCTTGGCACACCTGTATTTGGGGAGTTTCTCCCATTCCTCTCAAGCTCTGTCAGGTTGAATAGCTGCTGCACAGCTATTTTCAGGTCTCTCCAGAGATGTTAGATTGGGTTCAAGTCTGGGCTCTGGCTGGGCCACCCACTCAAGGACATTCAGAGACTTATCCCGAAACCACTCCAGCGTTGTCTTGACTGTGTGCTTAGGGTCATTGTCCTATTAGGAGGTGAACCTTCACCCCATTCTGAGGTCCTGAGCGCTCCAGAGCAGGACATCCCCACAGCATGATGCTGCTACCACCACGCACCGTAGGGATGGTGCCAGTTTTCCTCCAGATGTGACGCTTGGCATTCAGGCCAAAGAGTTCAATCTTAGTTTCATCAGACCAGAGAATCATGTTTCTCATGGTTTGATAGTCTGTAGGTGCTGTTTGGCAAATTCTAAGCGAGCTGTCATGTGACATTTATTGAGGAGTTGCTTCTGTCTGCCCCCTCTACCATAAAGGCCTAATTGGTGGAGTGCTGCAGAGATGGTTGTCCTTCTGGAAGTTTCTCCCATCTCCACAGAGGAACTCATGTTCTTGGTCACCTCCCTGAGTAAGGCCCTTCTCCCCCGAGTTTGCTGAGTTTGGCCGGGTGGCCAGCTCTAGGAAGATTCTTGGTGGTTCCAAACTTTTTCCATTTAAGAATGATGGAGGTCACTGTGTTCTTGGGGGCATTTATTGCTACATAAAATGTTTTGGTACCCTTCTCCAGATCTGTGCCTGTCACGTTCTGACCTTAGTTCCTTTTTTATATCTTTGTGTTAGTTTGGTCAGAGCGTGGGTTGGGGTGGGTAGTCTATGTTCTTGTTTCTATGTTGTATTTCTGTGTTTGGCCTGGTATGGTTCTCAATCAGAAGCAGCTGTCGATCGTTGTCTCTGATTGAGAATCATACTTAGGTAGCCTGTTATCCCCATTTTGGTTGTGTGTGATTGTTTTCTGTCTTGTGCGCATTCCTTACAGAACTGTTTCGTTTTCGCTCTTTATTATTTTTGTCATTTCAGTGTTCAGTTTATTTTGTTTATTAAAATGAACACTTACCACGCTGCACCTTGGTCCTCTTCTCCTTCACCAGACGAAAACCGTTATAGTGCCTCAACACAATCCTATCTTGGAGCTCTATGGACAATTCATTCGACCTCATGTCTTGGTTTTTGCTCTGACATGCACTGTCAACTGTGGGATGTTATATGGACAAGTGTGTGCTTTTCCAAATCATGTCCAATCAATTGGATTTCCACAGGGGGACTCCAAACAAGTTGTAGAAACATCTCAAGGGTGATCAATGGAAACAGGATGCACCTGAGCTAAATTTCAAGTCTGATACCAAAGGGTCTGAATTCTTATGTAAATAAGATATTTATATTTTAAAAAAAATATTTTACAATAAGGCCATAACGTAACAAAATATGGAAAAGGTCAAGGTGTCTGAATACTTTCCAAAGGCACTGTATGTACTTTAGAATTACATATGGGAAATCTCACTCTTACAGAACACAAAATTAAACTAGATATGGAATAACCATTTTGAGAAGATAATGGTAGACCGCTGCTTTCAATATCAAGCCTATATATTACAGACACGGCGACTGGTTGAGGCTCAGTGTTAAATTCTAATCTCCCTGCCATCATAGCTAAGCCAATATGACACCAATCTCGATGAAAATGTGCAAATCAACTTGCTTGGAGGTCCACAACACACTTCCTGCCTCTCGTCATGAGCCATCGGTCTGTTAACGAGAACCACATACCGGATTTTTAACAGGGTCGTTAGCAGTAGGGTCACCAAACAATTTTCACCCCCCAGAACTAGCTAAATATTTAGCTGTGGTTTTCGAGCTGAGGTTAATCAATAGATTCAAGCACATATTTTAATTAGCTAGGTTACCTAGCTAACATTAACTTGCTTGTACAATGTCCAGCAGTTATCCTCTGTAGCTAGCTAGCACCAGTCAGCTGAAAGCTAGCTAGCTAACGAAGAGGCAAATACAGTAAAGGTATCTAGCCAATAAATGTAATTTTGTTTTGATTAGCTAGCTGGCGAAGTAGCTAACTAGTTAGCTCTCATCTGGCTGGTAGAACATTAGCTAACGATGGCAAGGAAAACGAGGCATATCAAACAAGGAATGCTAGTCATATCGTCTAGCTAGGCATGTCATCCAAAAAGTTATACTTTTGACTCATCTGTCCATAGAACATTCTAACAAGAGTCTTGATGAGCATCCAGGTGCTTCCAGGTGTTTTTTTTGGCAAACTTGAGTTATCATTTTGTATGAGATGGGTCCCATTATGTCTGTCAAAAACAAAACACTACATTCCAAAGTAAGAACCTTATACCAACGGTCAAGCATGGTGGTAGTAGCGTGATGGTTTGGGGATACTTTGCTGCCTCAGAACCTGGACGACTTGCCTTAATAAAAGGAACCATGAATTCTGCTCTGTATTAGACAATTCTACAGGAGAATTTCAAGCCATCCGTCTGTGAGCTGAAGCTGAAGCACAGCTGGGTCATGCAGGAAGACAGTGATCCAAACCACATAGTCAAGTCTACATGAAAATGGTTAAAAAGCAACACATTTGAAGTTTTGGAACGGCCTCGTCAAAGTTCAGACCTAATCCCAATTGATATGTTGTGGCAGGACTTGACGCGAGCAGTTCATGCTTGAAACCCCACAAATGTTGCTGAGTTAAAATAGTTCTGCATGGAAGAGTGGGCCAAAATCCTTCCACATGATGTGAGAGACTGATCAACAACTACAGGAAGCACTTGGTTGCATTAATTGTTTTTGTTTGTCACGCCCCGACCTTAGTCTTTGTATTGTCTAGGGTTTTTTGTATGTCTAGGGGTTATTGTAGTCTAGGTGTTTATATGTCTATGGTTGCCTAGATTGGTTCTCAATCAGAGGCAGCTGTTTATCGCTGTCTCTGATTGGGGACCATATTTAGGTAGCCATATTCCTTGGGTATTGTGTGGGTTGTTATTCTATGTTTAGTTGCCTGTTTGCACTAGTCATATAGCTTCACATTACCACGCTGTGCCTTGGTCTAATCAATACGACGAACGTGACAGGACAACCCATAAAAGGACTAAGCAGCGTGAAAAGGAGGATCAGCGTTTGATGGAGCAGACAGCATGGACATGAGATGAAATACTGGACGGTAAAGGATCCTGGACGTGGGAGGAAATACTGGCAGGAGAGGATCGCCTACCATGGAGGCAGGTGGAGATAGCACAGGAGGAACGGCGAAGATATGAGGGTACACGGATTTTGGGGGGGACCACGAGGAGATTGCATGAGTCAGGTCGGAGACCTGAGCCAACTCCTCGTGCTTACTGTGGGGAGCGTGTTACTGGTCAGGCACTGTGTTATGTGGTGGAACGCATGGTGTCTCCAGTACGCTATTCAAGCCCGGTGCGCTCTATTCCAGCTCCTCGCATTGGCCGGGCTAGAATGGGCATCCAGCTAGGAAGGAGGGTGCCGGCTCAGCGCTCCTGGTCTCCAGTGCACCTCCTTGGACCAGGATATCCTGCACCGGCTCTGCGTACTGTGTCTCCGGTGAGTCTGCACAGCCCAGTGCGTCCTGTGCCAGCGCCAGCAGGGCAAGTATAAACATCCAGCCAGGACGGGTTATGTCAGCTCTACACTCCAGACCTCCAGTGCGCCTCCACAGTCCAGTACGTCCCATGCCTGCTCCCCGCACTTGCCCTGAGGTGCGTGTCCCCAGCCCGGTATCACCAGTGCTGGCACCACGCACCAGGCCTACAGTGCGCCTCGGCAGTCCAGTACGCCCTGTTCCTGCTCCTCGCAATCGCCCTGAGGTGCGTGTCCCCAGCCCGGTACCACCAGTGCCAGCACCACGCACAAGGCCTACAGTGCGCCTCGGCAGTCCAGAGCGTCCGGCGACAGTATCCAGTCCAGAGCGTCCGGCGATAGTACCCAGTCCAGAGCGTCCGGCGACAGTACCCAGTCCAGAGCGTCCAGCGACAGTTCACAGACCGGAACCTCCAACGACGGGCCACAATCCGGAGCCTCCAACCAAGGGCCACAGTCCGGAGCCTCCAGCGACGGTCCCCAGCCCGTCCCCAGCCCGTCCCCAGTCCAGAACATCCGGCGATGATCCACGCAGCGAGGGTCCCCAGCCCGGGGGTACTGTCACGCCCTGACCTTAGTTATCTTTGTTTTCTTTATTATTTTGGTTAGGTAAGGGTGTGCCAAGGGTGGTTTATTTAGTTTTTGTAGGGGTTTTTGTATGTCTAGGGGTTTTTCTAGTGTAGGTGTTTATGTCAGAGGCAGCTGTTTATCGTTGTCTCTGATTGGGGACCATATTTAGGTAGCCATATTCCTTGGGTATTTTGTGGGTTGTTATTCTATGTTGCCTGTTTACACTAGTCATATAGCTTCACAGTTCGTTTTGTTGTTTTGTATAGTTTTGTTCAGTGTTCTCTCTTTCATTAAAGAGTTATGTACGCTTACAACGCTGCGCCTTGGTCTCCTCGTTATGGCGACCGTGACATTGTTGCTATTTGTAAACTCAGGTTCCCTTTATCTAATATTCGGTTTTGGTTGAAGATCTGATAACATTCAGTATCAAAAATATGCAAAAATAGAGAATCTGAAAGGGGGCAAATAGTTTTTCACCACATTTCTCTTCAGAGTTTTGTACTCGTCTAATGACTTTGTGTTTTGTAGGTTTTTCTCAGCAGTTTGTAATTTGTTACAGTGTTTGTATCAGGAGTTATCAAAATTGCTCTTGATGATCCACAGGGTTCTGCAGGCTTTTTTTGTATAAGCCCAGTGCTACTGTAACAGGATTTAGTACGGCAATGAATATTCACTAAATCACACATTTTTCAAAATTTGTTTTTGGTTGAATCTCCTACTGGTATTTTTTGGGCTCTGTGTGTCATCAGCACTGCGCGCGCTAGCTCATTCAGAGCTGTTTCAATCTGAATGAGCTAGGCTGTGTTCTCTCCCGCCTCCCATTTTTAAGTACGATACTCACTAAATGGAAATTGTAACCTCTGAAAACATTGTACTTTACACGTAATAGTATTGGTCACATATTGTACTCTGTAAACAGTCTTTGTGTGGTGTCATGATTTCATGTTATAAGTTTGTCTTCCTGAGGTAAGACAAAGCTAGCTTGCCAGCTTGCTAGCAGGCTAATGTTAGCACCTCGATAGTGTTAGTTCAGTGTCAGTGGTAGAGCTACCGTTCAGCTTCGTTTTCATCTTCTGACAGGTGAGGCACAGCAAATATATAGCCTGTACGACATCCAGCCCTGGTTTCCCCTTTCCTTTTCCCCTGTGATCCAGGTATGGAAATGATGTTTGAAATATGTGTGGGCGGGTTTTTGTCTATTCATGAATAAGTTCTGTATCCGATTCAATTTGGCTAATTGGCTCATTCATTGAGCCTAGTTTACAAGGTTTTTTCATTGAACCTCCTTTTTAGCATAGGATTTTGATATTCTATTGATGGTATTGAGAACATGGTTCATATTTGTTATGCTGTATTATAAACTGGGTGGTTCGAGCCCTGAATGCTGATCAGCAAATTGAGGGTTTGTGGTATGGTCAATATACCACGGCTAAGGGCTGTATCCAGGCACTCTACGTTGTGTCGTGAGGAGAACAGCCCTTAGCAGTGGTATATTGGCAATATACCACACCCACTTGTGCCTTATTGCTTAATTATAATGTTTATTAAAATGCTGCATAATCACCCCTCGATGTAAAAAAACATGGTAATTAAAAACTAAAAACTATGTTGAGCATAAAAATAAATTAGGAACACCTTCCTAATACTGAGTCCCTTTGCCCTCAGAAAAGCCTCAATTCTTCAGGACTCTATAAAGTGCTGAAAGCATTCCACAGGGATGCCGGCCCATGTTGACTCCAATGCTTCCCACAGTTGTGTTAAGATGGCTAAATGTCCTTTGGGTTGTGGACCATTCTTGATACACACAGGAAACTGTGGAGCATGAAAAACCCCAGCAGCGTTGTAGTTCTTGACACAAAACGGTGTGCCTGGCACCTACTACCATACCCCGTTCAAAGGCACTTAAATATTTTGCTAATTCACTCTCTCAATGGCACACATACAGTGCACACTCCATGTCTCAAGACTTAAATACTTTAACCTGTCTCCCCACCTTCATCTACGCTGATTGGAGTGGATTTAGCAAAGGACATCAATAAGGGATCATTGCTTTCACCTGGATTCACCTGGTCAGTCTATGTCATGGAAAGAGCAGGTGTCCTTAATGTTTTGTACACTCAGTGTATATAATTTGGCTGTATGTAGTTTTAGACATAGGCCCATTGTAAATATGTATAATTGTTGCCTCACTATTTTTATTGCAAAAAATATATTCAAGTACAAACAGTGATATTATCTTGACAGGGGTAATGAACTGTCCATTGATCAGTATTTTATTATGATTTTTTGTTGTTGTACAAAACAAAACTGCTCAATTAAGCCTGATGGTCTTGTATGTACAAAAACAAAGTTGTTTTCATTTCATACAAAAAGCATGAAAAGGTAACATAATGGGATAATATCTTACTGTGATGAGTGAAAAATCCAATACTTTCCCTTGTATGTGGTACAAGTCACATTATTGTGGGGGCACCTCCTCTAAGAGTATGAATTTGGCTATTTGAGAAGGTTTGAATCCTAAGCAACCTGACAAAACATAGTTTGAAGTACAATACCAACATAGCTACTGTAGTAGGTCAACGCTTTGTGCTGGAAAACCTTGGTAGAGCATGGGTGGAATAGGCATTGTGGTGCTCATGAATTTTATTTTATTTTTTGGCTTCAGACCAATGCCTCTTCTCACTTCAAACTGTGTTTTTTTGTTTTGAATTGTCTAATATAGCGATTACAGTACATTTGGGACCTTTGCCTAACAAGCTTGAAATCACTTAGTGAGAAGCACTCAGATGAATGAGGTGAATGAGAAAGTACGAAAGTCTTGCAAAGTCGGGTGGATAATCAGTTTTCAAATGCGTGAGACAAGTGTGAAATTCCACAACCTCATAAATCGAGTCTATGAAAGCACAAGACCAAAGCCACAGTATTTCACTTTTATTCACAACTAGACCATGTTTAATAGATTAAATAAAGAGTTCATTGCGCTGGCCATGTGATACAGTCACAGTGAGATGTATGAGGGAAGGTCTTGGTGACTATGCACATAGCTTAAAGGAGAGTAACAAATGCATTTGTTATATCTTATTCTCTTTAAAGAGGTCTCCACGGTGCAATGCTGGACTATATTGGAGGAAAATTAATTCCGGTCTTTAATGTTACATACTGTATTTTATGCATATATACAATATAACTATATGAATATCAATTAAACACACCCTGGTTCATTATTGCTGTAATATTTCAGAGGCAAATGAGAGAAATACAGAACAGCAGTGCAACCTCTAGTGGATTAAGACTGAAATGCAGATACAGTGCCTTCAGAAAGTATTCACACTCCTTCTCCTTTTCCACATTTTGTTGTACAGCCTCAATTTAAAAAGGATTAAATAGAGATTTTCTGTCACCGGCCTACACACAATATCCCATAATGTCAAAGTGGAATTGTGTTTGTGGAAATGTTTAAAAATAATAAAAAATGAAATGCTGAAATGTCTTGAGTTAACCCCTTTGTTATGGCAAAAGCCTAAATGCATTAAGGAGTCATGTCACATAATAAGTTACATGGACTCACTCAGTGTGCAATAATAGTGTTTAACATGATTTGTGAATGACTACTGTACCCCACACCTACTGTACAATTATATGTAAGTTTCCTCAGTCGAGCAGTGAATTTCAAACACAGATTCAACCACCTATTGGTAGATGGGTAAAAAAAAGCAGACATTGAATATCCCTTTCAGCATGGTGAAGTTATTCATTACACTTTGGATGGTGTATCAATACACAGAATCACAACAAAGATACAGGCGTCCTTCCTAACTCAGTTGCCAGAGAGGAAGGAAACCACTCTGGGATTTCACCATGAGGCCAATGGTAACTTTAAAACAGTTACAGAGTTTAATGGTTGTGTTAGGACAAAACTGAGGATGGATCAACAACATTGTAGTTACTCCACAATACTAACCCAACTGACAGAGTGAAAAGAAGGAAGCCTGTACAGAATAAACATATTGTTTGCAACAAGGCACTAAAGTCCCTGTGTCCAAGAACACTAAGGTAACCTGCCTGTTTGACTACTGACCCGTAGCACTCACCTCTGTAGCCATGAAGTGATTTGAAAGGCTGGTCATGGCTCACAACACCATTATCCCAGAAACCCTAGAACCACCCACATTTGCATACAGCCCCAACAGATCCACAGATGATGCAATCTCTATTGCACTCCACACTGCCCTTTCACACCTGGACAAAAGGAACACCTATGTGAGAATGCTATTTATTGACTACAGCTCAACGTTCAACACCATAGTGCTCACAAAGCTCATCACTAAGTTAAGGGCCCTGGGACTAAACATCTCCCTCTGCAACTGGATCCTGGACTTCCTGACGGGCCGCCCCCAGGTGGTAAGGGTAGGCAAAAACACATATGCCACACTGATCCTCAACACGGGGGCCCCTCAGGCGTGCGTGCTCAGTCCCCTCCTGTACTCCCTGTTCACCCACGACTGTGTGGCCAAGCACGATTCCTCCTCCACAATTAAGTTTGCTGACGACACAACAGTGTTAGGCCTGATCACCGACAACGATGAGACAGCCTATAGGGAGGAGGTCAGAGACCTAGCAGTGTGGTGCCAGGACAGCAACCTCTCCATCAACATGAGCAAGACAAAGAGGCTGATCGTGGACTACAGGAAAAGGAGGGCCGATCATGCCTCCATTCACATCGATGGGGCTGTAGCGAGCAGGTCGAGAGTTTCAAGTTTCTTGGTGTCCACATCACCAACAAACTATCATGGTCCAAACCCACCAAGACAGTCGTGAAGAAGGCACAAAAATGCCCTTTTTTTACCAGGCAAGTCAGTTAAGAACAAATTCTTATTTTCAATGACGGCCTGGGAACAGTGGGTGCCTGTTCAGTGGCAGAACAACAGATTTTTACCTTGTCAGCTCGGGGGTTTGAACTCGCAACCTTCCGGTTACTAGTCCACCGCTCTAACCACTAGGCTACCCTGCTGCCCTTTCCCCCCTTGGGAGACTGAAAAGATGTGGCATGGGCCCGCAGATCTGTAAAAAGACCTACAGCTGCACCATCGAGAGCATCCAACCGTAACGCGCTACAGGCGCTAGTGAGTACAACCCAGTACATCACTGGGGCCAAGGTTCCTGCCATCCAGGACCTATATACTAGACATTGTCAGAGGAAGGCCCAAAAAATTGTCAAAGACTCCAGTCTAGGTCCAAAAGGCTCCTCAACAGCTTCTACCCCCAACAGCTTCTACCCCCAAGTCATACATCTGCTGAATAATTAATCCCACCCCCCCCCCCCCTTTGTTTTTAAACTGCTGCTACTCGCTGTTTATTCTCTATGCATAGCCACTATACCCCTACCTACATGTACAAATTACCTCAACTAACCTGTACCCCCGCACATTGACTCAGTACCGGTACCCCCTGTATATAGCCTCGTTATTGTTATTTTATTGTGTTACTTTTTTTTAAACTTTAGTTTATTTAGTAAATATTTTCTTAATTCTATTTTCTATGTTCTTAAAACTGCATTGTTTGTTAAGATCTTGTAAGTAAGCATTTCACCTTTAGTATTCGGCATATGTGACAAATAAAATTTGAGAGAGAGAGAGAGATAGAAAGATAGAAAGACTGTCACTGGTATGGACCTCCTGGGCCATCTCTTGTATCCTTCTTCTCTTTTGAAGTGCTTTCTGCCCGAGTGGAGTTAGGCTGCTGACGGAGTGAGTTGGGAGCTAGTGGGAGAGGATTGGCCTCTGTGGTGTCTTTTACAAAGGAAGCGAGGAGGAGAGCTGTGTGGAGCTTTCAGGGAGCCCTTAAGTTGATGGAGGACTGTGATGATCTAGTGTATTAAATAGGCCAAGCTGTGATACTGAGAGCCCAGAGAGACTTGGTACTACATTGTCTGGGAGAGGGCCCCTGTGTTCTTCTGTACAGGCAGATTCAACACTTCAAATGTAGGCTGCTAAAGTACATTGGGTGTGAATGCCCTGAATGTACTGCATGCAAGCTCGTCAGAGGCCAGCATTTCTGAATATATACAAATAGTTAATGGAATGTTTCTGAGATAATATCCAGGCATGGTGTCCACAGTTTAGGTGATAACAATAACCTACAATAAACGCAAGGAAAAGCAGAGAAAGCAATATGCTCATCTCCAACATCCAAGCAGCTTTGGCACATGGGTTTTTCTGTTGCTCATTAGAAAAACGACATTCAGGCTTGGAGGTGTGTATTCTAACGGATTCCACGTTTGGATGAATGATGTTTGTCCCCCATGAGACACTGTAGAGGCAGTAGCCTATTTCAATGCATCAAAATCCCCAGAATGAATCTTAGATAACTCAAGAAATCTGGAAATTATTTTTGAGGTTTTTGTCGAAGATGTTTTAGTTGCACCACTTTACATCTAACTGAGGTGTTTGGTGCAGTATTTCTCAAGAAAAACAATGTGCAATGTGTTGTCTTATGTAAACTAAGTCGGGCTGTTGTCTCATTATGCTGTTGGATAGAGAGCAGTCACTGCAGCTGTTCATCACATGTTAATGGGCAAATGGAAATCATCAAATCAAAACCCAGCCTTAATTTACCCGTTGTGACACACAGATGTTCACAACTCCGTTTTAGACAAGACTTTATGACCAAAATTATTGTATTTACACTTGTTAGTCCATTTTGACACTAGAGTAACTAACTGTTTCTGACTCATATCGATGTCACATAGGCCATTTTCAAAGGGATTCGTTTATTTTAAAGGCAGTCGCTCTAAAGAAAATAGAAAATAAGTGACTGTCAGACTTCTGTGTTGAGGAGGCAGACTGCTCCCCACTCTCTTTCTCTCTCTCCAGAGCCAGGACTGTTGTGTGTTGTTTCTGTTCTTCCGTCTGGGCTGAGGGAGAGAGGAGAGGAGCGGTGGGACCAGTCAGCCTCTGCTTCAACCTCTTAGGCTCTCTTTTGCTCTCACTCCCACATCCCTAGCCCCTCTAACCCCTCAGAGGACCACAGGAGTGAAGCCTCAGGGGTAGAATGATGTGCAGCATTTACTGCACCAACAAGGCTTGTGCTACTGGAAGAGTGGGTCTATCTATGTGTTGACAATGACCTTCAGTTCACTTCTCTCCCACACATCCCCAGCCTAACCCCTCAGAGGAACACAGGAACAACTCAATGCCTTCAACAGCCCCTAAACCCACTCCTTCCTAGCACCAGCCTGGTTGGCCCAGTAGGTATTGCAGCACGTCAGTCTCCTACTCCCAGGATATGTACGTGGGCAGTCTTTACCCACCGGTCTAAAGTACACTCACATCTCCTCACATGGCGGAGACATTTCTCATTAATGCTTTCTTTGTCTCCTTATTTCATTAAAATGACATTATACATGTGTGCCATTACATAGTATAGGCAAATTACGGACAGGAACCTTGCATGACATGCACATAATTCATATGTTTTGGGATGTTATATTTTCTGAGTGGGGAGTAACTGAAACACGTACGCAGATATATGTATAGATGCCAAGCACGGTTTATGCATGGCAAAGATGCACAGATGAAGTAAGATCCACTGGATTGATAGATGCTGATGAATAACTATGATATCTTTGATTTCAATTTACGGAGAAACTGGGGTGGTTAGTCATCAATGTACACAATAGGACTTTCCTCTCAGTAAACATGATGATATTTAAGTGGGTTTTGTACGTAAATAAGTGTTTGTGTTGGATCTCAATCATTTGTGAGGATGCCAAAGTGGGCTATAATTGTTCACACTTCTGTCAAATTGAGAGGAGGAGACGAGAGAAGGAGCAGGCTCATTTCACACCTAATGTGAAACGATTAGGCCGATGATTTTGGTGGAGTTCAATTATGATGATGATGGTGATGATGTTCTTTCAGAGAACATGTGATGCTAATAAAGTCGTGATTAAACAGCCTTGCGTATTCTGCAGGTGAAAATCACAGCGTTAATAACCCGCAGAGCCAGCTCAGTTCATTTGCTGTGACATTTTCACATATCCCGTCTCCTCGTTCTCCCTCATAAATATGTGTAGAGATGAGTTACATCTCTGAGTAAAACTGAGAAGTTCAAGGCTACATCATTGTGTTCATTGGGTTCAGTGTTTCCTAAGGGTACAGGAAATGAAATGAAGAGGAAATGTTTTCAAGATGGAGCTGAAGTCGTTAGAAATTCATTTAGATGTACAATCGCTCCAATTAACAGAAGACAAACTGTATAAACAGTTATAAGAGTATAACACTGACGGAAAAACAACATGAATTCACACGAAAATATTTGTTTTCGGGGACACTTCACGTGACATTTTACATATGAAAACATGTATTTTTGGAACAGTTCACATGTGGCAGAAATGAGTCATTATGATACACAGCGCTTTTAAAATACAGTGTTTCTTCTTACATATTTGACATACATGACATGTTTATTCATACAGTAATTATTATTCAACGCATCCTCACCTGGGCTTTGAACTCACAACCTCTTGGTTCACGGCATTCTGATATTTCTGCTACCATGTCTGTGTCAATGGCTGGTTTCACCTGCATTCCTACTTTACTTACTTCTAAGTAAATATCAGCTTGGTTAAAAATACACTCAAGAAAACTAGTATATTTGTCATTGCGATTCAGGAGTAACACTGAAACAGAATAATATGCCTGCCAACATTAAACTATACAGAGAACGGTGAAATATCTGAAATAGGTAAAGGAAATCAATGATGAGAGAATAGTCAGATTAAGTGCTAACTAAAATAGCAGTGCAGATGCCACTCTTCAGCTATGTGCAGAGATGTATTATGGGTAATGAATGTGTAGAGGAATGCTACAGACTTTGCAGAACAGCAGAAGGATCAGCACACCTTGAATCCAGAGGTTGTGTGTTCAAATTTAGATGAACATCATACTACTTACTTTAAAACTCAATACCATTTCATTACTTATAATGTTTTGGGACCATCTGAGGCCATCATGTGAGGTCCTGACGACTGGTAAAACAAATGTCTTGAGAACATCTTACAAAAATGCTAACATGATCCATGCCCTTATGGAGAAAAAAAAACATGAATTTCACGTGTGAACTAATGTGATCTTATGCGAAGTTAATGTGACAACACGTGGCAACATGTAAAGCAACATGAAACTAAATATGTGAGGGAGGTACACCCTTCTCATATCGAACAGCAATCTGCGCTGCTCGGTCATGTTGTGAACAAGGCAGCATGGTGCATCATTCAGAAACATACAACGTCTCTTTTCCATACAAAATATATGTTCAAAATTTCAAACTAGTTTTCATTGAGAAGGAAGATAAAAGCATATTTATCAAAAGCAAACACTTTTGCATGTAAAAACACAGAATTACGACTCGATACTCCATGTGCTTAACCTAGGTCACTTTTGTTTTGAGCTGACTTCGGCGTTGGCTTTGAACGGGGAACCTGGCTCTCACTGTGATTTTAGCTGTGCTTTTGAATGTGTGCTAATGGATATGCTGTGTATATGCATCTGTGTATGGTGTGTTTTTAGAGTCAACTTGTATGTGATGTGTATGTTTTTAATGATTTTATGGAACCCAAGACTCCCTGGAAAACAACGCAATTGTTTCTGAGTGGAATATCCTGGCTAAAATAAATACAAATTGAGAAATTTTTTTTAGGGAGGCCTTGTTCCAAAATCAATCACTTTTCACCCGGTGCCAACTCCTCCCTCCTCCCACCGGGGAAACCTGTGCCAGATTTTCGAATCGCCTCAATATCTCAGGTGAAGTGTTCCAAAAACACGTTTGCGGATAATTTCACATGTGAAATGTGAATTATTCTAAACACACATGGTTTCACATGATTCCCAAAATACATTTTAACATGTAAAACGTCACGTGAAATGTTGCAAAAACATGTTTTCACATGATTTTTCATGTGAAATGTCACATGTGTAGTTTCATGGTATAACATGTTGACATTTTACATCCCCATGTTGTCACATTTATTTAACATGAGATCATGTTCTCACAAGTGCTCACAAAAGATCACATGTGTTAACATGTGGAATTCATGTGATTTTTATCTGTAAGGGAACAATTCTCCATAACAATACAATCTTACCTCCACAAGCAGGTAAGTGAAGAATTTCCTCTTATCTCTTGGCTCCCATCTTTCTGCGACTGCAGGCATGTTTCCGTACACCAAAATGTGGCATTAACTGTAAAATTGTATACAAAGGGACACTAATTAGAGTTCCATTCGAAAACTGTATGTATGGTGCCTAAACCTTTATTTACAACTACTACAGTCAACCACTAGATGGAGCCTGTAAACAATCTTTGACACTATCACAACTGTCGTAGAAAACAAGAGGTTTTCTCCTTTAGAAACCTGGGGACATATTCATGAAACAATTAAGAATAGAAGTCCCGTATTAATTATGATCGAAAAGTTACAACTTATCCTAGATCAGCACTCCTACTCTGAGACACTTTAAGATTGCAGTACAGGTCATCTCACTTGTTTTCTCACAGATGTTTTATTTTTTTCAATGTACTCATTCTAAATGTTTGGCAGGAGTTGATATGATGTTATGTTGATTCTCTATATGAGCTTTTGACAGGATTACACATTATTCTGGCCCTTAGCAGGCTATACATTGCTATCATATTCATTACCACAAGGGGGCATTAGGGAGATAGCTGAAGAGTACCTGTCATATACAGGGACATGTTTATGATGTACAACATATTTCAGTAAATAACCTTGGGTTCAACTTCTCATGAGAGAAAAAGAAAGAGAGAGAAAGGCATTTGTTTGGTTTAGTAGCTCAAAGAAACACTGTCTAGAAGAAACACTGTCTAGAAACACTGTCTACACAATCAGGCTACAATTGCTACAGGTATAAAGCACCTTAATATGAGTGGTGGGAATTGAATGAGACATTTTTAAATTAAACTTAACAACATAACAATGACCATTTTCGATCAATTAAGGATGGATTTAAATCCAACAAACGTAGAGTGAATCACTGTGCTTTGCCTCTGGGGCATTACATTTTTAACCTTGGCCCTGTGCTTGTGTGTGCAGCATGCATCTCGATACCCTCTATGATGTTACGCATATTAACGGAGCAGACAAGCACGGACATCTAAAAGCAGAGACCTGATTCTAATTCCACAGCAGATGAGAAGGAATACATACTCCAGTAACTACCAGCTCAGAATGAGATGGGGAATCATTGTGATTCAGTCTATTCCAGGACCCTTCCACAACTATGCTCTTCTTAACAACTGTCTCCTCATTGTTTAAACATGTTCTGCTTCTACTGCATGTGGTGGGCCAAACCTTGCTCTTTAAAGAGGAGGTATTGTTTACTTGTCTTTTATGTCAGAAGGCAAAAGCTAAGTACATCATACCAGACCAGATCACACCAGAAGAGATCAGACCAGACCAGGGCCTGGTTTCCCAAAATAAATCGGGCCCTGACCAGCCCAGAAACAATGTGTGAGCAGATAGTTTTGTTTTGCAGTGCACTGCTAATGCAGACAGAGTGGGTGTGTGGTGTACCCCGGATTCAAATGCCATGTAATATAGGAACAGTCAAGGTGGGAAAGAGTGTTCTCCTCAGACACAAATTTTGTCTGGTTCTGAAAGGCCATTTATGCTGAAGGAAGAATTCCATCTTGAGCTTGATTAGAATTGTATTGTATTGTATTTGATCATTGGAGTTTTTGTCATGAGAAGCCTGGGAAAAGGGTTCAATTTGGGACAGAAAACAGTCTCTCTCACCTCACCAGGGAGAGCTGTACGTAATTAGGCTTGAGACAATATGGTGTTTCTATCTACCTCGAGCTTCTTTAATCCATTTCCACGGCACACTGATCATTGATCTTCTTGTGTTTTATCACCTAGCTTTAGGTAGAGCGTTATCTCAATCTCTAGAGATTCAACAACTCCGAGATCTAGTGTAATTTTTTTCCCATCATGTTTGAGATACAGTATAAGGGGCTTATTCCATTGTGTCATAAAAGCACATTATTAGTAGATATCGCTAAACACACAGTGCCTTCTAGGCAGAACTGGTTATTCTTAGACATATTTGTTATGTTCACCTTGCTGTCAGGAAAAAGTATTGTGTGTCAAATATGAAGACATATTAACAGTCTAAACCGTAAAATAGCAATCAGCAGTCCCTGTTTTGTCCCAGCAGTCCCTGTTTTGTCCCAGTCCCTGTTTTGGTAAAAACTATATATAAGGGATTAGGCATGAAGAATTCAGGAGTTTATTTCACATTTTTCACATTTGTGTTTTTTCATCGGAAATGATTGCTTATGGGGAGGGGCACAACTTTCACTGGGGACAGGGGGGACATGTCCCTCCCACATTCTGAAATTGCATTTTTGCCCCCAGTTTTATCATTGGAATGTGATACAAAACGAGGCAACGGTATGCTTTAGGACCATGCGGACGCCTCCGAGTGGTCAAGTAGACTATTTGGAGAGTTAATCCAACTGGATAAACAAAAAAATAGAATATATTATATACATATTTTTTCTAAAACCAAATTTGCATATGTGTAAAATATGACTGTTCTCAGATTTTAAATTAATAGATTTTAGGTGTGTATTAAAATGTGTTTTCTTTTGCAAAATGCTATATCAATTTTTAAGGTGTAATGGAATGTTTGTATTATGTATATTTGATTGTGATATGTGATTGTCTCACCTAGCTATCTTATGATGAATGTAAGTCGCTCTGGATTTGAGCATCTGCTAAATGACAAAAATATAAAATGTACATTTTTACATACAGATCTCACAGTACTGTACTTAATTATTGAATTTAAAATATACAATACCAGTCAAACGTTTGGACAAACCTACTCAGGGTTTTTCTTTATTTTAAGACTTGCTTGAGCCAAGAAACACGAGCAATGGACATTAGACCGGTGGAAATCTGTCGTTTGGTCTGATGAGTCCAAATTTGAGATTTGTGGTTCCAACTACTGTGTCTTTGTGAGACACAGAGTAGGAGAACGGATGATCTCTGCATGTGTGGTTCCCACCATTAAGCATTTGAGGAGGAGGTGTGATGGTGTGGGGGTGCTTTGCTGGTGACACTGTCTGTGATTATTTTAGAATTCAGGGCACACTTAACGAGCATGGCTACCACAGCATTCTGCAGCGATACACCATCCCATCTGGTTTGCGCTTAGTGGGACTATCATTAGTTTTTCAACAGGACAATGACCCAACACACCTCTGAGCTGTGTAAGGGCTATTTGACCAAGAAGGAGCGTGATGGAGTGCTGCACCTGATCTCCACAATCACCTGACCTCAACCCAACTGAGATGGTTTGGGATGAGTTGGACCGCAGAGGGAAGAAAAAGCAGCCAATAAGTGCTCAGCATATGTGGGAACGCCTTCAAGACTGCTGGAAAAGCATTAGAGGTGAAGCTGGAGAGAATGCCAAGAGTGTGCAAAGCAATCATTAAGGCAAAGGGTAGCTACTGTGAAAAATCTAAAATATATTTTGATATATTTTACTATTTTTTGGTTACTTCATGATTCCATATTTGTTATTGCATAGTTTTGATGTCTTCACTATACTATTCTACAATGTAGAACATTTTTAAAATAAAGGAAGACCCTTCAATGAGTAGGTGTGTCCAAACTTTTGACTGGTACTGTATATAGTATTCACACCTCTTAACTTTTTTTGTGTTACAACCTGAATATAAAATGGTTGAGATTTTTTTGGTCACTGGCCTACACATAATACCCCGTAATGTTCAAGTGGAATTATGTTTTTCTTATTTACGTTTTTTTATTATTAATTATAGATGAAAAACTTAAATGTCTTGAGTCAATAAGTATTCAACCCCTTTGTTATGGCAATCCTAAATAAGTTCAGGAGTAAGAATGTGCTTCACAAGTCGCATAACAAGTTGCATGGACTCACTCTGTTGCAATAATGGTCTTTAACATGATTTTTTAATGACTACCTAATTTCTGTACCTCACACATACAATTATATCTAAGGCCCCTCAGTCGAGCAGTGAATTTCAAACACAGATTCAACCACAACAACCCGGGAAGTTTTCCAATTCCTCGCAAAGAAGGGCACCTAATGGTAGATGGGTAGAAAAAAGCTGACATTTGAACATGGTCACAACAAAGATACAGGCGTCCTTCCTAACTCAGTTGCCGTAGAAGCAGGAAACCACTCTGGGATTTCGCCATGAGTCCAATGGTCACTTTAAAACAGTTACAGTGTTTAATTGCTGTTATAGGAGAAAATGGAGGATGGATCAACAACATTGTAGTTACTCCATAATACTAACCTAATTCAGAGGGGTTGGGTTAAATGTGGAAGACACATTTCAGTTGAATACATTCAGTTGGACAACTGACTAAGTATCCCCCTTTCCCTTTCCCTAATTGACAGAGTGAAAAGAAGGAAACCTGTACAGAATAAAAATATTCCAAAATAGGATGCTGTTTACACGGCACTAAAGTAATACTGCGAAAAAATTGGCAAATCCAATACAACACATTACTAAGTACCACTCCATATTTTTAAGAATGGTGGTGGCTGCATCATGTTTTATGGGTATGCTTGTAGTTGTTAAGGATTAGGAGTTTTTCAGGATAAAAAAGAAACGGAATAGAGACAAAACTGAGGCAAAATCCTAGAGGAAAACCTGGTTCAGTCTGCTTTCTACCAGACACTGGGAGATGAATTCACCTTTCAGCAGGTCAATAACCTAAAACAAAAGGCCAAATCTACACTGGAGTTGCTTACCAAGAAGACAGTGAATGTTCCTGAGTGGCTGAGTCACAGTTTTGACTTAAATCTACTTGAAAATCTAGGGGAAGACCTGAAAATGGTTCAACAACAAATTTGACAGAGCTTGAAGATTTTTTTAAAGAATAATGGCAAATGTTGCACAATCCAGGTGTGGAAAGCTCTTATGAGACTTGCCAGAAAGACTCACTGCTGTAATCACTGCCAAAGGTGCTTCTGTAAAGTACTGACTCAGGGGTGTGAATACTTAAATATTTCTGTATTTCATTTTCGATAAATGTACAAATATTTCAAAAAATATGTTTTCACTTTGTCATTATTGGTTATTGTGTGTAGATGGGTGAGAAAAAATCTATTTAATCAATGTTGAATTTAGGCAGTAACACAACAACATGTGGAATAAGTCAAGGGGTATGAATACTGTTTTGATGTCACAAATGTATCATTTGTACATTTATATCTTTAAAATGTAGTTATTTGGTACATTTGACTGTGTAAAACCTAGCAGTACTACTTATTTATCTGGGAGTTTGGCGATTATATAGCATTTAGCAAAAACATGATTATTTGACTCTGTATTGAAACCCTAAAATGATACATTTTAAACAACTACATGTCTGTCGTTGAACAACCCTATGCCATGATTAGATTGTGAAAAAACACACCAATCTCTTTAATAATTTATTTTTTAAATAAAAGCTCATTTTCTAACATTTTTTAAAATGGATATACAGTGATTTGGAACAAAAACTCTTCAAGTGTAACAACTCTCAAATTCATAGACAGAGCTATGGTTGCAAGGACTGACCATCCAAGATATCAAAATGATAGTTTTAATCATGTTTTAAGGTTTTATATTGGTTTGCAAACATTGGAGTAAAACAAGCTTATATGCTGGGTTCTGATGGGGTATGACAGTTGAACTAAGCTTATGTCATATGTAAGTTATATTCTTTAATAATCAATCAGTACATATTTAATTTAAGTCAATAAATGGATGTAGCAACAGCTGATTACCCCTTTAAGGATATATTCAAATACGTCTATAAACTGCTACAGATGAATCCATCATCAATGTTTTACTGTGTACTGTATGTACAGTGTAGGTTGAAGATTGTATCAGGGATCCATGGGTACAGTAGCCTATACAACACAATAATGGTCAGAGAACCTGAAACTGTAACAAAGCAGATCGTAATAACACTATAATAACGAATGTAGTACATTGAGCCTCATTTCAAAATGTCAATACTCTGAAACTCTACCGATATGAATGTTTCGACGTTTTCTTAGCTTTCCTCCTCGATGCACTCCACCACACGTCCTTAGAAAGCATAGAGCCATAGGCTATCATATGTGGTGCATTGCTGTATTTTCTCATTCTCTGCACGAACAGTAGCCTACCTAACAAAATGCAGAGCAGTTACGACTGAACATCTACCCTGCGACAATTACGACAGTCTCTGCAGTGCTGACCGGATAACGGGAAAAAGTCCTACCTTGGACTGCTCAAGGAGTTTTAGCGACTCAACAGCTTCAGAAGTCTGAACGTGATAAATAAACAACCAGACGTGACTCATATGTTTGTATCTCTACGGACGTTTGCTTCTTGGATGTACATTTAGTGTTCTACGAATTTCCAAGGTCCCTTCTCGTGAAAATAACTCATTAATTTCAATACTTTCAGTGTCTCCGGTATGTTGTCAAATACCTTGGTGGATGCAGCAAATACGCTACTGCGCATGCGCAACCCTGGACAGTCTTTTTGCTGTAATGTCATGGAAGTGAAGGCTAGTTTACACCACTGTTGCTATCGTCCCATCCCCCATCAACTCTAACTCTTTCTCCTAGTAAAAGGTGTCCTACAGTGGCAAGAAAAAATATATGAAGCCTTTGCAATTACCTGGTTTTCTGCATAAATTGGTCATACAATTTGATCTGATCTTCATCTAAGACACAACCATAGACAAACACACTATGCTTAAACTAATAACACACAAGTTATTGTATTTTTCTTGTCTCTGTTTGATAGGTCATTCAAACTTTCACAGTATAGGTTGGACAAAGTATGTGAACCCCTAGGTTAATGACTTCTCCAAAAGCTAATTGGAGTCAGGAGTCAGCTAACCCTGAGTCCAATCAATGAGACAGTTAGAGCTGCACTGCACTATAAAAAAACTATTCACAAGAAGCATTGCCTGATGTGACCCATGCCTTGAACAAAAATAGATCTCAAAAGACCTGAGATTAAGAATTGTTGACTTGCCTAAAGCTGAAAATTATTTCTTAACTATCTCTAAAAGCTTTAATATTCATCAGGGCATGGTAAGACAAATTGTCTATAAATGGAGAAAGTTCAGCACTGTTGCTACTCTCCCTAGGTGTGGCCTTCCTGCAAAGATGACTGCAAGAGCACAGCGCAGAATGCTCAACGAGGTTAAGAAGAATCCTAGAGTGTCAGCTAAAGACTTACAGAAATCTTTGGAACATGCTAACATCTCTGTTGACGAGTCTACGATACGTAAAAAAAATAAACGAGAATGGTGTTCATGGGAGGACTCTACAGAAGAAGCCACTGCTGTCCATAAAAAACATTACTGCACGTCTGAGGTTCGCAAAATAGCACCCGGATGTTCCACAGCGCTACTGGCAAAATATTCTGTGGACAGATGAAACTTAAGTTGAGTTGCTTGGGAGGAACACACAACACTATGTGTGGAGAGAAAAAAGACAAGCACACCAACATCAAAACCTCATTCCAACTGTAAAGTATGGTGGAGGGAGCATCATGGTTTGGGGCTGCTTTGCCTTGACAGCTTGTTATCATTGACAGAAAAATAAATTCCCAAGTTTATCAAGACATTTTGCCGGAGAATGTTAGGCTAGAATCCTTTAGAATCTGTCCGCCAATTGAAGCTCAACAGAAGTTGGGTGATGCAACAGGACAACGACCCAAAACACAGAAGTAAATCAACAACAGAATGGCTTCAACAGAATAAAATATGCCTTCTGGAATGGCCCAGTCAGAGTCCTGACCTCAACCCAATTGAGATGCTGTGGTATGACCTCAAGAGAGCAGTTCACACCAGACATCCCAAGAATATTGCTGAACTGATATAGTTTTGTATAGAAGAATGTTTCAAAATCCCTCCTGACTGTTGTGCAGGTCTGATCAACAACTACATAAAATGTTTAGTTGAGGTTATTACTGCAAAAAGGAGGGTAAACCAGTTATTAAATCCACAGGTTCACATACTTTTACCGCTCTGCACTGTGAATGTTTACACGTTGTGTTCAGTAAAGACCTGAAAATGTATAATTGTTTGTGTGTTGTTAATATAAGCAGACTGTGTTTGTCTATTGTTGTGACAAATTTATGCAGAAATGTATCATTTATGCAGAAATCGGTAATTTCAAAGGGTTCACATACTTTTTCTTGCCACTGTATTCAGGAATATAGGTCACTCACTAGGCATGGTGTCCGTTTGCTAGTCAGATACTAGAGTGACATAAACTTCCAGGTAGCCTACATTTAGAGTGGCCAATAGTGGCTAACTGTCATGTGGTTCTGATTTAACATTAATGGTGCTGAATTACCGCAAGTGTCTTGTTTTCTAAATGTAGGCATATTTAACAGATTTGGATCATTCTTATCTTCTGACCGTGGGCCCAATTAATAGATATTTGAAAATTAAAAAAGTAATCAGAGGATGTGAAATGGGTCTGAAGATAGTTGAAAAGAGGAATATTTCGTTAATTAATTATGATTGTCCTCTCCTCCCTGAGGAGAGAACAATCATTAATGGGAGTCCATTAATTACACCCACTCTGTATCAATGCCAGTAATAGATAGTCTCATTAAAGATATAGGCTATCAAGTTTTTACACCATTAGTGCTGCACAATATTGCTACACTTGAACCACAGTCACATTAAGCAGCAATCTATCCAGCCAAGATCAATAGGCAGGGCCAGCTCCAGGCATAAGCAACATAAGTTATTGCTTAGGGCCCCAGGCCCTTAGGGGGCCCTAAACCCCATTTATATATTTTGGAACTCAGTCAGGGTCTCAACTTACTGTTGAGAGTTAGAATAGTGGAATTCAGTAAGTACAAGTTTGAAATTTGGTTGTGCTTCAGCTATTATTTGTTTATTGTTATGTTAGTCACTAACCATGTTTCCATCCATAGTTTTTATGTGAGTAAAGTCATTCCGTATGAAAAAACAAAGATGACTGCTGTGATGGAATCATGAAGTTTCGGTATAATTGTATAATGCCGACAAAAAAATTGTCAGTTCGACATGGTGGGATTTTTTTTCTGTCCATAAAATTAATTATGTGAGAAATAGCGGTGTAAACGACTTTATGCGCAAATATTGATATGATAACCATCATATCGAAGTAAACTTGGAGTCACACGAGAATATGGTGTGTGGTCCTCCCACTACGACTCGTGAAACCATTCAGTTTATCAGGCTGCAGATGAAAAAACTTCACAGGGTGGTGAAAGTGCACGGTGATCTTGAAATGTGTATCTGCCCCATTGCAAAAACTATTTGAACTACATGGAATTTGCCATAAAATTGCTAAATGTCTCTCCGCCCCATGGCATAATGTATAGAATTGCAGAAAATTAACTTTAAAACGAATTTATTCTCGCTGAATTTAAAATTAGGGGGCAACCAAATCTTGCTTAGGGCCCCCAAAAGATTAGCAATGGTCCTGTTGATAGGTATTGGTAGAAGACATTTACAGTAGAAATGGATTGATTCATGATGTCATTTGGAAGCTACTGCACACATAAGCCGGATTAACAGACAAGTCGAAATCTACTGTATACTGTGACTGTTTTACTGCTGAGCTAATTAAAATGCTGTCAGTTCATGTTTATGAATGCATGCGTTCCGGAGTGCGCCTGCGCCTTTCCCTAAAGCGCCAGAGTGTAAAACAGCAGAGCACTGCTGATGTCATAGCAGCTTTCCAAGGACTTTACTCGGTGACTGCTCGTGCGGCCCAAGTGTATGCCTAGTCTTTATCAAGAGATGCAAATGATGCTATATTAGCAACGAGGATACTTTCTCAAAATCAGGTTAGGAGATTCTGTGCCTTTTTAAGAGAGTCTTGTGAGGTGCATGCCGACTGTGGTTGCAACCCGCACTCTTCATCCACGGTATACTTCGGAATGAAGCGAGGGGCAGTCGTGCGCGTATGATATTGGCACCCAGTTGTGACAGCAGTATTGGACATTTGACCATCTTACAGCAGGTTACCGCTATTATTTTATCGAGTATCGGGGGACCAAACATGTCTTCAAGAGAAAGACAAAAAGGAAATATGACGAAAGACAGCGTCAGCTTACTGCCCTGCTTCTATTTCGTTGAGGTAGGTTGATTCTCTCTTTTTGGAGACTGGGCTGACTCGGAGAATAACAGGATAGTTACATTAATCATGACTATGAAAACATGATTAAAAAAAATGAAACATAATTTCATCCGAAAAACAAAACAAAACAATAATGTTGCATGAATAGGAGGGCTGCAACGAATTATCAAAAAACAAGAAACAAATAAATAGGTAAATCAGATGACTAATGATAATAGGCTATTGCAGTCATGGAACAATACATGCCAGCAGTTCAATTTCAAATTATGTACATGATGTGTATGAATTACATATATTGATTGGTATTGATGTTTGGTTTCAATACACATGATCGAACACATGTTGTTGATGTTCTCTGGATGCAAGCACCAAACGATTCACTATGCATCAAATGATTCACTATGCACAAGATGATAAAACAGAAATACCACTCACAAGCATTCACATTTACTGTGTGCATGTGTGTTAGTGTGTGTGCATTTATGTGTGTGTGTGTGTGTGTGTGTGTGTGTGTGTGTGTGTGTGTGTGTGTGTGTGTGTGTGTGTGTGTGTGTGTGTGTGTGTGTGTGTGTGTGTGTGTGTGTGTGTGTGGAAATCTGGACATCTGTGGTAGGCAGTAAGTAGCATATATGACTCTATCAGACACTGAACATTCAGGACTCAGAAGTCAGCTCAGCTCTATTTAACCGATTCATGTCTCCTTTGAAGCGTGGCTGCCAAATACCATATATTACTGTAGATCTGGGATTTCTTAACACAGTCTTTCATCGCAGTTCAGCCAGTTCAGCATCCCTTCTCCACACCAATGGGACATGCACATTTCCTGTGATGTCTCTGGATATTTAAACCACACAACCTACATCACCATGTCAGGGGCAGCAAGTAACCCTTGTCCGAGCCAGAACGGCCCACAGTCCATTTTAAGGGAGTAGTTATTTTGAGGAGTGTCCTGTATCTTAACCATGGCTTCACTTTTAAAGAACCTTGCTTATTGATTTTATTAAGATTCTGAGTTATAGTGGCCTTGTAGAGTTTGTCTTGCCTGAGGCTTGTGTCTCTAGTGGAACCAATTTGAGCACACAGTGTAGTGAAAACCCGTTTTAGATTAAACAGGGGAAAACTTTATGTTCAAAGGATGGATCAAAGACATGGAGTGTACTGTACTGCACTGTTCTGCACTGTACTGCACTGTTCTGCACTGTACTGCACTCTACTGCACTGCTCTGCATTGCACTGTTCTCTTTTTTACTGTACTGCACTGTTCTGCACTGTTCTGCACTGTACTGTATTGCAATGTTCTGTTTTGTACTGCACTGTTATGTTTTGTACTGTATGTACTGTAGTACACATCTGTCATATTTTGGAACCTGTTCTCTGACTAGAAAGCCAGTTTAGTTCTCCCCTTTGGTCTAGCAAAGGTCCAGCATCACCCCATTCAGTGCAGAATGGAGCCAGTGGGGCTTATGCTGGGGAATACATAGCTCTTGAAATATAGAGCAAAAGCAGAGCATGAGGCATACCTAGGCTACATGTAGATGTTGCAATGCATACACAGACGGAGTTGCAAATAAGTGTCATATTTGTTCATTCTCTTATTAATTTGTTCATCCGTTTGTTAATTCATCAATTCAGAAGATTTTATTTTTTTGTAAATGGCCCTCTCACCTTAAAACACATGTGG